>NC_070626.1:13444137-13818303 GCF_947347685.1 Pleuronectes platessa
TAAATATTTAGAATTCTAAAATGTCTCTGGTGGAGCGAGAGGTCTCATACTCAAAACCACGGATAATAGAGAAAGAGGGAGAAAGAAGTAAGTCCATGGTGTGTTGATCTGATTAGAGTCTGTAAAACACAATATGCACAAATACTAACTGATGCTACATGAACACACACAGATATCATTATAATTACACATGTTTGCGTCAGTGTAAGAACACATAATTTGCACACAATTCACCAATCACTGGTTTATATTTTTCTTTCCCTTTGCAATCCGCCCTATTTGAACCTTACATTTTTTTTTTTTTTTTTCAAAATCAAACATCTGATGAGCTGTAATACAATCTTAGGGCATTTTATGTTTCCACAAATAAGTGTCAGCTATAAAATTAGGCTAAATCAACCTTTTAAAACTTTTGAGTGGAGTTTATCTTTATCAAATGGTCATAGTTCTATTCATGCAAACAAATCTATTGTTCCCAACCTTTCTAATTATTGTTGTATCTCTTCTTTAAGTACTGTGGAGCTGGTTCCACAACCCTTGACCCCAGGGTAATCACTTGTAATTCACAAATCCAAAACACAAATAGCTCAGAAACCAAAGAACAATTCCTTCTTATATACTTAACACCACATTGGGAACCCATTTTTGTCTGTGTGACAGCAGTGATGGATTGACTGTGGTGTGTTGCGGCGTTGTCAGTGTTGAGTGTGATGATAGTCAGCTGAAGGCTCTCACTTGTCGCTGCTGAGGCGAAGTGAGGGGACGACTGGCGCCGACCCAGTCTAAACAGGAGTCAGCCCTCGTTGTCTGAACAGGTCTGCTTCACACGGAGCACGTCCCACCGAGGGAGAGAGTCACACACACACACACACACACACACACACACACACGCACACACACACACACACACACACACACACACACACACACACACACACACACAGGAAAACTTCCCCAGGTTTTTTACACACACAGACACACACACATGCATCTAATGCTGCACACACACTCTCTCCCATCTATTTGTTTGTTAGAAGTCAGCTGGAGACTTTAAACACCCTGTCCTTCCTGCTGCAGTTCGGTGACTTGACACTTTACTGTAGATGTATGCATAATATTTATTCAAACAGTCAAGCTCACATGGAGGCAGTGTGTGCGAGAAAGTGTGTTATTGTATGCAACTTTGGTCACATGTGTTTATTTCACATGCACTTGTACGTGCTGTTATACTTTTTTAATGTGTTCATGCTTCAGTGCACAACATGTGGACTTGATGAGTGTGAACAAACTGATGTTTTGTAAGATTTCATCTAGATTTTTTTAAACACCCTCCTCCCCTCTCTGGACGGTGGGCTGATCTGCAGCCCCATCCTCCCAGGCTACACTTCTCACTCCGGCCCTGGTGTGTGTGTGTGTGTGTGTGTGTGTGTGTGTGTGTGTGTGTGTGTGAGAGAGAGAGTGATGGCTGAGACAAACCATCTGTTTGGCTGAGTCTTGGTGTTTCTTGACGTCCCCTCTGCCTCGGCGTGGCTGCCCTGCAGATGTTTTGGTTGTTTTTAGCCTCGCTTTGTTTTTGATTTCCCCTCGTCTGTTTGGAAGTGGAGGGATTACATCCCGTCCACTTTGGGACATTTGAAGAATAAGTGTCAGCAAAGTCCCAGTGCCTCTTTTATAAAAACTGTGCCATCAAACACAGACTTATGACGTCGTTGTTTAGCTTTTTTGGTATGTCTTTGAACAAAGGCTGCAATTAAGGAAATAGCTGAAAATGATTTGTCTTTTCATTCGTGGCATCTGAGCACTGAGCTGCTCTCCCAGCGCTGCTAAAGTCTGGGTTCTGCTCCCTATGCAGTTAACATTTTGTGTTTCTCTTGTGTTGCTTGTTGTTTGTAAAATTAGTCAGTTAACAAAATATGTATTTATGTGTATTGTCGTATTAATGAAACTATGCTACGTTTTCCCTGCCTTTGGGGAAAATGTCTTCAGAGGTCATTGCCACCATGCTTTGCAGAAGGTGTGTGAGTGTGGGTGTGTGTGTGTGTGTGGGGGGGGGGGGGGGGGGTGCTTTCATGGTGGCTTTTACTGTCTGTAAATCCCACTTTTGAAAAACGGCGTTCTCCTCTTACAGTCAAACTGTGTCGCCATGTGAAATAGGGTTTTTATGCTGTGCACATCTGAAGCGTGTGGTGTCTACAGAATGTAATCCATCATGTGAAAAGAATGCATGCGCGTCAAGCGTCAAATTCCTCGTACTACCTATAATGCTGTGCTAATGCTGACTCTTACTCTGGATATCACGTTACACAATTTAGGGATTTTCAGCTCACATCATAATGGGATTCCAGCCACTCGTCGTTCGGTGGCGTTTGAATGATTGGTGATAATTGTTTCCTGTAAAAATGAAGCCGAGGGGAAGAATGTGTATGAATGAATTAACAAAGGTGAATTTTAGCATTGAAACCACAAATGTAAAAAATTGAAATGAACTTCTGTTAATTCTGTTCCTTTAACTTCAAGCATCTGCTTTTTGCCATCTGTCAATAAAGGAAATGAGTCACGCCGACTTGAGAGAATCTCCTGGAATCTGTTGGATCCAGTTTATCTTCAGCCTCTTTGGATTCGGTGTTAGCGGGATCTCACGGGCCACTCTTATCTGTCAATGCCCAGGCGGGGTTATCAGCTCTGGCCTCCCTCAGGCACAAGGACCTCACACTCTGGTGGAAAGAGGGGATTCAGGAGAGAATACATAAACCCTGCAGTACCTACACACAAGTTAAATAACATTAATATTTATTACTGTCATTGTTTTATTCGACCATCACGTTTATCTGATGTGTATATTTGCTGTTGGTGTCAGCCATATTTGTTTGGGTTGAAATCTCCCTACAGTATCGAGGCTAAGCCCGACTCAACTATGCGCGTATAAATTGGTCAGTTGTTATTCTTGTCAGAGAGGGGTAATAAGCCCACACTTGCCCCATGTGTTTTGAGTTGGCCTGAGTGGCGAGTGGGGCGGGCGGTGTTGACTCTGTGGTGAAAAGTGGCCTTGATCCATCTCTGCGTGGTCACTTCCAGGTCAGGCTGTATAGGCAGAGTCGTTGCAGGGCATGGAGGTGGGAGGTGGGGAGCAGGATATCAGAGACAGGCCAAATAAACAAACCTGTCAGCCGTAGCATGGACCTCTGACCTCCCCTGTCCCATCTGTTTTCTTATCTACTCCACCGCTAATACTGAGAACAAGTGACACCTCTCTCAGGCAAGCACTCGCTGTTTTCCTTCCACTTAGCCGCACGGCAGAGGTGCACAAGCAGACGATATCGTATGGCCTGTAGAGGCAGAGCTGTGCAGACGGCGGAAAAGCCTCTTATCATCTGGAATCGTGAACATAGTGTTTAACCCATGTAAATATCATAGTGCAAATATGGCTAAAGTGTGTCTTCATAACTCGTTACAGATTGGAAGATTGGTGGAAGAGATCTCAGATATGTATGAGTGGCAGCCACACAAGAGCCATTTTCACACACTGTTGGGTCCGGACTTCTCCTGGAGGTTTCCTGTCACATTTGAAGAATGCAGCAGGAGATTCAGCGGTTTGACCGGGATCACAAAAACAAAGACATGTCCAGAGTGTTCAGGGCACAGCCAGCAGGACATAAAGACTGAATTCTGCTACGGAGAACACCTGTTATTGTCTACAGCCCATCAACACTGGCGTTAGCCCTTATCACCAAAAGCTCTGGAACCTCATTGAATTTAACCCTCTATATATATGGCACCTCTTTTTTTATCTAAATAATAAACAAACGTTGATGCTATAATAAAACATGAACAAAAGTGCGCCAACACCTTGTTACAACTGTTCCCTCCTTTCCATCATTAGGTCCTCAGTCAGGAATGACAAGATAGATTGAATACAAAACTACTGTGGTTATAGCACGAGACACGGACCGTCCTTCTTCTTCCAGCTTCTCTCCAGCTGTTGCTCCATGTTGCACTGGGAGCTCATAGACCCATCATCCTTGTAGAGGGGCGGAGTGGATAGGTTGATGGTGCCAATCACTGGCGAGGGCGGAGGAGCTGAGGCCTGTTAATGAGTCTCCCATGGGAGGAAAATAGTGGGGGGTGGAGTAAAGGGGAGGAGCTGCAACAGGAGAGGAGGTTCCAGAGATGGAGTGTGTGCATGTTTGGGTCCGAGTGTGCGTGGGTGTGTTTGTGTGTGTTGTAGTTGGGGAGGAGGGGCTGGGGGGTAACAAGCTGTCACATGGCAGGAAAGTCTGCTCCAGTAAGTCACATCTGCCAAGGGGCACGAGGACCATGCCTCAGGGCTCCAAGGTCAGAGGGCAAGACGTCCCCCTGCAGAGCGCTCAGATCACATATCCACTCCAGTCAATAAACTGGCTGCTGTCACTGTTACACACACTGACAATACTGCTCCTTTTTCTATAGACCCAACTGTGGAACTGCATATTATTGATCTACAGTATGTTTCAGTCTCAGGCCTCTGGTTTATTTTTGGGATCCTTGACATTGAAAGATTTGAAGCCATTTCACAAAGTTGAAATGTTTTTTACATCATTTCCTCAAAACCTTCAGTCAGAATAAAATAAAAAAATATCTGCCTGCTTTGTTCGGATTGAAAATCTCCTCATGAATCTTACAATTATTCAGTGAAACAAACCAGTGATACAGACAAAATACTGGCTGACATTTCTTCCTTCAGATTCAAGCTTCAGTCACTTCCATCTGATATTCATGAAGATTGCCTCTCACATTTCCTCACAATTATGTAGAGCTGTGCAGTCTCCTACTGTAAGTAAAGGCTGAAATTCTGACACATCAGAAAGTAAACGTTCTTTTTGTTGTTGAACTAACCACCAGCTCTCATATTCTGAGTTGAAGTTTGTTGTATGATAATCTGGTCATTTTACGACACTTTGTATTAGGAGTGGTATTCAGTGTTCACTACCATCATTGGTCTTGTCCATGTCAATGTACTTTATTTCACGACAAGGCCTGAATGTGTCTCCACATGACGTCACTTGCCCTCACGTTCTGATGAAGCATCTTGACATTTTTGGTTTAGGATCACCTTCTCCCAACGCTCATGTTAGCCCCTGCTGCTTCCGCATGCAAATGCATCGTGTGAACAGGTTTTTTCCAAAGTCAACTCGATCAAAACAAGATCATGAAACCAGCTCATCACAGACATGCTTAACGAGCCTGGCACATATCAGGTGGATGCTCTACGTTTAAACCATGGAGCTCTATGCTGTGCTCCTTGCAGCATCAAATCTGGACCGTGAAAGGACTGAACCATCAACGTCTGGCACACTGACGAAGGAAGTAGCTGCCACAGTCTGCGAATCAGAGGTGGATTTTGAGCCTTCTCAGTAGGCTAAACCCAGTTATTTAATTTATAACACTCCAGTCATGTGGTCAGTTTTATAGGCTATTATAAGTAGGGGATTTTAAGGATTTTTAGGCAGCATCAAAAACATTTATCTTGTTATGACTCACGTACGATACATTTCCGATCTGGCTACGCTGTATATACCCCTGTTTGTTTCTTGGCTGGTTGGTTGGTTGTTGGGAAGCCAGACAAAGGGGCGGGTCCAGGAGGAGATAGCAAGTTTTTTGACATTTTCCCCAATTTCACAGGGAACAACTTGTGATTCTTGATGTAGAAATCAGGTATATTAAGGTGACTGATATCTATGATATATAAGGGGATTGCTGGGCCTTGGTAGAGATATAGGCTATAGTTTCAAGGTAGTTTTCTCCAGATTATCAGATTTTGTACCCTATCTTGACTGGAATCGGAGCACAGGAGGCCCACCCCCCTCTTTCCATATCCCCAGCTCTGCGTTGCCCCTTCAGTGTGTGACCCTCCTCTGCCTCAACAAGTTTACAAGTTCGGCGATGCCCATGACCTCCAGCCGCAGCTCCCTTGGTGACCGGTAATGGTTTATTTTCTGTCAAAGTCCATTTTGATAACACTCCGCTCAAATTCTTCAGGACAAATTCTGCAGTTGTGCAACTTGAACCAGCCATGAGCTCACATGTTTACAGTGAAGGGCTGCCATTGTTTGTCACACCTTTCAAATAAAAGGTAGCCAAGATGGACAGTGTTTACAGGATGCTGGGAGCTGTCGGGGGCTGTGGCTGGCAGCTTTCTCCACTGGGATGGTGTTTGGAAGCTAATTTGATGGTGGCGGCGTCCTCCCCCACCTCTGCTGCTGCAGCCGAGTGTTGCTGGTCTGGATGCTTCATTGTCACCTCGTGGTTTGCCCATTATGTTTTAAACAATGCTTTCAACCTACATTGGATAATGGTCCTTTGGTTTATTCCCACAGCTCTGCTGCTGCTTTGAACAAGAAGGTGTGAACAAATTAAACCCAGCACTGCTGTTACATTTGTTTCACTGGCATTTTTGGTTTGTGTTTCTTTCAGTGGCAAATTTGTTTTCGACAAAGCTGTAGGCACACACATAGCCTACGCATGGGGCCTACACCATTTTCACCATTCATAGTTGTGCGTAGGTTTGTGTGCATGGGTCTGTGTGCGTTGCTCTCTCTATGCTACTCTGTTAAGTGTCTGTTGTTGAGTGGGTCCACTTATTTACAAATTCTACGAAGTCTTGGTTTACTAAATGGCTATTTGGGAATTGATAGAGTAATTACTTTTTCTTGAAGAACTGCAACAAAGAAAAGATTCTGGAAACACTGTCTGCCGGAAATGAAATGCGGCGGACTAGTCCCAGCCCTTGCGGTCTACGTCGCCTTGACACATTGTTACATTTTCGCGGAGGTGCACATCAGGTTATGGCGTAGGGTACACGTCTACATGAGGCATACCAATTAGCTTGCTAAAGCCAAGTTATCTAGTTTGTCTGGGACTCCAGTAGTAGCACACACACTCTGCAACAGAAACGTCATATGTTGTAGGGTTCAGTCAAGACCACGGTCGTCTCGAACGGTTTGAACCACTCACACAAACAACTATCTCAGCCAGCAGTTCAAAACTTGAAATTTAACTGTGTGCCTGTAATTTCATAATGAAACATGTTTCTTTGTGTTCATGAACAATTATGGAAGTGTGTGTGTGTGTGTGTGTGTGTGTGTGTGTGTGTGTGTGTGTGTGTGTGTGTGTGTGTGTGTGTGTGTGTGTGTGTGTGTGTGTGTGTAACTTTGTTAAATATATATAAATGTCATGAAATGGACAAAACTTAACTAGATGTGCATTATGTTCCCATATTTTTTATTTTGTTTTATATGTTGCTGTTGGTATTTTATGGACACCGAAATAGACAGGATGACAATCAAATCCAAAGAGACAAAAAGTCTAGCCTCATAACAACTCATTCCTACAATAACAAAAAAAGGGAAATGAACTCATTAACCTTTCCTCTGCATTGAGCTGCTTCTGTTAACTTTCTGATGTTGTGGCTGCAGATACATTCATAATTCAGGTTAATGTGAAATAAACAGCCGGATGAAGGTCTAGCTCCAGGGCGTTTATCATGGCTTGACTAAGCATCTGTGTGGTGAAGATGATATGAGTGTGACTGTGTGACAGCCTCCATCACACTGTGTGTTTGTGTGGGACATTCTGTAAAAAGGCCTGCATCTCTCCCACTGCTGTGATCACCCCCCTGACCCGTGGTTCTCCATCTGCTCACTGAGATCTTAACAGGGTGATCTTCTTCTCCACCTCTTCCTCCTCCATCCTCTGTCCTCACTTCTCCTGTTTCTCCTGACCTCCTCCTTCTATCTCCCATTACCCTACCTCCCCCTCTACTTCTCTATCCTCCTTCCTCCCGACCTCCTCTCCATTCTCCACCCTCAAAGTCAACTAATTAGGGGGGTGAGGAGAGGGAAGTACAAAGTCCTCGTCTGGCCCACCCATTGACCCCAGTCCACCCTTTTCTGAGCCATCATTTCTGTCCATTAGTTCAGTCATAGTCTTTTGATCAGGGCCATGAACGCCTGGACACAAAGGGCTAATCATGGGATACAACTGACTGGGCCGCGTCGCTCACCTTTGGGACTGTCCCCTTCCCGTCCCACCCTGCCCACCTCTCTTGTTTGTCTTTGGTCTGCTGCTCCAGAACTGAGCCTCTAATCTGTTCGCTGATCAGTGAGGCAAACAGTCTGTCTCAGTGTGCCTCTGTGTCTCTTCTTTGACTGTCATTAGGAGAGATATTGTCTGTCGGACCTGCTTTATGATCACTTGTCTTTACTTCCTTTCCCCCGTGATTTGTTCTGTCGTCTTCATTTGGATCATTCAGGTGTAATACCCAATCCGGAGGCATACAATCTACATAGAACTTACAGTTATCCACTTTATATTAGTCATCAGCTTTGCGATTACAATCATACTGCCAATGCTTATTGAAATAATTGCAATTGTGTGATAATAGTGACTTTCTATTGCCCATCTTGCCACAAATTGGGAACAGTGATATATGTGTTATATCCTGGATCAATAATCCACCTAACACCTTCTGTTTTAACTTGTACTCCAGTTTACATTATAGTGAAGCATATATTTAAAAAAAATATTCAACATTAACTGCATTTCCTTTCAGGTTTTTGGTGCACTTTCATTTTGCGCATAAAAAGCCAATTGAAAATGCCAGAAATTAGAAACAAAATAAGATTTGAATATAAAGAGTAAATAGTTTTTACTCTGGGTGAGATGGAAAAGTTCAACAAAAGGGTTCACTTGAAAAAGACTGAGCCAATATAACGCACCTCAACCACTTCAGCTTCCACTGCACAGAAGAAATTAGAACTTTCAGCAGAAGAAATATTAAGTAGAATCTTTCTGAAATTAAAACATGAAACAAATGCAAATCAAATTGTGTTTTCACAATTTTCATTGATTTAATCACATTGTGTTGTTGCACAATCTCCTTCTGCAACTTGTTACTGCCATCTGATTGGAGGACTAACATCAACAACCGTGGCTCATTGTATCTCAGTTTTTATTCCTCATATTCAATGTGCTAAATATAAAGTAGTTGATGATCTTATGTAAGTCACAGATCATATCCAAACTGAGGTCAGTGTTGTTCTGCTCTGCTGTTTCACAGAGAGACAGCTACCTCAGTTTGTCTCTTTATAAATGAGAAGGTTTGCTCCTAAAGCAATATTTATGTATATTGACTGCCAGTGAGACAGACTGCATTCTAATACAAAAAGAATGTCACACATACACACACACACACACACACACACACACACACACACACACACACACACACACACACACATAATTGTTCTTGAAGACAAAGAAACATGTTTCATCATGAAATCACAGGCACACGGTTCAGTCGGTAGTTGATTGCGTAGGTGGAATCCAGCCAATTGAAACCTGAGTATATGGCGCCTGCCAACATGTCATTCTCCTGCCTACCGCTGCATGATGAAACCTCTGGGCGGTTGCAGTGATGGACAGAAAGCTGCTTAGAGGAAATAAGGGGGAAAGTTTCCCATGTTTTCATCTGAAATGTGTTAAGACTCGCAGGACGTCGGAACAAAGCAGCCACGCTGCACCACTGTCACACTGTCTGCTTGGAGTTGGCAGGGCCGGTGAGAATGTTAGTGTTCGTCTTTGAACTTTCAGATCCGTTTAAAACAAAACCCGCTCCTCATCACCAACCTCGCCAAAGTCCAGGTGTTGTGAAGCTTCGCTGGCACAGGATCTCACGGAGAAATATGAGACTTGGGCCTTCAAAATGATATCGACATATGTATGAGTCATTTACAAGACTTTCATTGTGGTTGTTAGAAGAACTGATACCCAATGATTCTTGTTTGGGACAATTTGTTCAATGTAGATTCAGTAGTTTCCTTATGTAAACTGTCATCCATACACCTTCATACATTATATCAAGATAGATCAAGATACAAGATACATTATTTATCCCAAACACATGCACAGACATACTCATGCAATTGAGGGCAATTTGTCCTCTGCTTTTAACCCATCTGGTGCAGGACACACAGAGCAGTGTCCCTCGTTGGTCCGTCACATATTCAGCCCATTCATTTCAATCTCAGTTCAACCCTTCAACTAAATATAATCATTCACTTCCTAAAACCAGTCAGAGCATCTGATCCCCATTACCGTGAAAAACCATCTAGGGACCCTTCAGGCTGAACTGTTCTAGAAGCAGGTAAGCATGTCAGCAATGCAAACAGATCATATGGGCCTGTGAAAGTGGGCGGTGCTCAACTCACACATTACACATTTGGGTCTGCCAGCTCTTTTGGCAGCTAGTCGGTTAATCCCAGATGTTACTGAGGTCATCTCGGTTCGGCCCGTAGCGTAAAAAAACGGCCTGATTGTTTCTCTTCTTCCTCTTTTGTAGTTGTAATGATTTATTCTTAGAAATGTTTTACATTACTTGCATGATTTTGGTTACAGGTACATTTGCGTTTACTCATATAACTCAAACACACACACATACACGTAAACATGTACAGTTGAATGTAAATCTACAAACCACTGGGCTCATAGTGAAGCTTGAATCTAGCAACATACACACAGCAATTACCATGTTGTCCAACTTCCTCACTGACTTTCTGCCAAGCCTTTTTCTCCTTCTTTTCGTCCCACATGCAGCGACAATAACTTTGTTCTCCATTTCTGAAACATCATCAAGATATCGCCCATGAGCATCAGTGAGAGCCTCAACGATTGTGTACATTATTTAAGTTGAACCTTTCATCATGACCACAGACCCAAACAGATACACGATGATTGTGAGGGATTTTCTCAGCTCTGGGTCATAACTTAATACCTCAATCCTCTTATCAACAGTCTCAAGTAGGCAAATGCAACACACAGAGAAAAATGGCGAAGGAGGTCTTAAATGATAAGAACTGAAGATGGAGAAGCTTTTATCTCCAACAAGTAGGGTGGAGGGAATCAAATGAGTTATATCACTGCAGACACATTAGAAAACAAAATGCATATTTGTTTGTTGCGTCTGTTATTTTTCTGTATTAGTTTTTTCCTCATCCTTGTGTTAAACATCTACAAAACCAATGCTTGGCTCCTGTCACGTGGGACGCTGACTGATGTTCCTCTTCCGATGGTTTCCCTCGTTCCTGCTGCTGGACGCTCTGGATTAGAGCCGACCTCCCTGCTGCCGCTTGCAGGCAGACCTGCTTCTTCTCAACTTCTCTGTCTCAGCTTTCACCCCGGTGTGTGTGTGTGTGTGTGTGTGTGTGTGTGTGTGTGTGTGTGTGTGTGTGAAGAGATGCAGTGTTTTTGTGCAGGCATTTTTGAGGCGTGCTTGTGCAATCTGCAATTGTGTGTTGGTATGTCACACAGTTTGGTGTTTGTCCATGCACATTTGTGTGTATGGTTGTGTATGTGTGTGTGTGGGGGGGGGGGGGGGGGGGGGGGTACATGCGTTAGCTTTTGAGACTTAGCAGGAATGTTTTGGGGATCACTGTTTCAGATTTCACCTCCGCTTTAGAGGTAGCACAGGAGCGATGGGGGCTCAAGAGGGAAAAGTCAGGGAGGAAAAGAAGGGAGGAGAATGTGGGTGAGGGGGTGAGTGGGGTGCGGTGGTTAGGGGGGGGGGGCTTCAGGGTAAATCTTTCCTCCCTGAGAATAACTTGATCCCCCCCGGCTTGGCTGGCTGTTCTTGACTGTGTCTTGTTCTGTCCATCTCAGAACAATGCTGTCGGCATAACGTTTCAGGTCCGAGGGGAGCGCTGCCTCTCCAGACAGGTAGGCACAGCCCCTCCCTCCCTCCCTCCTCCCCTAACCAGCCCCCCATTTCTTTCTCCCCCTCTCTCTTTTTCTCACACACACATCATCTCCCCCTTTCTCCCCCTGGTTCCTGTGTTCTCATTGTGCATCTCTTTCTTTCTTTCTTCCTCACCCACCTCCTGTTGATTCAGTAGACAGGTAGTTCACTCTGACCCCGCTGCCACCACCTCCACCTCCACCTCCACCCCTGTCCCCTCTCTTTTTTTAAACAGCCCCATGTGCATTCCTTTGCAGAGACTCAGTATAAAAACCCACCATTCATTACACACTGTTCGCTCTGTTGCTTTGTTTAATAGTCTGACCTTTTTACAAGGAGTGTCTTCAATGAACAGTAACTCGTTGTTTTCATTGATGCCCGAAAAGGATTAAAAATCATTATAATTTAAGATTACATTGTAATTTTATTTGCACTTTTTAAAAATAAGTACAAGAAGCATCCTATCTCTATTTATATGAATACCTCTTTATAGCTATACAATACATAGTGTACTGCAATTTTGTAGCCTACTGCGGTGAGTCGCAATTTATACTCATATTCAGTTTAGGCATCTCTCAAAGAATAATATTTGATTCTATTTTTGACATTGCAAAGTGTTGTCAACCAAATGTGATGCATCATCCGTTTTCTCTTCATTCAAGGTCCTCTTGCACTTATTCTAGTTTGTAGACACAATAATATTTACTATAAAGCCTCAATATAACCACAACAACCTGCATGACATAAAGTCCTGTCGGGTACTTAAGGTGCATCTAATCACAACTTTTCTAAAATGCATGACGTATCACAGCACAGCATGACTTTCCTGAGCTTCATAAAAACTCCTTCCCTCCCATGTCATGCATTAGAAATCAAATTAGATCCTCAAATGAATTGGGTCTTTCACGTTTACAGCAACAAATACGTTTTCCTATTTTCCAATCTCCTTTTTTTTCTCCCCTCAAACGTACAGAAAGTCCATTAGTACCATTTGTCATTAACATCCCCGTGTGTAAGTTGTGGGTCCGCGTGGCCGTGTTAGTTTTTCTCCCTGCGAAAACACAATCATTTCCCAGCGCTAAGAGCCCTTAATGGACTGGAATGGGCACTCTGAGGCTCATTAGCATTAGCCAGCTTCCTACTCTCCGTTAATGGAGAAATGCTCTTTATATTTATAATGCTTTTACAGAGCAGGACGATCAATATCATAATCTACATGATTGTGGAATATGAAGTAAGGTTTTTTTGTGTGCATTAGGGAGAAAGTATTGGTTTGAGTTGCAAAACAAGAAAACACTTTGATAAGGGTGTGGTTGCAGATATATGAATCCTGATGCAATATAGGTAGAGCAATAAAACGATTCTGTTTATGTAACTGAGGTACATAGTAAGGAGTGCAAAAGTTTCCTCACTTCAGATTTTTATGCCCTTTTTAACTTTTCTAATTCATTTTTTTTCCCAATTCAAAATGCTGAAAGCCACTTAAACCAAGATGGAATAAATAAATACAGGAGCAATTTAATTATTGTAAAGTCTGACTTTTTTCATAAAAGTAAGTTAGTGCATGTTTACTGGGTTTTTCTTCGGCTCTGGAGAACGAGCTTATTCACATTTCTCTGAGTGATGTACAGACACTGAGAGTGGAAGATAAGCAAGTGGGCACTGGCCTTTCTCTAAAGGGGGCTTCCCCAGCACCTCTATTTCCTGTGTGTGTGTGTGTGTGTGTGTGTGTGTGTGTGTGTGTGTGTGTGTGTGTGTGTGTGTGTGTGTGTCTGTGTGTGTGTGTGTGTGTGTGCGAGTGTGTGGACCTTGAGTGACAGAGATTACTCCTCTGCTGTTATCGCCTGGTGTTGAGAAGTGTGAGCCAGGGAGGATGGTGACACCAGTAAGGAATCCCATCGACTGATGTTGTGTTAGTCATGCACACACAAACACACACACACACAAACAGGTTTGCACTGGTATCTTTATCATGATTTTACATTGTTTTTTATTCATTGTGGACATTCTAACCAAAACCTTACCTTTCCAGATCATGCCTAACCCTAATGTTAACCTTACCACAACTCACTTCTCAACCCTAACCTTAACCAGACTTTACTCCCCACGGTGTTCACTGGTCAGGTATCAATACTAAAAAATGTCCTCACACACACAATATATAATTGTAATTTTTACCTCTTGGAGTAACTTTTGAAGAACTGAAGAGAAACAAAAAACGGACTTGTTACCAGTTACCCCAAGTAATTTCCTGCTTATTTCCGTTTAAGGAACACACACACATGTACTCAGAAAAACCAGGAAGCTGTAAAACCTGTAACAGTCATGGTGGTCCACTGGGATGTGTGTCCTTCTGGGCTTTATAGTAATGGACCACAGGAAGGACCCCAAAGCCACATCATTCTCACAGTACGTCCCTCACAGACTTTTCCAATCTTAATATTTATTTATTTATCTTTGAATGTACATCATTTGTATCCTAACTGTGTGCTTATTCTCTTCTCTGTATTTTATACATTTATTTTTCATGTATGGGTGATTTTATCTCCTAGTTGGGTTTTCATATTCAGATTGTGTTTCCATTTCTGTCTGTTTAATTCCGTCTCCCTCTCCCCGTCCGACCCTCTCACCCTCTCTCTATTTTTCAAACCCTCCCCTTTCCCCCAAACCTCCCTCTCCTGTAAAACCACCTATTACTTGTTCCCCATCACCAAGGTCAGCCTCACATGTATGTGTATGTGTGATACATCTGGATCCAACCATCCAGTCCCAGTTTTTTCCTGCTGCTGGAGTTGTGCACAGTAACTTCAGAAGGTTTACCTCCGGAGCTTATTGATCAGAGCCGCTGTGAGGAAGTCCAGTCATTAACCAAAAGGACTGCGGTGGCAAAAAGAGAAACTTGGAGGAAAAGTGCCTCAGCAAGGAAACTCTGGGGTTTGTTAATCCGCTTATTCTCTGCGAAGATGCAAGCAGGCAGATTTTCCTTTAATGTGAAGCTGATGTTGGTGGGATGACACACTCATAACACAACAGCTCTACTAAGCTCCGTGCAGCCCCCATAGCTACTGTTGTTACACCCGTCAGATTTTCCGTTGCATAGCACGCACATAGCTATGTGGTTAACTTTTTTAAACAGGGCTCATGTCGAAGTGAATGGAGATATATATATATATATATATATATATATATATATATATATATATATATATATATATATAGGTACAAATAATATATGTCTTGAAAGGTGTATATTATGTACATATTCTCTGTATTTTTTCCAAATTATTTATTTAAAATTTTTCTATAATCTATTACATTCTAATTTATACTGTTCTCTTGTCTACTTCATTCGGACTCTCTGCTCCTAATACCTGTAAATTCCCTACAGCTTGCCATCTTATATCTTATCTTATAAACAATCTATCTTATCTTATCACATCTTATTGTGTTGTATAAATAAAAGTTATTATTTATGGCTCATATGGTGTTTGAGCTTTATCTCTGTAAATTCAAAGTCATAATGATAAAAAGCTAAATAACATGTTTCTCTTCTGTAGTTTCTTGCAGTGTTGCAGTATCATTTAACCAAAACGATAGCATCAGTTTTACCAACTTTTACTCCACCCATGCAGAGTGATGACTGCCATCCTCAGAGGCAGCAGCTCCACATGATAAACCAGCTCCCGAGCAAACAGCCGGAACATGCATGCAATGTGCTGGGACAGTCTCCAAGACATTGACCCTAAACGTCCCTAATAAATAAAGAGAAGCTAACTCACAACACAGCGTTTACCTTCTCTCTGGATGCACCCAATTCAACCTTACCGAGCAAACTGGACCTGTAAGTACTAATGTAAGTCCGGTTCTGGGGTAGGAAGATAATAAATAGAATCCATATTTATACACAATATGTACATATGTCTGACTGAAGAAAAATATGTTATGATGCCAAATGTGGCCCTTCAAACTGATACTATACTGATATTGATGTCATTACAAAAAATTCTGTATGTAAAGGATATAAATATATATTTTTTGAATGTGAGGAATGTTTTCTTTTTATTTAGGGTTACATGTGTGTACAATATTTGGGGAAAGTCTGTGTTTTTTTCGTTGTATTTTACAGTATTTGCCTTTTAGTGATTCTTCATGTGAATGTTAAAACACATGCTGAAGTTCAGTTTATACAGCTCAAGTATCCACTCTCTACAATAATCCTCATCTTTCCAGCAGCCCCCCTCCCCCTCTCCCCTCTCCCCCCTCTCTCTGTCTCTCTCTGTCTCTCTCTCTCTCTCTCTCTCTCTCTCTCTCTGTCTCTCTCTCTCTCCCCCTCTCTTTCTCTCTCTCTGCAGGGTCTCACAGGCTCACACACATCTGCTCTTTCCCCTTTTAATAATTTGTACATGTCTATCAAATAAGAAATTAGAAAACATTTAAATCATCACAGCACATGTACGTGTGTCCATATTCAGTGGTGTTTGTTTATGATATGTACATGTTGACAATAAATCTTGGGCATTTCTTTTATTTTGGTGAGCAGGAGTGTATGTCTTGTGTAGGTTCATGCAGACTCCAGTAGGTGCTGCTGGAGAGCAGCAGAGTTGACAGTGTGTGTGTTCGTGTGTTCGTGTGTTCGTGTGTTTGCGTGTGTGTGTGTGTGTGTGTGTGTGTGTGTGTGTGTGTGTGTGTGTGTGTGTGTGTGTGTGAGAGTTTGTCCCCCACAATCTGGGCTGGCCACCAACCTCCTGTCAGCAGACAAGACCACGACTCACCATGTCTCCAGGGACACGCTTATAGAAGAAGCCACAGCAACACTAAGTGCCAATTCACACCTGAGACAGTGCAGTTTCTGAAATAATACAGTTCAACCTGCTTTTATTACCGGATACAGTGTGTGAGGCTCTACTGTGTTACAACAGTTTAGAAAGCGAGGTAACATTATCACCTCTGTGTGTTTGTCCTAAGTTGATCTTTGCATCAACCGCTGTCTATAATATCCAGGTATGTTGCAACTGTTTATATTGTAGTGAAGACGGCTGTGACACCACAGTCAAACCAGTTTAATTACGTAGTTGAACTGGTCTCCATGTCAGATTGAGACAATAACGCAAATTACCTGCAACAATTTGTTATGTAGTGCAACTGCACAAGGCCACATATGGAGCGTACTCTGCTAAAGCACTGCAGAAGTTGCACAAGTCTGTGTCAACATGAAAAGGAAAAAAATCTCATTTAATAATGGTAATAAATGAATAAATAATGGTTGTTTGTGTGGATTATGTGATTTACCAGTGTGTCTTTTTAGATGATTTGATTTAAATTGACAGGCTGCATGGAGACAAACAAACTGACGAGTCATCATGTGCCTCAGTATGACAAGAGAATAACACAATTAGTCTTTTTAGCACTGTTATGACCTCCTGAGCCACCTTCTTACATCCTGTTCTCACGTCCAGTTTGAATTCAGGGATCTTTGTGTGCAGAGCTCTGAGTTGGAAAATCCCCACCCCACCAGGGATTTTTCATACATAGCTGAATTTACTGTAACCGTTTTGAGTTAAATATCTGTCACTACTTGAATATGCTGTGAGACATTGTGTGAACAGTCCTCATGGAAGTAAGGTATTGTCTACTGTAAAAAATTGCCATTTGTAACTCCCCTCTAATCTTCTTGCCCCTCACCCAGATAAACCATCTGTCCTGGAATTCAGATTGCAACTCATAGGGAGTTAAGAAAGCTCGACTGAGTCTGCCAATTCCCAGGATCTCACCCTGGATGCCTTTACAGTATGATATACAAAAAAAAGAAAGGAAGACAGAAAAAATTGAATTTATCTCTTAAATGCCTGTTTTGACCCTAACCCTGTGTTAAATGATGGTCTGTGGTATTAAAATGGCACCCATCATTTTGCATAAGGCATCAAAATTACTGTAAGACCATATTACATGTGAAACAAGTTTAGGGGAAAAAAACATAGCAATGGTTCTATCACAACAGTTCTGAATATCCACTGAGTTAACTCTTATTGACTCTGTCCAACACACGATAAGAACCTGCTTCTTATTATATGAGCCATAGCTTGAGCTAGCGTAGCGTACAGTAGACATTAACCCTTTGTTATCCCCTGCCAGGGTGCCACTGGGCCAGCAGCCACCGACAAGGTTAAGCTGTTTAGAGTAGGTGAGGAGATTACACGTCTTATTATCCACATCTCTCTCTCTCTCTCTCTCTCTCTCTCTCTCTCTCTCTCTCTCTCTCTCTCTCTATCTCTCTCTCACCCCCAAATACACCCCCTCCCCCGGGCCGGCCACATGGGGCCGCTCCGAAATTTAATACCATGTCTACAACAAGATAAGGCTTTCTTATGGAGAGATTAACAATATGCCCATTGTTTGTTGCCCCTGTGCAGTCTAGCGAGCAGGCAGACACAGGCAGCCCCGGTCACTGAAGCCGGGAGTCGGGTTGTCCGGTGTGAACTCCAGCAGAAAGAGTAAGAAAGAGAGAAAGAGTTGGAAGATTGATTGCTGGAGAAAAATAAAAAGGAAGGTTTGGGGAGGAGGGGAAGAGAGACAATGAGAGAGGAGAGTTAGACAAACAGAGGGAAAGAGGGATGTGGAGAGGTAAGGAATTCTGCAGCCTCAGATAGTCTGGCACTACTGGGTCAAGCACAGCATACCTCCAGTAACAGGAGACTGGGGAAGGCATGTCAGCAGCCAAATTGCCCCTCAAACCCACTGACAGGGATTGTCAGCAGAGACGAGAGAGAGACGCTATCCCCTGCCAGGGTTAATCACTGGCAATTGCAGAGAGGAGGAGCGATCAAAAGGGCATGATGGCACGGCAGTGGACTGTGTGTGTGCTGCCGTACTCCGGTGTCACACTGTGACCAACCATTTCTCAAAAGATGAAAAAATGCATGTTTGAACCCTGGAGAGCTGGTCCCCTGCTTGAATTAAATGTCGGTGGAGGACGGGGGTGTCATAAGTGTGTGTGTGTGTTCGTGTGTGTGTGTGCGTGTGCATTTGTGTGTTTAGGGGGGGTGGTAGGATTACATGAGTGGGGATTCAGAGGTGCTGAGGCTTTAAACTAGAGGGGTTCCCCCGAAGACCCCGGGGTCCTGAGCACCTGGTATCAGATCATGTCAGAAGGCAGGGCTGGGATTGTGAGTGAGAGATGATAGTGAAAAGGTACAGATCCCCTAAAAGAGGTTTTTCTTTTATTTGGCAGCCCCCCCTCCCACAACCCTTTAAGGATGGATGGATGAAAATTGATTTTTAAATCGTGTTTGTAGTGTAATCTATATAGGTCTGTTATATATACAAAAGGTTTGTGACTAAGTCGTAGCGTGATAAATACATACAACAATTAATTTGCCGAAATTTTAAAGAAGCACTTACTACCTACTTCAATCCATCTCTATTCGTCCAGTGGAAATATACTGTTTTTATTATTTTATATAATATCTGGATTTCTCTGAAAAGACCAAGAAATGATGTGGCCAAGTGAAACTAAAATTTTAAATCAGCGTTTAAAATCTTTAAAAGACCTCAAGACTCACTGCAGTTTTTATCTGAATAAATCCGATTTGTAAATGTGTATTTGCGGATGATGAATATGGATGAGGTGTGTGTGTGTGTGTGTGTGTGTGTGTGTGTGTGTCTGTGAGTGTGCGTGTGCGTGTGTGCGTACACGGTGTCAAAGTGCATCCCACCAATGACACGCAGACGCACTGGTGCTCTCATCGCAGACTGTTTGTATTCACATGGTGACAGTTGACAGCTGTTTTTTCCTTTAATAAGATTAGGCTAAAGAAATTAGTTGTGCACTCTTTAATCTGCCATTTAACAGAGGGGGCCACCTGGGGCCCGCTTTATCCCATCCAGTCTGTATGGCTAATCGGAGAGGGTTTGATTCATAAACAGGGGCGAGCACAGCACACTGACTCTGCACCTACAAGCCAATACATTGATAATTCCTCACTCAAAGTAAAACAGGCTTAGTTTATTATAGGAGATACAGTATTATTTTTACATCATATTTGTAACTCCGACAGTGTCCTCAGATAACCTCAGAAATACTATATTACTTCATACTCGCACAGACCTACTGGTTCTAAGAAAAGGATTATTACAGGTACGTCTTGAAAAAATAACCAGGCGTTCATATACGTTAAGATGTACCTGCTGTAATTTTTCTGTTCATTCTGACCTTTAAATTATATCTTTTCTCATCACGTCTTCCTTTCCTCCCACATTCGACTGTTCATTCTAGGTCCCTTCTGACTCAGGTCTACACATAAATTCGATACATCAAAATGAACTCCCTTCTACACACAAATCGAATATATTTCCTCTTTTTTGTTATTTTTGCTATTGCATTTTTATAATGTTTACCCCTTTAAAGCATTCTGTCTTGTCATTGTGTCTCAGGTGTTATGTCACCAAATACAAAAAAATATTTCTTTTAATGAAAAAGTCAGTCCTATGTCTTTGAAAAATGTAAACTGAAGCAAACATTAGACATAAAAGTGTTAAATTGTTTTATTTTACAATACAAAATACCCTCTGTTGTTAATGTACCATTGCAGCCCAGCTGGGAAACACTGTCCAGGTAAACAAAAGGAGAGAATTTCATTTTAAAAAGCATCATAACCTTGAATCTTACCCACTTGATTTAATCAACACAGACTTCTAAATCCTCCCTGTGGCTTTGGATGAACGAGATTTTGTTCAGAACATGTGGATTTTGCCTCCTACTTACATTGTTTTTTAAAAGAATCTCTCAAAGACAAGTTTTAATGTGTAAATGTGAGTAATGTCTTGTGCCAGATTTGAAAAATGACAATCTGTCCTTTAAAGACGGGACAGGAAGTGAAATGTTACTAAAAAAAAGATTTGACACCTGATTTAAACTAAGATAAGAAAAGATAAGGTGTCTTTGTTGATCCTCCGTAGAGGAAATACACAGTGCAAGGGGGAAATGTAGTAAAATAACAATAATAAAAGAAGAAATATACAGGCTTTTAAAATGTGCAATACAAAGATAGGAATCAAGGTTGTGTAATTGTGCAATTTGTCCATTTTTTGCAATACACAATGAACAAAATGTACAGTAGTTTTTTATTGAAATGTGGATAAGTGTTGAGTGTTATTTTAGTGTGATTTAGTAATTGTACTTTTATCGTGACCTCACAAAATAAAAGCGTGTTTTGCATAGTTACATCTGTTCCTGATTCTTAATGCACACATTGCCTGTGGAGTAAAGCACCGTCACCCACGTTTGCTCTCAGCAGGGGTCTCTATGTGTTGCTTCATGTGGTTTTCCTGCAGTGGGAGCTGTGGTGGGCTGGTGGGGAAAAACTCTGCTCGGGCACGGCTGCACAAACGGGCCTTTTACTGGGCAAATCAATCAGGCGGCCCCGGGTTTGGGCCTCTGCCCGGAAAGCACAGTTTGGAGGGAGTGTCACCTTACCCCCGTGCACTGGCTGAAAGGAGCCAGTTTTATCACGGCACAGCACTCGCCCTGTCACCTCCTCTTTCTCCTCCTCCGCCCTCTGCTCTTTCTCTTCCTGTCACCCCTGTGCTCTTCTTCACTTCTGTAACCTCATCGTTCCTCTCCCCTCTCCCTGCCTGTATTCTTCTCCAGCTCTCCTGCTCCCGCTCCTCCTCCTCCTCCTCCTCCTCCTCCTCCTCCTCCTCCTCCTCCTCCTCCTCCTCCTCCTCCTCCTCCTCCTCTCATGCTCGGCTAGTCTTTACACACTCTCCGACTCAACAGATTGCCATCAGGAGGTTGCGATATATGAGGAGAAATGTCATGTCGTCTCCTGCTATTGGAAGCATGTCCCATGAATCAGTTGTGACAGTTTCTTATTACATTGTTTACCTGCCTAAAGGCGGAGGCTGCCATACTTTAACCGTATTCAAATCTGCACGATCTGGAGCCACCAAAAGTCAACTCATGGCTTCTTTAGGGTTGATACGTGGTGCGGTTTCTAATGTGTACTGTTATTCCAGCGAGGATCGGTCTGAGAACGAGGACCAGATGGAGAAGGTTATCGTGGATGTTGAGATGTTTATGACAAGGAATAAACAGGCGCTGGCTTTAAAATATCGCAAATCTGAGTCGCTCCCATGGAAATCCATTTTCTGTTTGAAATGCTGCACGTACACATTCTGTTTCCAGTGAGGTTTTGCTGATGTCGGAGCCATTAATGGTTGGAGTAAAAAAAATAAAAAAAATAAAGAAGTTATGTCACTGCACACATTGTGATAAATGTCTGGCTTTACTTCAGCACGTTGCAGTGGAATCTCTAAAAACAGAACGGACAACCTCAGCCTCACGCTCGTGGGAACTCCCTATTGTCCCTGTGTCTTATCTCTGCGGACAGGTCAACAGGTCAACAGGTCAACAGATTAGATCGTCAGAAACATGGCAGAGCAGAACAAGTGAGAAACAGGGTCCTCTCAGCTGTGTGCTACTTCCTCGCCCATCGCTGCTCCTTCTCGCTCTGCAAGTGCATGTTTTAAATCTTTAACTGTGGCTTGTATTTATTTTCTTAATATTTGTAGCCTACTTGTTAACATGGCAACCTCTAACTATGTGTTATTGAGATGTTATCTAATGTTATTTATACTGTCAGTGTTGTTTTTGTGACCAACATTTTATTTACTTTGCCTATTTCTTTTTCTTCGTACATCAATTGACCAACTTCTAATGTTATTTATTTATTTTTTTTAACTTTTTTTATTACTTCTCCACATAAAATTCTTCATCGTCTTTTTTTCCGACAAGCATCACTTTCCTTCTTTTTTGTCATTAAATTAACCTTCATTATCTTTCACCCAATCAATTCTTCCTTATCTAACTGCATGTATCCATCTAACCATCTATCAATATTTTGAATTGGCCGTCTGTCCTGTGTGTCCCTATGTCTGTTTTCACCCTTGTCCATGAAGGTTTGTGGGGTGAGGCGGGCAAAGGGGTTGGGTAAGAGGAGCGACTTCACCTGTGTCTTAAATAAATACATGTTTAAAGAAACAAAAAGAAAATTGCTGCTTCAATGACTGAATTTTAACAACAGGAGTAGACGTCACAGATTTTCCTAATTGAGTCTTGCATTTTTCTTATAAAGCAGTAAGATTTAGAGGAGGTTACAGAGTTGTCTGTTAAACCAACTGAAAAGATGGTTATTGTTTATTGTTGGAATAATGTACTCTCCTCCTTAGTTCTGTTATATATATATATTAATCTGTCTGGTAATATGCATCTCACATTGACAAAATGTTAAATGTCTGTTTGTGTATTTGACGAAGAGAAATTGCACATAAAGATACTGTACTGGGTCTGAAAATCATAATCATGACTGGAGATGTATAATTACAAAAAGCTCGTTTTGTTCTCTTAAATATTTACTCGATTCTTTTCTCTTGAAGTCACTGTGTATTAAGGATACAGGTGGAGAAATCCCCTCCTACTGCTGCCGGTGTGACCCGCCGAGCACCGTGTTTGCAGAACTCTCCAGAGCCTGGCAATTAGTTAATTGAAAAGTTATGTACTTGGCATAAATAATTGAACACAGGGTTGGTGGAATTAGCACAGGATCCAGAGAGACGCACAAATGAATGAATCCTCCACAGTAGCACGAGCAGAAGGCAGAGGCACGATAGTAATTCTCACTTTTTCTAGATGGATCTAGTGATGAAGGAAGAACTGTGCTGTAAGAAACAAAAAAGATATGAACACCTGAAAGAAACATCTCTGCAAGTGTGGAATGAACAGATGTTAAAGATGAACACTTAACTCTCTGTTTTCTGCCATAACCGCATTTGTTGCAGGTTTGCATACCGTGTGTTATTTTGAAAGCCTATCTCTTGATCATGAGACAGCAGCGATGTTGAATTTGTCACATTTTCATGTAAACGGAACCGTGCAGACTAAACAGTGTGGACCTGTCAGTAGCGTTCTCCAGCAGACAACACACATGGTCCATGTTAAAGAATCAGACGAGCTCTGACCGTTTGGTTTCTGGTCTGGGTAAGAAACGTCACAGCGAGTCAAATGTAAGAATTGCATGCAGTCTCCATAAAACTATCAAATGTACATCACAGCATTAGGAGTGTTGACGGAGCCCCATGTTGGCATTTAGTGTATGAAACTCATTGTACTGTATCATCTTGCACTAACTGAAAATAACAAAAGTATGAAGGTGTCAATCAACCTGCAACTTCAAACCATAGCATAGATAAAAAAAAAAAAATGTGCTGTATTATTTCTGAAGCAGTTGCCAAAGCTGGTGCACTGAAACCTAACAGTGTATATTTTCAACTTGTCCAACACGGTCGACCGAAGCTGAACTAAAAAACCAAGCAACTTTAGAATGCATGTATGCAGGACTTAAATAAACCCCGGTGGCCCCACATTTCCCATTTTTCTGGAATCTCACTTCTTTATCTATTTATTTATTTCACATTGAATTATTGCCTCAATCTTCCTGTGTGTCCTTCCCCTGTCCCTGACATACCTCAGTCACTAAGAAGGTGCTGAGACACTGAGGGGTCAAGAACTCTGGGACCTGTTGCTCCCTCATTGTGAAGCTCTCTTGGTTAGCCCCGGTGTTTAGCCGTGGTTATCTGAACAGGGCTAACATGACCTGCACGGCTCCTTTACACCTTGTGAAAACACTTCCGAGACTTCTCACTTGCCCGCGTTTGGCACCCGACCAGGAAGCATCTGTCACGGTGACTTCAAGTGACCAACTTTAGCCCCGAGCTGATGAATAATACAGAGACATGTGCTATTATTCATGCTTCGATGCTGTGGGCTTCTCCTTGAGGCTGATCAACTCTGAGGAGGTACAAAATGCTTCCCAAATTTTATTTCAACCAAAGCACCTGACAGCTTAAGGTTATTTCAGTGTGCGTTATGTATTTGTTATAAATGCTTCATGGTTAGTTGGTAAATGGATTATTACCAGATGCAGCTGTGAAATATCAAATGGCTCCGTACCTATGAATGAATTCAGATTGTCTCCCTCCTAGCGTTCTGTGTCTTTCACCGGGCCTCCTTCACTCTGCTGACAGATGAATCAGCTCGGTGCACCGCTCTCCCTGTTCGGATGAAGCTGATCACTTACCATCGGAGCAGGAGCCAAACATTAGTACCGCTGCCTCTCAGTTAGCTAGCATGGCGAAGTGCTGCTCTGGCCCCCTGCCCGTTTCAGACTGGCTGCCTCTGGAATTACAGGGGAGCGAGGATTCCATGACTGAGCTGTATTTACAGAGGACATTTAGATGTTGATAGTCAGTGCTTACAAGTGGATACATCATTTAAATGAATAACTTGCTGATAGATAGTGTTTAATATTTATGGAGGGCTTTTAATTGAGCACACGTTCCACTGGGTCCTGGCAGGGCCAGAGACTTCTGCTGGTGCCCTGTGGTGTAAATGATTGTTGCAATAAAGCAACACAAAGATACAGCTATTGTCACTTCTGAGACGCTAGAATTAAGTAATTGTTTGCTTTGTTAATTCAAATTTATTCAAAGATCCCATGGTTCTTGATTAAATTAATTAAAGAGGCCACGTTCAGAGCAGATGTGACCCATCGCTCAGTTTGAAAAGTCATGAGTCATGGGGGAGATGGTTTTCTTCTTCAGCCTGTAAACATTTCAGATTGCTTTTATTTAAATCAGCAAGATATGTTCAAGAGTATTGGGGAGAACCAAACGGCCTGTTCTACAAGGACAAGAAACACGTTCATTCATATATCTTAAAAAATATATTTGTATAGTTTTTTTGAGCTGAACAGATACGTTTTTCTGTAAATTAAAAATGGTCCAGAAAAATCCAGAAAGGCACTATAAGGGCCCACAGGAAGCACCTGCCCATGCAAAGGCCATCTTATCACCATATTGCACGTACACAAAAATCTTCTGTAAATTGCTTACATGAAGCTCAGGCAAAATATTGATTCTTTGAGAGAAACCATAAGAACATTTCAATGTTAAATAATTACTTGAAATTGGCTAATATTTCAAAGTTCTTCAAAGTTCCAGCACAATATAACTGAATAAACCCCTTAAAATGTTTACGGTATTTTAATTCACAAATTCCGAATCCAAGTTCCACAGTTCATATGTGTTACTCTACAAATGTCCGACTTTTTTGGGGATCAACTCAAACGCATTTTCTTCAAGAAACAATCTTGTAGAAAATAAAAAAATATTCCTGGATCCGACCCCTTAATCAAATCTTCACTGGCCCGTACCAAACACGTTTCAGTGAAATCTCTTTGGCACTTGTGTAATCCAGCTGACAAACAAAGAAAGCAATGAAACATAACCTCCTTGGTGGAGGTGAAAATGTTGACGTAGATTTCGAGTGACAGTTTTACACATTTTAACCAAACTAATTGGAATTTAGTGTCATAATTTCAAACCTTAAATGTGAGTGCTTATATATTTTTTTTAAATAACATGTATACATCAAACTGATGTTCGTGATGTGTGTAGTTGACCCGCAGTCCTTAAAGTCTATTGTTTGGCTTCAGATAAATTCAACCTGGACTGTAGAGCCCAAGGTCTCAGATTGACAAACTAACAATAGATACCTTAGAGAAGCCATTTAGGCAAAGAATGTCATAACAACAGGCTTAAACCCAAGTGACATGTGACACACTGAGTAGGGAGGTTGTGAGCAGTTTGAAATTGTAATTACTAGTGTATGTAAAGTTTGAGAGGACTGACAGCTCGAACAAAGACGTGAAAGAGGAGTGGGATTGTCTTGGAGAAGGGGAAAGCTCAAGAAGGGCTCTTTTTAAACGCTCTCAGCGGTGATCGCCGAACGCCGCTCGGCCTCCAGAAGCAGGGCTGGAAGAATTTTGACACCCTGGGAGGTCTGCTGACGGACAGGTCTCTCTGCAGGACATCCCTTTAAGAGAAGTGGACTGCAGTCCCTCAGGGGCAGACATACCTGAGCCACTCAGACAAGGTGAGACGGATCCCTCCACCGACTCCTCCCGGGGCTCAGCAAGCTCCACGATACTGAAGCAGACCTGGCGACAGAGTAATAGGCCAATTACCAGTTATTTGTACTGCAGTGGGTGGAGAGGGAATGTTCTACAGACCTGTCACTGCCAGACAAATTTGTGTTATCACAATAATCCTTTGTCATGGTGGACTCTCCCTTTAAACTCAGTGTATTGAATTTCCTTGGAACTTTTTTTTATTAAGGCTTCTAGAGGGCTAAGCAGTTTGATTTAATACTTGTGGCCACAGTGATTGGTCAACCATGTTTTTCAGATGAAAAAAAATATCTTAATGTTCCTGAAAATTTATATCAAAGTATTTCAACTTGGACAAAGTTGCTCGTCTGCTTAATATAGATGTCTCTCTGAAATCTGACTTATTGCTAGATCCCTAAGATACGTTCAATGTCTATTTTCTCAAACTGACCTCGGGTCACAGGAAGTGATGTTTTAATGTGTCTTTAAACAGCAATGGCAGTTTGTTGGAACTCATTGGCTATCGTCTGGCAACAAATTATTCTCTGGGGGCAGCGGACAATATTTTGGGACTTTCAGTGTAGACAGTGGAAATCTGGGCCAAGACTCTTCTATCACACGATTTGAACGTTTCTCAACATAAAACACAAACGTTGATTCTTATTGTATGTGGTTTAAGTAAAGACGACGTTTAGGCTAATCTAGCTAATCCAAACAAGCGCGTGGCGTTAGATTACGGAAAAATGAAAGAGATAAAGATATTGAGTTGCAGATGTTTTGAAAGATACTCAAGCTGCTTTATCCACAAAACTGTTGTGGGTCATTTTCGGCTGATTCTGTGCAATTCGGCTGATTAGTGTATCACTTACACTATGTCCTGTGTTCATGACATATCACTGAAAATGACCCATAAATCAACATAGTTAATGTTAGTGTTTACCTTCTGCCTGATCCCAGCATGATCAGTACAAGCGGTCTGACATACTGTCCGTGTCTACGTGACTGATTCCTGTCAGTGTCAGCTCTCATTGCTGCCGACAGCCTCCATGTCAGGCCCAGCTGCTGGGCTCTAATGTCAGCCAGCTGTTTGATCGGCTGTGAGCCTGTCACTGAATATGTGTGAGAAACCTGTTCCCTCACTCATTCCAGAGTCCAGCCATAGCCCCGTTTTTTACACAGGAGACAGTTTTTCATTCAGTTTTCACTCATAACGATACAGCACACAGGAGAGGAGGTCCTGCACAGATTTGCTCTTCCTGCCCTGCTGTGCATCTGTCCTTAAAAACATTACCTTTCTCACAGAGGAACACTTGTCTTAGGTGCTGTCTCATACGAGTACATCAAGAAGTAACCCGTAGCCTCTATGAGACCTAATGGTGTCTCTTTAGTGCCATTTGACTGCCCTGACCCTCCGGTGTCCAAGAGACGCATTGATTTTAGTGGGTGAAGGTGGAAATGAGCCTCTCTTCCTCCTTCCCCCTTCCTCCCTTGGTCCGAGCACCATGGAGCAGCGTTACTGGCGGATGCACAATGGCCGCCCTCCATGCTCAGGTATCTCAGCACAGCATTAAGTGTGACCAGGCAACCCCACACACAATCAGGCCCTTACACAGCAGAGGTATTGGCATACAGGTCTCCATCCTGTGCTGAGCGTGCCCCTGAGTAAGAGATACCCGCCCGTGGTATTTATAGGAGGAAGTGCGGCTCTCCCATTTAGTGGCGGAAAGTGGTGCAAATTCATGATGAAAATGTTTGCCGACTCATTATAAATCCTGGAAGGGTTTTAAGTTGCAGCACTTTGAGGGATCAGATGGTTTGTGGTGTTTGTTTGTGTACCTGCAGTGAACAGCTTTAACATTTATTAGGTTGAACTGGAGACTGGAGGCTAATTACATAATGAGTTTATTAAAGATAATTGTGTCAATCAAATCATCACTTTTCCAGCATGTGGCTTCACTCGCTTTCATCTGCGAACACGGACTTCTGTTCGGGGTGTGGACTCAGACGCCTCAGATATTCAATATTCTACATCTTTTTCTTGCTCAGCAGCTTCCTGATTTGTCAGTTCCTCACAGATACAGATTTGCAAAAGGCAGCGACTCCAAAAAGCAGAAATCTTATTAACTGGTGTCTCTAGAACCAATGACCTCTGCAGAACCTGGGTGCTGTCAAACAGCATTGGCTATAGAACATACTGGAGGTGACTTTATGTACTACTCCTATAAGACAGATGGTAGGGAGGAGACTGGCTTTGTTCTTCAAATATACTGCATATATCTGTCTAAATATATAAACTGTACTGTAACCGTTATCCATTCCTCACCCATCACAAGAACAACACCCCGAATACACAAACAAATTTAATTTCAATGCACGTTGATTAAAGTTAAACTAACGTAAACAAGATTTCTTTAAAGATACCATTAGTAACAACCTTAATTTTATCGCCCACTTTTTGAAAATCATTATTAACATTGGTATCGACTCAAGCTTCAACATTCATATGGTGGTCATGAAGTGCAAAACCCAATGGCAAATCATAAAAGACAAAAACAAATGAGAAAAAAACATTAAAAATCACAAAACACAACAAGTAAGAAATACATAAACAAATTAAAAAAACGACTACAACAAATCAGAAGAAACTAAATGGATGGTGACGAGTCTTGCTTAAAACATGTATGTATGTTTGTTCAATGTTCATATGTTTATGATTTGCAGTTCAGGTATACTCAATTAATGTATCTACAACAACCTTGTGTACCAAGCACCATTAACATTACAACTGTACTTCTTCCCACCACATCATATTCTCCTCACCATGCATCTTTAAGAGTAAGTGAGTGCACAAACTACAGGAGCACCACAACTATGTGGTCCAGCCTGACAATCATTCTCATTGCACCTTTAAGCCGCTGTTAGGGAAAGATGTTTCCTCCACGAGAACAAACTGTCCCGACCTTTAACTCGTGCTTTTCCATCACAGGGACAAGACAAGACAGGGCCAAGAGATAGTGGTGTTTGTGTACCAGCTAAATTTAGCAAACATGCTCTGTTTCCTGTAGAAACCTGAGTAATGTGAGATCTCTGTGTGTTTTAGCCGTTTATTTGCTCAAGGGATCTTTCGGAACAAACCTTTTTAAAAAAGGTTAAAGACACTTACAAATGGCAAATAACTCTGCCCTGCAGTAATCCTGATCGTACCTGGGAGAAGCAGCCTCCCAGACACAAAGCGGAAACCCTGAACCAGTCACTGAGGTGAGACTAAGGTGGACGGAGCGGCTGGTGATTCAGAAGTAATTCCCCAGGAAATTTACAGTATCACCTCCTTGCGATATATACAACTCCTCTGAGTAATGTGACCAAAACCATGAGCACCACGATCCTGGTGACAAAGGTAAACACATGTAACTGAACTTTAAATCAGGTGACAGATACTGGTGCTATGACTCATGAAGGTTTAGTACATGTTGTGTTGTCTGGTTAAGAACATTTATGACGTATCAGCCGCGTGTTTCTGTGCAGGGCTGCAACAGTTACAGTTAAAAGGTCGGGAATCGTTTATCTTACAGAAGCCAGGTTGTGAGGAAAGGCTCTGTTTCTAATGCACACAAATCAAAGCACAACCCTGCTCCTTCAGCACGGCGCTGTATTTCAAGGCGCAATGATAAAATGCAGGTTGAGGCAAAGGCACCAAAAAGGCAAAATGTAAGGCGTCATGTGAGTCATGCAGGAGAAAAATATTAACAACAAGGAAAGCACCTAAATACAAGCCTATAGCTATAGCTGTATGTTTGTTTTGCCAATCACCAACAGGGCTTAAATAAACACGCATACTGTATACACCTGAGCCAAACAGCAGCCTGGGTCGCTCTAACAGCCGCTGTGGCTGCTCCGCTCCACTGCTCTGACGTTCTGACAAACAAGAGCAGGTTGGATTCAAACCAAATCATTTAAAGTCCTCCTGCAATTAGAAATGTTGTTTATTTTTTGTTGAATTCACCTTGATGCTTGATCTTGACCTGCAGGGAGATATATGAGCAGAGTTTGACTGTTTTCAAATGAACCCTCTGGTGCGCCCACGTTAAATCTGAGATCAAAGCATGTACACGCTAGGTGATTTAGTCACATCACTATTTTACTAGTTTGAAAGCCAATCGTGGTAAGAAAATTACAACACAGACGTGTTGAAACACTGAGAAGTGATGTTTTAGTGAAATAGGAGACGCCGTTAGTCCAGCGGTTAAACATCTGAAATCAAAATCATCTAACATGCTGGATTTTTTATTTATGAGGTAGAAGCAGTGAGTAAATTTATAAAATTATATTTAAAAAAATATTTAAAAAACTGTGATAGAAACAAAATACAATTCAAAGCTGTATAACACATAGACTGTATATAAAGATGGATGAAATGGCAGCTCCCCAAAAAGTGAAGCTCAAGTCTTTCGATCCAAACCTGGTGCCTGGCTGCAGTATACACAGGTCATAACCGCTGCCTCCTCCATGTTAGTGATGGGACATGGACCAAACAAATATATTTTTCTGAAAGATGGTTTAAGTTTTTTCAGATAGTTCTCATCACACTGATGTGTGTCCAAGTGTTCTTTTATTTCTTTTTTATTTGATGCTAAAACAGGGTTAAACATTATGATCGACTGCCGAGACAAACTCTTGGTTTAACTTATCGTTTTTGCAGACTCTACGCCCAAATGTGCAGCGTTTGTAACTGGGATTTTTTGGCTTAATTTCCAAATATTGGGGGCAATTGAAGACCCATCGTTCATCTTCAGACAAAGTCGATGGTATACACAAAAGCCCTGACATAGAATAAAATGATTCAAAATGTATTCGTATCAAGAAAAACTAGCGACGATACATTTTAATCTATGCTATACACCTCACCACATCCAAGGGAGTGGTGCATTTGAAATTAACTGTGTGTGTCATGTTTATAATACAAGCTACAACACGCATATCATGAACTGCAAAGAGGTTTGTTCAACGTAAACAAAATGTCTTTTCCCCTGTGTGCACATTTAGTGCAGATTTATTAGAAGAGGAAGAGATAGCAGGTAGGAGATGACTGCTGTGTATTGTGTCAGTTTACATGTCTTTACATTCTCACTCAAACTCACTTCCACTTTAATCTCCTGTGCTCTCGACCTACTGCTGTTCTGTCACCCTGGCATGTTTAACAAACACTGTCTGGTCCGGCCGGGATTCGCCGCGGCGTTACAGAGGTGTTGTTGCCTGTCTGCACTGACGCTGATGGATCATGAAGGATTCAATCTTTCTTATCAAAGTCTACAAGCGCCGCTGCACTCTCCATCCCTCAAAGGAAAACACACATGCACAGATAGAAGAGCAGATTTTGCTATTTATAAAGATATGGACTTAATTAGAGTTTTACCCTTTCCATAATCATTGCATTGACTTCCTTTGCAACATCCAGGCCAGATCGACTGAACAGTGGAAAAGAGGACAGCCTCGCAGCCCCCCCACCATCCCGCAATCACTCGGCACAAAAGCAACAAAACACACCTCTGTAAATATTTCAGTGGCTTCAGCACCTCGTCCAGGGTCCTGCTGCTCGCTGTCTGCTGGTCCTCGGGGCGAACCATTGTGCGTCCCGGGGCAGAGCGTTTTGTGCCGTGCTGCTGGACATGGCTGGTCTGTTGTGGGGAGGCAGCGGTGCCTGCATGCATGCAGTAGCAGAGCAGAGGATTAGGGTTGGTGTTTCTGTGTGTCCAACTGGCTGTGGGCATGCTCCGCCGCCTTGGCACAGCAGAGACAATTTACATCATTTAGTTCTGCTCGCTGCTGAGTGAAAATCGAGTTTAAATAGAACTTGGATTATACCTCAATTTGGGAACCGAGTTCGTGCTGAACCGAGAGAAAAAAGCCAAAATTTGAATGATTGTTTGAGATGTTGCATTCTAGTCATACAGCTCACAACTCACAACTGTAACTTCTGTTAGTCAACTTCTGTTAGTCAGCTTCTTCAGTATATTAACGGTTTTATGGTTTGCTGTCTTTAGAAGAAAGTTGCCCACGCTCACAGTCCAAGATCATTGCCATAATGAATGGAAATCCTATTTCAGACAGGATTTGCCCTTGATACGAGCCCCTCCGTGTATCACTGAGCGAGTCTTCAGGGAGCACTTTCCAATAAGAGTAATGTCCCCCCTGTGCGTGGCCACATTCAACAATTTACAGGCAGATTACAGATTCTAATAAAAAAATTCGCAGCCTTAAAAAATCTGCTCCGCATTTTATGATAGTTCAGTTCCCCCTCCGCCGCTTCTGTCCAATTTAATTATTCTGATGTACGTAATTAGCATGAGCCGGCCATTGTTTGACATCATTTGCATATTATATTGGATAATTGAATGAGAGTGGCTGATGATTAAATTAGGGTGAATGATAGATGATCCAGCGTGCCGTGTGGAAAAGTCGACAGAATGTGCAGACTGGGAATACCACATGTACCTTCTGAATATTTATACGTTCCACCGAGGTCGCCCCCCACCCCCCCACCCCCCCAGCAGTCCTATACGCTGCTAATTAAAAAAATGTGCAGGGGCTAAACTCGGCTGCCCGCAAGTCAAAGGATGTTGTTTTATTCACCTCTGGCTGCTCCTCAGTGGTTACTACTGTGCATGGAGAGGAGTGTGTGTGTGTGTGCGTGGGGGGGGGGGGGGGGGGGGGGGTTGTACTTTGTGTTCCTCCGTCATTGAAGCAACACATTTGCAGACTGATAAGACAAATGAGACTAGTGTGGCGAAACTCATTTCCAGGCGCTTCCAGTGTAAACACAGACTCCTGGTGCCTGCGCCTGCCACTTTGTGGACAGGCTCTATACCTTGCTGATGAAGGCTGTCTTAACAAAAAAAATATATACATGTGTTACATAGTGTGAATCATTGAAAAAGATAAATCTGGAAATAAAATGCAGATAAAACATAAGCTAGCACATTTACAATGCAATGCTATTAAAAAAAAAAAATGTTTTTTCCAAACGCAAAAGTCAAAATCACTTGAATTCAAATGTCGTTTTAATTCTAACTTTTTAAAATCCTCTTATTTCACCATGTTAACTTTTTCTTTTCTTCCTCTTCTTAATTGGCGTATGATGACAAACTGGTATTAGCAGTTCAAATCCTCTGCCTGCACCCTAAATCCATCCCTGCTCCTTAGAACTTTTCTTCAATGTGGGGTTCGGGCAGGATAAATGTTTAGAGGGAATATTTGGAACAGCTTTAGCCTTTCACATGCTAATGTAAGCACTGGCGGCACAAGAAAGCCGGCCTGACCCGGGGGCCACACGGTGACACAGGCTGCTGATTCAGTGCCGGCAGACCCGGCTTTGTTTATGTGTGCGCACGAGAAATAATGCACGTCATAAAAACGGAGAACTTTGAAGGGGAACCACTATCCCCGGGATGATAAATGTTCCCTGCTCTTCAGATATAAATAACTCTTCCCAATAGTACAAAGCCATCAGAGTAGTGACTTATATATCGTCATTTCTACAATAACACTGGGCTCCGTTTCAACCCCTGGCATTCTTTGAACGTTGAATCATTTTCGGGAAAATTTTGTTGAAGCACCGATCTGGACACAAACTTTACTGCTGTTTAATTGAGATGTTTTGGAGCCAAAAGAGTCCCTTGTTGCTGAGCATGTTTGATAAAAAAGCAAAGCTGTTGGCTGACGCAACAATGAAATGATATATCGTCCTCTGTGGGAATTTTCCAGCTGATTCATAGAACCAGCTACTATGTTTTATTGGTGTACTGTGAGGAATGTCCATTTTCAAACAGAATTTGCAATACGAGAAACGTGTGTTTGTCTTTGTCTCCCACATACCTTGTAAAATCCCCTATGTTCCCGTGTTATAGAAGACGTCGGTACACAAAGTGTCGTCTCATTGTCTGCTCGGAGTCACTTCAGGGGGCAGAGGAATTTACACAGTCTTAGGGTCTGTCAGTAGGTGGTATAGGAAACTGTTAAGATTAGTCCCCACAGCAGCTCGAGCCAAGCTTCCTTCGGCATCTTTCAGATCTCCCAGATACTGCCGAGCCCTCGCTCTTATCAGGAACATGACCGTGCTCACTTCCAGCCTGTGATGGAGATCTGGTGTGTGCGTATGTGCGTGTGTGTGTGTGTGTGTGTGTGTGTGTGTGTGTGTGTGTGTGTGTGTGTGTGTGTGTGTGTTCGCGTTGAGGTAAATCTTGCAGGCCTGATGTTTGTCAGAGGGTCCGTGGCTTAACACATCTCAGATCTCAGAGTAGAGGATGTTCAAGGTGTCTAGACGAGGAAGTGAAGCCACTTAGTTCAATCCTGTGTCACGTCTTTTCCCTTTTGTGACTTTTATTAAGTTGTTATTCGCAGAAGCTGCATTTGGTCACTAGCCAGTCCAAACTGTGGATCTCCAAATTAGATTTTCTAAAAAAAGCACGGAGCTTAACTTTTCCTTTGAAGGATGATTCTTCTCAAGACTGAAAAAAACCCTCAGTGGACTATGTGAAATATTCACTTTCAAAAAGCTGAAGCCAATCGTAAAGCTAAGAAAAAAAGCTTAAAATCTTCCTTTGCCCACAAAAATCTGATGTGTTGGAGATGGAAATGGTTTATTAGTCCCGAACAAAATAAACACCTTTTCACACTGTTATGCTTTTTTTATTGTAAACGTTATCACCAATTTGGTACCAATTTCACAAGTTTCCATTTACTGAATTGTCACTGCACAAATAAAATCATCTCAACTGAAAAGGAAACACTGACTCTCTTTTCTAAGTGTCTTTATGTTTGTGTTCCAGTATATACAGTGGAGGAAATAATTATTTGATCCCTCGCTGATTTTGTAAGTTTGCCCATTCACAAAGACACAAACAGTCTATAATTTTAATGGTAGGTTTATTACAATAGTGAGAGATGGAATATCAAAAGGAAAATCCAGGAAATCACTTTAAATAAAATATATAAACAGACTTGCATTTTATCGAGTGAAATAAGTATTTGATCCCCTGCCAACCATCAACAATTCTGGCTCCCACAGACTGGTTAAATACTCCTACTCCTTAGATACACTGAAAAAAACATGTTACCTGCAGCAAAGACACCTGTGTGTCAATCAGTCACCAATCACCTGTATAAAAGACACCTGTACATGCATTCATCAGTCAGACTCCAAACTCTCCACCATGGGCAAGACCAAAGAGTTGTCTAAGGACATCAGGGACAAGATTGTAGACCTGCACAAGGCTGGATTGGGCTACAAGACCATAGGCAAGAAGCTGGGTGAGAAGGAGACAACTGTTGGTGCGATCGTTCGAAAATGGAAGACGCACAAAACAACCATCAATCGTCCTCGTTCTGGGGCTCCTTGCAAAATCTCACCTCGTGGGGTATCACTGATGATGAGGAAGGTGAGAAATGATCCAAGAACTACACGCGAGGAGCTTGCTAATGATCTCAAGGCAGCTGGGACCACAGTCACCAAGAAAACCATTGGGAACACACTACGCCGCAATGGATTAAGATCCTGCAGTGCCCGCAAGGTCCCCCTGCTCAAGAATGCACATGTACAGGCCCGTCTGAAGTTCGTCAATGATCACCTGAATGATTCAGAGAAGTCTTGGGAGCAATTGCTGTGGTCAGATGAAACCAAAATTGAGCTCTTTGGCATCAACTCGACTCGCCGTGTTTGGAGGAGGAAAAATACTGACTATGACCCCAAGAACACCATCCCCACCGTCAAGTATGGAGGTGGAAGCATTATGCTTTGGGGGTGTTTCTCTGCTAAGGGGACAGGACGACTTCACCGCATTGATGGAAAGATGGACGGGGCCATGTACCGTAAAATCCTGAGTGACAACCTTCTTCCCTCCGCCAGAGCACTGAAAATGGGTCGTGGATGGGTCTTCCAGCAGGACAATGACCCAAAACATACGGCCAAGGCAACAAAGGAGTGGCTCAAAAGGAAACACATTAAGGTCATGGAGTGGCCAAGTCAGTCTCCGGACCTTAATCCCATTGAAAATCTGTGGAGGGAGCTGAAGCTTCGAGTTGCGAAGCGACAGCCTCGAAACCTTAAGGATTTGGAGATGATTTGCAAAGAGGAGTGGACCAAGATTCCTCTTGATACGTGCACAAACCTGGTAATTAACTACAAGAAACGTCTGACCTCTGTGCTTGCCAACAAGGGTTTTGCCACCAAGTACTAAGCCATTTATTGGCAGGGGATCAAATACTTATTTCACTCGATAAAATGCAAGTCTGTTTATATATTTTATTTAAAGTGATTTCCTGGATTTTCCTTTTGATATTCCATCTCTCACTATTGTAATAAACCTACCATTAAAATTATAGACTGTTTGTGTCTTTGTGAATGGGCAAACTTACAAAATCAGCGAGGGATCAAATAATTATTTCCTCCACTGTATATATAATATGTATGCATATGAAATATATATATGTATATAAAGGGATGCAAAAATATAATGGCAGAGTGCACACCTCCATCTAACCAGACCCCTCATGAAACCACATTTCAATTCACTAAATCTGATTCATTTTTTTTTAAGAAAATATCTGATTCTTTTTCTTCTTTTTTAAGATCTGTGAATTATTTTGTGAGAAAACAATGAAAATATTAACATTTTAGAGAAGGTGGAAAAAACGTCCTGAATCTTTTTTTGTAATCTTTTCTAATATTTTATTGAAAACCAAAAGCATTTTAGGTAAATGTGACCTCTTATTTGTACAACATGAAATGTAACCAGGGTCATTTGGTATCATCCACTGGTCATTGAACAACTGCTCCAAATTTGTTACAGAGCCATCCCGCACTTGTTGAGATATTTAAGAACCCAGTTAGTGAAATAACCAAAAAACCGACATTGCAAGTCTAAGATAAAAGCTTCATTTACCTGCTAAATGTCTGCTCTACTTCTCTATCTGCTCCGATAAGAAGCTGTTTGGTACATTCTGCATTACTGACTCTAAACAACTGCATGGGTTTACTTCATTCTGCTCCAAGACGCATATGTTGGAATGAGATGAGAGAGTAAAACACACAGGATAATCACAAGATTTGTCTTATGGAGTGGCTCTCCAGTGCCTCTGCTATCCCTGAGATCTCTTCTTCTGAAGTTGCATGGAGCAGTTTAATGCAGGCTGACAGGCTGAGAGCAGCCAAAACATCATCATCCTGCAGAGCTGCTGCCATCGCTCCAACGCCAGGGCCCTGCCCAGCTCCCCGCTCTTTGCTTTATGTCTTTTTCCTGCAGCGAGCGCTTGACGAAGGACAATTTGTTTGGAAGTTTAATGCCGTGGCACTGGCTGGCCGAGGATTATATGAGATGGCCCAGTGATTTGTGGCGGAGCATGTGAGGGAGAGCGTGTGGGCATGTGTGTCAGTCTTTGTGAGTGTTTTCGTCTTTGTGTGTGTGTGTGTTCCTGTACTTATAGACCCTACAGAGTGAGGACATTTTTGGAACATTTTCTGACTTTTTCAAAGGGCTGTTTGAGGGTTAATAGTTGGTTTTACGGGTGAGAGTTAGGATTAGATTTAGGTTAAAGTAAGGGTGAGGGTTATAACATTTCATTTGAATTAGGGTTAAGGTAAGGGGCTAGACTAGAGCATGTATTATGCCAATGAGTTTCCCAACTCAGAGAGGTGTAAAAACGTGTGTGTGTGTGTGTGTGTGTGTGTGTGTGTGTGTGTGTGTGTGTGTGTATGTGTGTGTGTGTGTGTGTGCGCTCAGTTCCAGTTCTCCGCTTCAGCACAGACGTCAGTTGTCTCCCGGCTTCCTCTGAACTCTAACATTTAAGGCAACAGCTTTTCATGCAGCTTCAATAGGAAGACATTTATTTTTGCAGCTCTTTCTTATAACCTTCACAATCTGCTGAAAGATGAATAATCTTTGAATTTCATTGTTTCAAGATTTATGAAAGCCTTCTCTTGGCGAACTCTCTTTATACGTCTTGGCAGCCGGGAGAATCATTGACTTATCCTGTGAAGCTTCACACACCCAACACCACTACCGTGAGCGTTCCCAGATCTCACTCTGACCGGCTTAACTGACAAATACGCAAACGGGTGCACGAAGAGCAATATCGTAAGCCAAGAAAAGTATTCTCTCATCCATTTAAAACGTGCACAGGTTCTTCACTTACTTTAAATACTTGCCACTTCCTTTTTATAGTGGAAAAACCAGTGTGCAATCCAGATGACCTGAAACTCTTCCTGCCACCATCTCATGAGCAAGAACCTTTGTCAGAAAATCTTACATTTATAACTTTTCACAATCACAGTCTCTTTTAAATGTTGCCCAGTTCTTGGGAAGATAAACTCCGTTGTACTTTTATCCTCAAGAGACCAACGAGATCATCAATTACGTCTTGACCGTTGTCCAAAACATCTCTTGCAGCAGCCCCTCATTTGATCCGTGCGAGGACCCTTTGAACGCTGCTGTAGAACACTGTCCTGAAGGGCTTCACCCTCAGATGATAAAATAGTGAATTATTGGTTTGTTTATCGTGCTCTTAAAGCCCAAAGTGCATTATTAAACAGAGAGCACATTAAAAGGGGAGTATTGTTAAAAGTGTTTTAAAAATCTTGTAAATCCCGGTAATTTATGTCACCATGGCTGAGGAGGCTCACCCTGGCCTTCTGGTTCTGATTTGATTTAGGCCCTGCTCTCTGGGGTCTGTACCTGCGATGCTGCCTCTTTTCCCAGACACTGTCTGACCGACCTGACCTCCTCTCTGGGGCAGCAGTAGCCTCGAATTTGGAGAAGTGAGATGGTGAGCTGCTGGTTGAGATTATATCTGAGATATTTGGATCAAGAAGGTAGAAAAGGAGTTCACCCTGTTTGGCTCATGAACCTTTGAGGAAAGCATTAAATTAAGAAAACATTTTCTTATTAAGTTAAAGAATTAACTGGGTTTTCATATTGGACAAAAAAAAATTCCTGTGAGAAAAATCCCTCATTTTCCGCAAATCTATCAGCTTCAAAATAATTACATTGTTATTATTATTTATTAATGCAACATTCAGACTGACAAGATATTCATCATGTAAACATCCATGTGAACAAAAAGCAGGGTTATGGCTATGAGTTCCGGGTCATGTGAGCAGCTAATTGAAGCTTTACTTATAGGTACATATATGATCTGAGCTAGAGATCATGACAATGCTAACATGCAGATGCTAAGAGGGCATGGAACATATGCTAAATTAGCACTAAACACAAAGTTTTAAAATTGTTATCTCTTATTTGAGGTAATTTTGACCCTTGACCTCTGAGCGCTCAATCCATCTTTGAGTCAAAATGGCAACTGGTCAAAAAAATGCAATTTAGAAATTCTGCAAAATTCGGAGATATCATGTTAAAGAGGCCAAAACATGATTTGTGAGGCGACTGTGACCTTCACCTTTAACCTTTGACCACCCAAATCTAATCAGTTAATCCATGAGCATAAGTGAACGTTCGAACCAAATTCCCTCAAGGCCTTCTTGCAGGTATTATGTTCGTAAGACCATAACCGTGTTATGTATTCCCACTATTTCTCTCAAGGCATAAAAATGGGGCAGTAAGACGGACAAGCTGAAAACAAACAGGATCCAGCCACTGACTACTACCACTATATATAAATGACCTGCCAATGGAATGGAGGTGGTTACGAGTCATTTTAAGGTAGACATGGAAAATGTGCAAATGTCAGTGGATCATCAAATCAATTCAATATAATCAGAGTAAATAAACTCACCATAATATTGAATAATTCCTTCTCCACTCCTAACTGTAGCTGTGTCTTTATCTCCTGTATCTCCTGCTGATGGTTCAGATGGATGCAGAACTTAACGTCACTACATTGTTAGTGCTGGAGCAGTGACCAGGCCTTGTCTGGGTCCAGAAACCTGCTGCAGCCTCTGGGGACTCCCCCTGGCAGAGGCAACAATGGGTCAGAGCCCCTGCTTTGTACGGTTGCCCTCCTTAATCAAACTAGCCGGAGGAGTGATTGGATTTTAATACTGCTGGGCCCATCGTAATGGTGTGATGGACGGGGACTGGTGAATTGGAGCAGGATGTCAGCCCTCGGAGGCCTCCATTAATGATATTGCTTCATTTCTTAAAGTGGCAGGAACACCTTGGGACGGGGGGATAGCTCCAGTTGGCAAACAGGGCCCTCCCCTCCCCTTTTTATTTTATTCTACCCTGTATGTCTCTGTGACCATAGGGACCCTTTGTGTCCCTCTCTGTGTGTCCGCAGTGTTGTGGACCATTTCTTCAACTGCACGCTCTCAGTGTGTGTTTGGTTCCAGGCGTCTGCTGTGGTACCGAGCAGAAGTCACTGCAGATGCAATCATTTCTAGTCTTTGTTTTTAAACCTATAATTTGTGCTTTTAAAGAGACAAAAACAGACCTATACTTACGACCTATTTACTGCACATGTCCCATCAAGAGCGATGCTTATCAACATAAACTGGATGTGATATTTCCCAACCGTGTGAGAAGATGACTCTTTTTATTTCACAAGGGTTCATCTGACAGCGGCAGTATGTCATTTTCCGCACTGTACTCTATAATTAAAGTTTGTCTTCATCCAAACTCGCTGGAGTCATGAGGTTAATTGAACTATTGCACTAAATCTAAAACACAAAGACTTCCTGAAAACATTCTTGAACTCCTGAACTGACACTGATATGACCCTGATGAACGCCGGCGTGTCTCCCAGGAACCTTTTGATGCCATGTCTCATATAAGTGACTCACCGCCAGCCGCTTATCGCTGTTTGCTTCCATGTGACACGTGTTTGTCTTCTTCGTTCAGCTAATGACAGTTTGGTCTTGTCAGTGGTAGGGAGGGTGAGGGGGGGGGGGGGGGGGCAAGTATAGGTGAACCCTCATTGTGTTTTATAGTGAGTCATTGTCAAGTGGGGCGGCTCCAGCCTTCCTCTCTCCTCCTAATGGGCGCTAGTGTGTTGTTCTTTTTGCTGTAGATTTATGTGTGGGTGGGGCAGCGTGATTTACAGAGCTCTGACATTTCCCTCAGCCGCAGGAACCGGAGGAGCCGATTGTGGCTCTCTGTGTGTGTTCCAGGTGAGGCCGAGGTCTGCTCGCCATCCTCTGCACACACACGTGCATGTGGCGAGAGCAACATGTACCGAGATACTCTTGGTGAGAACACACAGACGCTTTGAGGCACACAAAGATGTTGTGGAGTATTACTGCAGGGAAGCTACTGCTGCTGCTGCTGCAGTTTGTTTCTTGAAGGTTCCCCTGAAGTACACTAGGACAAGAGTGCATGTCATTGTGTCCTGCTGGAACTGAACCCTCGGAACACAGAAGCCACTTGTGCTGCACAGCTATGAGCAACATCTTTTCTATAAAAAATATTGCTTTAAAAATATAAAAGGTGAAATACAGCAAAGTCAACACAACACATAAAAGGAAAAGGCTTGTTTTTTTAAGAAATCAATATTTGTTTATTTGATCAAGCTTTCTTAAATACCTCTTTCCCCTGTTGGCCCCGGGGCTTGTAAAAATTTGAAGGATAATATGTGGATATTTACTCATTGTGTCACTTTCCCATAAAAGCACCATTCATCCCCCTGGATCAATAGTACACAAGTAGCTGGTGCTGTACACATTGATGTGGACGTCGGCCTTTCATCATCAGTGTAGCCTCAGAGATGGGATGATAAAAAATGTCTCACCAAATGTTAAATTGGCCATTAACCATGGAAGATAAAGTGCTCCTTAAATGTACCCATCAAAACACCTGACAGAGGAAACAGGGGTACACAAGGTAATGATGTCAAAACTCTGTGTGGATGTGTTGTGTAGGTTATATGAGGTACACAACATCACAGATCTGTTGCACAAACTTTGTAATTCAGACTCAATTTCCTTGCATCCCTTAATAGGTGAAGGACGAGCGTGCAGGGAAATGCCAAACCTCACAGACAGGCTTTATTTTCCATATCCATGTATGATTCAATTTAACGCAAGCTATCGGGACCTTCAGCCCACTCATTGTTGTTTCAACACACCAATCCAACACCCCGCCTCCCCCCAAGCCCTCACCCCGCCATCCCTCGTTCTCTTCCTCTCGTCTTGCAGGGGAAAAGAAAGCCCCCACAGTTCAGTCTCTGCATTAAGTCAGCCTGTCAGAATGCTTCCCTCGAGAGCCTTTGGACTTGAAGCTCGTCCCGGCAGTTCCTCTGCTGGTGGCCCCCCCTGGAGGAGCGAGGTCACGGTGGGCCCAATTGTCAAAATGTTCACACAGCCTCAGCAGGAATCACACACACTTATTTTTACACAATGTTTGTCGGTTGAAAAAAGAGCTAATTCAATAGACTAAGGACAATTTGTCTGAATGTAATAAGAGGGGACCAGGAGGGATTGCAGGCAAAATGTCAGGGAGATAATAAAACTATTGAAAACATGTTACTATTGTTTATGTTTCTTCTGTAATTTTGTTTTCAAAAGAAAAGAAAAAACCTGAAGAACAGTTGTTCCCTGCAACAATGTCCTTTTTCCGTTTTTCGTTTTTAAAGCCTTTTTTTCAGATTCTGATTTTTATAGAAAATATTTAAATATTAAAAGAATTATAATAATAATTGCTAGTTTTCCACTAATATTAGTTTTTCTCTACTGTAAGATAAGAATATATAAATTATTATAAGTGTTATATTTTCCTACACATTATGGCCTTTTAATTGCTAAGACAAAGTGAAAGTCTGTGAGAATGAGCTGTGAGCAGATATTCATTCAACTATATTTATGGATTCATCTTAAAGCTAAAGTCAACATTAAATAATTTCTAACTTAATAACGCCTGGATGTTTTCTTTCCTCTTTGTCCCATGATTTTCTCTCTTTGCCTAAATGATCAAACTACTAGATGACATGATTTCACTGGAAGTCTGGAAGACATCTATTCAGAATCTCCCTTCAGAATACCAATAAGAAAATACGACAGTGATACTTTGTCATATTTCTTAACTCTGTTGAACCATGTGTTACAAGTCTGCAAACGTAACCCCGTGGCTCATTTTGCTAAATTCAATTGTCCTAATAGTGAATGATTTTGCAAAACCTTTATCTTTACATACATTTATATTTAGTGAATGATCAGTAAATGATGCTTTAAATCATCCTGCACAACAATGATGAATACTGAGTTAAGAAATGGTTGCGATGCACTGTTCAGGTAAAAGTAATGAACACATTGAAAAATATCTCTATTCTCTGTCAGCACGAATTAGAAACTACATTTTTAATAAGAAGAGTTTTTTAATCTATGATTAGTCGACCATCATTAACCTCCATGGAGTTGCAGACTTATAATGTTACCACACTGTCCCAGACAATACTGATATTACAGTGCATACATCTGTCATGTGCTCCATGTATTTTCCATCTGTAGAATCTTAAATCTAACCCCAAAAAAGTACACATCCTGGCTCCCTGTGTGGAAGGTGCTGTTCAGCAGTGTGTGTGTCTGTGTGTCAGTGACCGTGCGTTGACTCGTGCTGTGCGGAGCAGAGCGGCCGGGCAGGAGGCAGCTCCTCCCGGGCGGGCGGGCGGGCCGGGTGATCTAATTACGCCCGCCCGCTCTGCCAATTAGAGAATTACATCACACCTCTAAATGGACCCGGCCTCTTAATCATTAATGATACGGTGTCATTGCCTCTGACAGACAGCGTCCTGTTGCATCGTGCGTGGCCACTCGACACAGCAGCGTGCACACTGCTTTGCTCACGGACCTCATCACATATAACGTGGGGGAAACGGTCCAATGAGTTTGTGATCAGAAGAAATCAATTTATTGGCTAATAATATGTCCCGTTCCATATTAGAATCAGTGCGTACACAAGTCCATATGTCCCCAGTATGTTCCAGTTCAAATGATCTTAAGTCAGTATTGAAACGAGTGTATTCTGCAGCAGTGTGTGTGTCTGTGAGAGTGCGTGTTTGTGTGTTTGTGTGTGTGTGTGTGTGTGTGTGTGTGTGTGTGTGTGTGTGTGTGGACAGGCATCACTGGTGTTTGTTTAGGATCTTGTTGAACACACAGAGGGGGAAACGCCCTCTGATAGACTGTGCATGGATCGTGTGGCGCCCAGGTACAGTCAGTCAGTCAGTCGTGTTTTTACGGCTGTCAGAGGAGCTGATCTCTGATCTGTAGGAACCGCTCACACTGACACACAGCAGCGACTGGAGCGGAAAACATCACATGGAAAAGAAACTTTAACTGCGCTGCACCGTTGTAGCCTGTAATGTTTTTTTGCGTTAATGTAAATGTGCATTTTAAAGGTTTATCTGCAAATCTCACAAAAGGTGGTGGCGTCCTGTCCATCGCATCCAAAATAATGATAAGATTTACAATTTATTTGAATGTAGAACGTCTGTATTTGCACTCAGAGAGGAAAAAGCTGAAATGTGACATTATTTAAATGTCCTAAAATTACTACGCTTTTATATTGGACTGGCATTTGGAAAACATTTGATACCAACATTGCAAAACATTTTAATGATTTTCCTTATTTCCTATGAAATCTTATTTCAGGCCTATATATCCATACTAGAAAGCGTGTTCTGGACACACATATGACACTAAAATGATTTTCTGCCGGAGATGGGTTAATACAGGCCTGCATTCTTGTCTGTGAACGCCATTGTTATTCTCCTCTGTTATCTTAATCTGCTCGTATTGTTCACTTATCTTATTTGAAATAGCTCAATTACAAATATATTATCTGTCTTTTGTCATTCAAAACTTCCGACAAAGGCCTGCTGGGGGGAAAGGGGGAAGAGGACCGGGGGGGGGGGGTTGTTGACACGTTTCACTTTACACCGATGGAAGGTGCAAACGTCAAAATACGTTCATCAGTCACAGTGTCCAGAAAATACAGTAAGTAGCGGTGATTATTGTACCAGGAGAATCTTACTTGTTTCTTGTTAGAGACTTTGGACATTAGTCTCTTGCCATGAGACGGAATTCCAGCCTTTTAAAAATAAATCAAAACCAATACAACTTTAGGGCGAGTGAACTCATCTCAGCTGGTTGGCAGGTTTTTATCACTGCTTAAATATGAAGCATTTAGAAAACAAATCGCCTCAAAGATTAACTATCATGAAAGTGAGTTTAATGCATTACACGTGCTCGAAATGAAAAACGTGCTTATAACTACAGGTCGTCGGTGCACATACATTGCGGCTCTGTGTTGTCGCGCACTCGGTGCAAAGGGGGGGTCAGCTCATTTAGTCTGAGCTGTCGTCTTGGCTGACCCGTGCGCAATAACGCTGAAGGAAAATAAACCGAAGAGTTGAAGTGACCCTTTACGAGCTGCTCCCTGCTCCCCTCACTTAAGAGGGGGGCTTTGAGGAGGTTGTGTGTGTGTGTGGAGGGGGGGGGGGGGGGCTGTTTGGTTAGTTTGTTGTGGCTTCAGTCAGTGTATCGCTTGCAGGTGATGCCAGGACTAGATAAGAGGTCGCCGATCCCTGCGCGCTGTCTAGACCAGGCCTGTGACTCAACCAGAGAAACTGGACCGAGCACAATTTACAGCAGATTTTTGCCCCCGAGATAGTAAATGACCACCGGCCGATGACCGAGGGGGGGGGGGGGGGGGGCCGCCACGAGATGGAGAGGGGGTGATAAGCCAGCAGGACCTTTAGGCTTCAGCTCAGGCAGGGCAACATAAGAACCTACCAGGAGAAACTCTGCAACTGAAGATGAACATTAGTTTGACTTATTGAATCTATTCCTCTAATCATCCAGGAGATCTGCATTTTTTTAATAATGTATTTATATCGTTACGATGTATTTATTGTAATCTATTTATTTTGTTACATTCTATTTGTTGAAATGTATTTATTTTATTACGTTGTATTTGTTGCAATTTTTTTACACTGTTAAATTGTATTTATTATTATGTATTTATATAGTTACATCGTATTTATTGTAAAGTATTTATTTTGTTGCAGTGCATTTAAAATGTTATATTGTATTAATTGTAATATATTTGTATCGTTACATTGTATTTATTATAATGTGCTTATTTAGTTACATTTTGTTGCAATGTATTTATTTAGCTACTTAGTATTTGTTGCAATGTATTTACACTGTTATATTGAATTTGTTGCCATGTATTTATTGCAATTTATAGATCTGGAGCCTAAGTTTAAACTGATTTCTGAGTTGGACTATTCTAGATTCTCGCAATGTGTTTGTTCCTAATTTCAGACCTGATTATTTTTTATAAATTCAATATCATCATAATTCTATGTAAAACCAAACAGTAAGAAAAAACGGGCCTGTACAAAGATTTCCCATGAAGCCACTTTATGTATTCAGCTTTTTATTTTTTTTATCAGTTAATAATAATAATCCCTTTACGAATCGCTTTCCTACCAATAAATAATATAACAATAATTTACTTTTTTTGTTCGAGAAGCTCAAACAACCTGTATCCTGCCCCTTAACATAAAGTATTTTTACAACACGAATATTTTGCAGATTATCATGCTCTGACTTTAAGACAAGAAAGAGTCAACTGGACTCGACAACGCAAATAGACGTATCAAAAAGCTAAAAGTCTCAGGTTGAAGAAACGAGACACAATAAGATCACAATAAAATGTTCATCTGTTTGGACGTGGAAATGTCTCCATGTACTGTTTCTGCTTGGAACGTTGGTTGTAGTATATCCACCGGGTCTTCTGTACATCTTCTGTCCCCGTAACAAGTCATGCAACATTTTGTTCTACTTAGTTTTTGTCAATTCAAGTCTCCAAAGATGAAAAAAAAAAAAAAATCGGAGTCAATCGGTGCTTTCCTTTGTTCCGTCTCCTTCGTGTCAGGTAAGAATAAAAAAAAACACACGCTGAAGTCGATGTGATGAGCTGGTCACATGCAGGGGAGGGGGGCCCGGGATCATGCTGCAACTGTCCTTGCAGGAGTGGAGGGGAGCGTGGGAGGGGCGGGGGGGGGTTGTTGAAGATGGGGGGGACCCGTCTCACGTCTCCACCGGGCTGGGTACCATACTGTTGGGGGTGTCCGGTAACTGAGAGGACAAAGAAGTCACGTCGCTGCCCGAGGAGTTTCCGAGAGAGCCCGATTCAGAGAAAGACACCTGGAGAGAGAAGGGAGACCGTGTTGGAATATATATACAGCAGATAGGAACTTTTATTTTGAAAAGTCCATAGCTCTAACGCTGAGGATGACCCCGTGAGTGTGAGTGTGTGTGCGTGTGTGTCCGCACGCATTTCTATCTATAGTTATGATGCCCAATTTTGGTTCAATACCACTATTGTGAAGATATTTTGGCTGGTCCTTTAAAATTCAATTGGCTGTTTGAGGGTTAAGACTTGATTTTAGGGTTAGACTTAGTTTTGGCTTAGGGCTAGGGTAAAGGGCTAATGCATTCTGTCAAGTGTCCTAACAACTATAGAGAGAAATGCAAGTTTGTGTATGAATCATATTCATACATGCAATATAATTGAGAAATTGATATTGCTTTGTTTTATCTGCCACGATGGATGTCCTGAACACACACCAGTTGTTGGAAGGCTGGCTGGTCCAGGTCGCTCTGCAAGGCGAACTCACTCAGGGCCTTCCATGGAGGCTGGTAGGTCTGGACCTCCACTTGGTTCCCGTGCATGTTGCTCTCATGTCGGATTGGACTCCCGGCCACGAGAGGCGTCCCCGTGAGGCCCTGGAGGTTCTGATGGAATACAAGAAAAAACAGAATAAACATCTAGGCCCATCAGACAGCCTCTAGAACCCGATCCTCCGTTTTGAAAGAACCATCCCTTATAATTGCTACAATGGAATTATGCAGACAGAGGCGTTTTACTCATGAAGTTTCCTTTGTGGTGTTGAGTGAAGATTGATGTGTGGTCTGTTCAAGCAGAGGCCGTGTTATTGATGCAGATGGAGCATGTTTGCAGAGGATGTTTTTATCTTGCAGGTCAAGCAACTGAAGCCAAAGCAGTTGATTCATTATTCATTGACTTAAAGTTTGAATACAGAACAGCACTGGAGCCAAACTGGAAAGGTTGGACGAGTCAGTTTGGCTCCAGTAGAGTGTAGACACGAGTAAAACTATAGGACTATACACGGTTAATCGTTAGGAAAAAAGAAAGGTTAACTATAATCCGTAACAAGTGTTGATCACAGGGCATTTCAAAGGCCATGTCAATCTATTTTTTATTTAAAAACAGAATTAAGCTGTGATGTTTTGTTCCTGTGCATCTGTTAGTCATAAACTCTGGATTTCACAGGGATTCATATCAGCCCGATAAAGACATAAAACAGCGTAAAGGGACGAGGAACAATGACAGCCAGGGAGACATGAAAAGATAGTAATCAAGTGGCCCGACTTACGAAGATGCTTACAGTCTTATCACTGTGCTGCTGCTGGAGATGCTTTATGAGCAGCGTCTTCTTCTTGTCCTTGCAGCGCTTGTTCTGGAACCAGACGCGGATCACCCGCGGGCTGAGGCTGGTCATCTCCACCAGCTGCTCCTTCATCAGCGCGTCCGGCCGCGGGTTGGCGTTGTAGCAGGTCCGCAGCGTGTGCAGCTGCTTCTCGTTCAGCACCGTCCGCACCCGCGTCGTCTTCTCCGACTGCTTGTGCGCGTGGTTCCGATGCGGGGCCTGTCGCACCGTGACCGGGTCTGCAGAGGACGGGGAGAGAGTTAGAGAAGGGAGGCCTCACACCGCATCATGTTCATCTCCATGTGTGCTGCTGGCCTGTTGTACCCTATTGGATCTTTTCCTCATGGAGGAAGAGACAATAATATTTATCAGTGATTCAGGAACTTTTATCAGATAAAAGACTGAACTGGTTTATATCACAGGCTCAGGACAATTAGAGTAAAGTATCGTTTTGTCTTTGGATGACAAGACATTATTTAATTTTTTTGACTAAATCATAAACCTCTATTAAACTTGAAAGATGAAGTCCCGTTTGAGCCATTGCACGGAGCTGTGTAAGTGATTTCAAAACGAAGAAAACGAGGGAATTAATGATTATTATTCACAATTTGCCAATTGCTTTGTTTTGGTTTTATTGGATCTCGCCCTCTAAACGCACGCACAAGCACACACACACACACACACACACACACACACACACACACACACACACACACACACACACGAACTCCTGCAGCTGCGACTCGAATAGCAGATTATTCAGATAATGGCAACAGAGCTGGTTAGCGCTAATGAGATCAATTATGAAATTAGCCTAAAGAAAGGTCCCAGCAGAAACTTTACACACACACACAGACAGTCCCGAGCGCGTACACTCATATACACACAAAAAGACACACTGAGACCGACCACAAACAAATTATCAAGATGTTAAAGAAGAACAGAAAAAAACTTTTAATCTTCATTATTGTTCATTTATTTCACCTAAACTTATACAGTCCGATTTTCTGTAACAAAGTTAAATTAAAATGCTTGAATTATGTATCGTGTTTACAAGTAATTATAATACAATTTCTGTCATATGCCTAGATTTAACTTTAGCAGAAGGCGTTGTATTTTGGACTATACCTAAACAGTGGGGATTTGGCATCAATAATAATAATAATAGTTATTATTATTATTATTATTATTATAAACTGACCTGCCAGGTGAAGCGCTCTGTTGGAGTGGACGTGTCCGGGGCTGATGGGGCTCCCTGCGGAGCTCCTCTCCAGCAGCAGGCTGTGGTCCGCCCGGCACAGCAGCTCCTCTTCCCGCAGAGAGAACTCGTCTCCCGGCAGCAGCTGCCGGCTGCACACCGAGCACCGAAAGCACTCGATGTGGTACACGTTATCCCGGGCCCGCATCACCAGGTCGCTGCTGCTGAACCCCAGGTTGCATTTTGCGCATTTTATTCCAAACAGCCTGGAAAAATGTTCAGAGAATTAAAAATCAGAGGAAATACGAATTAAACCGAAGACAACTTTCGGCTTATACATCTGAGTTGTGAGATGAAGACTATTTAAATGCTCTTATGCTATATTTTAATATTTTAATTAGAAATGTGCTGTGGTGTTTATTTGTATTATTATAAAATTGTGTATTAAGCTGTGCAATGAAGTTGTGTGCTACATGCACAATAATGATGTTATTAGATCTGAGCTTTAACTTTGCATTTAAAATGATTTCAGCCTATATAAGAGTATAAATAAATATCGCTGATTAATAATACCCCTACCTTACATAATCTCTTTTGCAATAAGTTTTTCCGTCCCGGACGAAACAAGTGCACGACTCATCCAGGTACTGGCTGCACTCCGCGCACTTGAGGCAGGCTGCGTGCCACTCCAGGTCGGGAGAGACTCTCAGTATGTACTGGTCATGGATCTGACTTCCACATCCGACACACATCGCGAATCCTGGCTTCTCTGCGGAAGAGAGTAACACACAGACGAATGAGTTCAACCACAGACAAATACAAGGATATATTTTTTAAATACATTGAAATGTTAAAATGCAGATTGTGCGTGTCAGTTTTGCAGTGATCTCTTTTTTTGCAGACTGGACAAGTCTCGGTGTTATGTAACAGATGGAGACTTGTGCGTAAAACAGGATGATAATAATAATAATAAAAAGCACCAACCTGGGGAATAATAATTATGTGCAATAGTGAATAATGCATTATTAGTAAAGTGAGTTTTGGGAATAAATCCACAGCTGAATATATCGCGTCCATGAAGCCACTGCGACGCAAACACAATCTGCCCACTACTTTAAAGTGCAGCGCGCACGTTCCAAGCGTGTACTTACTTTTGGAATGATCCCCCATATCACCCAAGAAAGAAGAGCTGAAAATAATATCCACCATACAGGACGGAGGACGGGGACTCGCTGGTAGGTGCAGAAAAGATGTGAGCGGCTGACTGGCCCTCCGCCTGCCTCCCTGATAAACTTGTGTCTCCCCGGACTGGAGGAGGGGAGGGGGCCATGAGGCTGCAGGGTCCCACACGCACTCGCTCCTCTGACGTCATGACGTCCTCGCTGGACTCCTCCAATCGGGATCCGCTTCCACCTGCGAATTAGATGCATGAATAAATCTGGGGTGTGTGTGTGTGTGTGTGTGTGTGTGTGTGTGTGTGTGTGTGTATGACATAAAGGTTGATAAGGTGTTTTACATTTGCTCTGTTCAGGCAAGGCTCCAAGACAGGAGAACAAAATAACACATTTAAAATAAATGTATTTAAACGATTCTTTCCAATTATTGGGATGAGCGTTATTTTCCAGATGAAGAACATCATCATCATCATTAATGAACTTAACATGGGCTAAAGCTCCTGCATATAAAATAACTTCCACTAAGAAATCCCAGATGTTTCCAGCTATTCAGTCAATGTCTTATTCCTATTCAGGCAAAACATATTCATTATTTTTAATTGGTCCATATAACAAATTATTATTTCTGACCTCGGCCCATCTTTATTTTTTCTAGACCTATATATATATATATTGACTTCAGTCTTGATAAAACTTTATAGTAAGTGTTCCTCTTTTACGTGGAATCAAAACACATTTGTATATACTTAGAAGAAACGTAAACAAATATAATATCTTGTATTAATGTTGTTCTGGATTTTAAATGTTCTTATTGGGGGGGGGGGGGGGGGGGGTGCATAAATGCAGCATCTATGAGGAGGCTCTGTATGCTCATCTTCTCGAGAACAACCCCATCTACTGGAGGCCAATCAGAACTGCATGTAGGACAGAGGGAGGGGGGTGGTCTTTGTAATGCTGAACATATTGAACCGATATTCATTCGGTCTATAAATCCAACTGATGAATAGAACATGAAATATAAAGCCCTGCTCTAGAGTCATTTATAAATGTATGTTTATCCACTGATTCACATTAGATTCACACCTTTTACAGACAGTCATTTCAGCTTTAAGCATTTTATATTTATATTCCATATTATACATTGTTGTGAATAAAAATATCATTATGTGTGTGGGATCTGTCCCACACACATACTGACTTTTCAACTCAATATTCATTTTATTTTATTATTGGAATTATGTTTTAATATTTAGAGTATTGAAAAGAAGGTACAATGTGATACTTTGCTGTGTCTGTGTACAAATACATTTCCTCTTGTTCATTGTTAAAAATCAGACTAATAATCTAAATCAGTTTTTCTTATTTTGAAAGTCACATGTGTGCTCCTCTGAACCTCTGACATCTCCAGTTTGCTCATCAGGTGACCCCCGGGGTGTCCCTTAACTTCTTCTGTCTCAAGCACCTCAACTGTTCTTTAAGACCTCATGTTATACCAACTTACTCAAGCCTCGAGAATGACATATAATCACAGTATTTACCCAAAGATATTATTATTTGGGATGTATAATTTTTTACCCCTGTCTCAAACTTACTTTGCAACAACATCCTCACCCCTTTAATATTAAATTGCATCGCTGCTGCCAGGCAGGCAGGAGGAGACGTTTTCACTCATGGCCGTTACTGCATCCTGTGTCTCCTGAAAATGAAGTCAGACAAATTCACTTACATGAGTTGGACAAAAAGTTTTATTAGTCCAATCTTTTTTTCAACGAAAATTTACACAGGAGTTTAACTGATTTTGGAAATTGAAAGTGGTTCAATTTCAGAAACATCCCTGTAGACTTATTTCTCTGTTATATGCCATTAACTCCTGATTCAACAGGCCTGAAAAACTGAACAATGTAAATTTTATCACAAAGGAAATCAATCTTACTATGATCAATATAAATCAAATGTACGATTTTAAATCCAGCTGTAAATATTACAAATCTTACTATAGATCATATATTTGCAAAATAAAGTTGTTATGGTTGTTGGCTCCAATAGATCTGCAGTAAAATTATTTACTGTTATCTATAGTGATGTTTTTTGGGCATGTAAAAATCTGATTTAGTATTATCCACACTGGATGTTGTATCATCTCAATATCTTTATATATATATATATATATATATATATATATGTGTGTGTGTGTGTGTGTTTGTGTATTTATTTTTAATAAGTCACTTCGTTTTGTAATCTGTGATTGGCAAATAGCTTTGTCAGCTGACAGAGCTAATGGCGTTTAAATTGAATTAGGATGCATTAACTAAACCTTACATATTTTAGTGGAGTTCATATTGATCTGTCTTCTCGACTAGACCTTACTCTGCATAAAGTGCGTAACAGGTGATTCGACGTGACTGAGTCGCCAGCGTCAGTTGCATTAAAATGTAGTTTTTACATTGTCATTTTCAGGCCCAATTATTTTCTTATTATAAACATGCCCTGAATGTAATCGAAATTTGATGCAGGTAGTTTTAAAAGCAGACTGAGCTTGGCCTCTGTTCACTCAACCTTTTCAATGCTGGCCTTGGAGATCTCATTATAACAATTTCCATCAGTTTTATAGTCTAAGTAAGTGTCAATAAAGATTTGTGAGAGTTCTGTACGTCTAAAACTGTTGTGGTTGCTTTTAAAGAATTTCCTCCGCAATGTGTAAACTGGCAACATCAAATATAAATGAGGTCAAATCCCAGGACCATGGACCCTGGTGATGTTGTGATTAATGCACTAAGTGTGAAATTAAGGTTCATGATGCTCTGATTCACAGCATTAACCTACGATGTGTAGCCGATGCTGTTATATCTAATATGTCATACAAGGTTAATTGTTATAACTAAGAGCACTGTTTGGCTCATTATCTAGTTCAAAGGTCGGGCTATGTGGTTAATTTATATACATTCAACATACAATGAAATATCACATGCAGCATCATTGTTTTTGAGCTGTTAATAACGGCTGGATCCGGCCCAGCCGTCGTAGCTGTCACTCCAGCATCCCAGAAGAATCTCTAATCACAACTTGATGGGGCCCATTAACCTCATGAAATATACATGTGCTACTGAAATCGTCCACTTAAACTTTGGCAAGAGCCAAATGTTCTTGTTTGGAATTCAGGGGGGCTGCATTACTGAACTTTTCACAGTGACTCGTTTTCTCTTGAATGTTTTAGGGTTCTGTGGCACTCTGCCTCTATTGTCAGACCCATAATTAATTTACAATAACCCCCCCCCCCCCCCGAACTCCCCAGGCTGGAGTCAGCTGAAGTTCTGCCAGTTTGTTTACGGCCGTCGCAGAGTCTATATTCTAATGTTTGTTTGTTGTTTTCAGATAGAAACACCATTAAACTCATGTCGACACAGTGAGCGGAGTTTTCTGCAGATGCTTTATTGACTGTCATTAAAATGTATTGTGTGAGATCTTGTTGCTGAGGACGAGGATGTGCAACGAGAAAATCAAATCAGCTATTAAATATGGTTAACCACTTTATTTTGTTTCCATCCATTTTTTTATAGTTCCTGGGAAAACTCACCTCTTTCTTATAGTTTTGCAGAAAGTGTTTTGTCCTTTATTCACATCCTTTTGGAAACAATATTAAATGTATATAATATATTTCACTGTGAACCGAACCAAACAATGAAATAAAGAATCATAAACATACCAAGAGACAATATTCAGCAGTATAACTATCATAGAAGATAACATTTAATGTTGTGATTTATGGGTCCTGCTGTTGTTTAAAAACTCAAATCTGTAGCAAGAGTACTTCAAAACTCGAACTCTTACTCCAGCTGATATTTACGTTTTTGTTTTATATATTTAAGGATGAGGAGCAGTGACAACCTCAAGCTCAGGGTTTCTCTCTGTTCTTCTTACACACATGCGGCTCTGTGCATGGACTGATTTAGTTTTTCTGTGTGTGTGTGTGTGTGTGTGTGTGTGTATGTGTGTGTGTGAGTGTGTGTGTGTGTGTATGTGTTAGTTACGATCAACATTTAAATGAACTTTTGTTTGGATTGAACTAAATTTATTTTGGTTATGCATTGAAATAATCCAATCTAATAACTGTTAATGAAATGTATACACATATTATGTGTAACATAAACGTTACTACAAATGAATCAGACTGATCAAAACACAACAGAGATACATTTATAATGTTACCAGTATATAAATATACGTACTATAAATTATACTATAGACATTATATCAGTATTGTTTAAACTGCCCCAATCTGGACAACACTATGCTCAACTATATTTTGTTAAATTAACAGTAGATATCTATTTGGACCATTTTGCTCCTTCCCAGAGCCGGAGCAACATTTCAACTTGCTGATATGTAGTTAATTGTTTAAAGCTCTAAATGATTTAAAAGAACCAAAAGTGAGTTTGGCTTTAAGTGCTCTGAATCTGACTCTTATGTCCTGACTCAGCCAAAAGTGAAATTAATACAAGCACTCGGGTTATAAGATGTTAAAAATGTGTAAACAGATATCTCATCAAATCATCTCATAGTGACTTTCAGGCCAAAGGTTCAGGTATAACTTTGAAGACATGGTTCCAATATATAGCTTATAACACAACACTGATGGTATGTCTGGCTGCACAGTTATTTATTTTGTGAGAGGAGCTCCAAAAGGCCTCAGCCAGAAAAAAAAGAAAAGGAAATCACATCCTCATGCAAGCGAGGACGCTCTGAGAGGGGAAGCATGTTGCAGATTCATAATTCATCATCTTTTTGAGTTAATGCAGCATTCACATGATAATTAGTATTAATTTTTGATTGGTGCCTCAGGGCCGCTCTGCATTGTTGGGCTGAGGAACCAGTGCCATTATTACCTTATTAGTGTAACTGTCAGTCGCCGGCTTTATTTTACAAATGCACACTTTGTATTTTATTATCAGCCGCTCTCATCAGCACAAAGCGGCGGGCTCATTGCTGATCAGTGGGTTTAACAAGAGGCTGTGTCACTTAAATGAGGAAAGAAGCATCTCTGGACCAGTCAAAACAACACCGCCACTTAGTGTGTGACGCCTCCACACACACCGCAGAAGCTGCACTGTAAATATTATTTGCTGAGAAGGTGAAATAAAAAAAATATATATGTTTTTGTCGCTATAACTGTTTCGAGTGAAACATGATATGAGGCAGGAGGCGGACAAAATAACTGGAATGTCTATGAAGAGGGCTGCAAATTTGATGTTTTATCAACCTACTTGTTAAAGCTTTCAATCTTAACATTTTAATAAGTACAAAGAAACATAATTTTCTTTTTTATAAAAAAAACAAACTGCATTACATATTTGAATGACTTTAATTGTATGTTTGTTTAATTTTTTTAATGTGGTGGTAGAAATCCACGAGACAAAATCTTTTTCCTTTAGCTCAGTGCAAGAACATAACTTTGGATTAAACATTGTGGTGACTGAGGTCAAATGGCATGTTCAAATACTCTGGATAAATCCAAAATGATAATGGCTTGATATACCTTATGAAACATTACTATTCATCGTATTTGCCAGATAATAAAAACTACCTAGTAACAAAGTAGTTACCAACACATTTTTGTGATTTTTTTGTTTCAATAAATTGAATCAAGAAAGACAACCACTTCACCGTTTTTTATAACAGTGAATATTTTTCACTTAGTGTGAGGGTATGATTATTGGTCTGGTTCTACTGGGCATTTTGATGGGAGTTTTTCTTTACAGTTTTCAGACCTTTTAAACTGATCCATTTAAGAACATGATTGAGGTTATAATCTGCAGATGATGGAAAATAATAATGGTCTGTTGAAACTACCCTGAAAAATTCACTGAATATATACAGTGCCTTGCATAAGTATTCACCCCCTTTGGACTTTTCTACATTTTGTCATGGTATAACCACAGATAAAATGTATTTCATCGTGAGTTTATGTAATGGACCAACACAAAATAGTGCATCATTTGGAAGTGGGGGGAAATATTACATGGATTTCACAATTATTTACAAATAAAAATCTGAAAAGTGTTGAGTGCATATGTATTCACCCCCTTTACTGTGAAACCCCTAACAAAGATCTGGTGCGACCAATTGCATTCACAAGTCACATTTGCAAGTCACATAATTTGTAAATAGGGTCCACCTGTCTGCAATTTAATCTCAGTATAAATACACCTGTTCTGTGACGGACTCAGAGTTTGTTGGAGATCATTACTGAACAAACAGCATCATGAAGACCAAGGAGCTCACCAAACAGGTCAGGGATAAAGTTGTGGAGAAATATGAAGCAGGGTTAGGTTATAAAAAATATCCAGAGCTTTGAACATCTCTCTGAGCACCATAAAATCCATCATAAGAAAATGGAAAGAATATGGCACAACCGCAAACCTACCAAGAGTAGGCCGTCCACCCAAACTGAAGAGTCGGACAAGGAGAAAATGAATCAGAGAAGCAACCAGGAGGCCCATGGTTACTCTGGAGGAGTTGCAGAGATCCACAGCTGAGGTGGGAGAATCTGTCCACAGGACAACTATTAGTCGTCTACTCCACAAATCTGGCCTTTATGGAAGAGTGGCAAGAAGAAAGCCATTGTTGAAAGGGATCCATAAAAAATCCCGTTTGGAGTTTGCCAGAAGCCATGTGGGAGACACAGCAAACATGTGGAAGAAGGTGCTCTGGTCAGATGAGACCAAAATTGAACTTTTTGGCCTCAATGCAAAACGCTATGTGTGGCGAAAACCCAACACTGCCCATCACCCTGAGCACACCATCCCAACAGTGAAACATGGTGGTGGTAGCATCATGCTGTGGGGATGCTTCTCTTCAGCAGGTACAGGGAAACTGGTCAGAATAGAGGGAAAGATGGATGGAGCCAAATACAGGGAAATCCTTGAAGAAAATCTGATGCAGTCTGCAAAAGACTTGAGACTGGGGCGGAGGTTCATCTTCCAGCAGGACAATGACCCTAAACATACAGCCAGAGCTACAAAGGAATGGTTTGGATTAAAGAATGTTAATGTCTTAAAATGGCCCAGTCAAAGCCCAGACCTCAATCCAATAGAGAATCTATGGCAAGACTTGAAGATTGCGGTTCACAGACGGTCTCCATCCAATCTGACTGAGCTTCATCTTTTTTGCCAAGAAGAATGGACAAACCTTTCCATCTCTAGATGTGCAAAGCTGGTAGAGACATACTCCAAAAGACTTGCAGCTGTAATTGCAGCGAAAGGGGGTTCTACCAAGTATTGACACAGGGGGGTGAATACTTATGCACCCAACAGATGTCAACTTTTTTGTTCTCATTATTGTTTGTGTCACAATAAAATTTATTTTTGCACCTCCAAAGTACTATGCATGTTTTGTTGATCAAATGGGAAAAAGTTTATTTAAGTCTATTTGAATTCCAGTTAGTAACAGTACATAATGGGAAAAAGTCCAAGGGGGGTGAATACTTATGCAAGGCACTGTACATGTATACTTGGCTCCACAACTCAAATGAGTTGATGATTTCACATATCGTTTACATCGGTGCTTTATTCTTCTTCCATGAGCTCTTTGGGATTCTGCTTACCAACCACCTGATTATCTCAGTTGTGTCACAATCTGCGTGTTTTGTAGATCACTCATGTTCTCACACCTGAGGGAAGCTTTTCTGTGTGAAGGAAGCAGTTTCAGGATCACTTTGGGGTATTTTATTAACAGGACAGCAGGTGCACGGCTCCCTGACCCAGTCCCTCCACCAGCTGTGCGTGTGTGTGTGTGTGTGTGTGTTTGTGAGTGAGCGTGTGGAGCCCAAATGGCAGACAGCCAGGACTCGGGGAAGCTGACCGAGCTTGGCAAATTGGCCGGTGACTCTGGTGAACTAAAAGCTGCCCCAGTCGCCTACTTTCCAGACGAAACTTTGGAAAGCTGCCTGTACAGCATGCAGCTGGATTCTGAAGGGAAAGGGGGCTCGCTTTTCTTTTTCTTTTTTTCGGTTTCTCTCAAAAAGGACCTTTAGATTGACAGTGCCTTTCATACTGTATTATCCAGCCTGGCTTTTAACTCCAGGAGAACTGTGTTCACAAATTGATGCTCTGCTCCTTTGGGGCTGTAGCTGAAACATTAAATTGTACTGAAATATTCATATGTGAGTGCATTTAGCTGAGAGCAATTGATGTGCGACTCCCCAGAGGCCAGATGGAAATGTTGCAAGGCCCCAGCACGTGCTGGCAGACACCCCGAGCTCTGGCCGGGACAGTGATTGGGATTTTGCCGAGGCCACCAACTCAGACTTAAGTTGAAGGTAACCGGACTCTGGGCGGCTGATGCCAGTGTCTGCCCTGATGATGGCCAGAGATGCTGCAAGGATATCTGTGGCTTCTGCTCCAAATCACTCAGGAATATACTATCGATAACTTTAACACAAATAACAAGTACAGTGATAAAGATAAAAGTAGTTTACCAGCTGATCCCCGTGCTCAGTTTGAAGATAATCATTCACTTGTATCAAAATCACTGCTAAAAGTAGCTAAATAGCTACTTGTCAACTAGAGATAGATTTTAATTTTTGACAGATACAGTGCACACTCAAATATTTACATTATTGATGATTGAATCAAAATGTTAATGTAGTTAATAAAGACTCTTTATCCAGTTAGTTTATTTAAATGCAGGAGTCAAATAATGCAAGTCAATTAAAATTTAGCTGACATTTCTATTTGTATGGTCTACTTAGAGCAAATATGTATTGTAGGTTGTTTCATAAATGTATTTCATTAAATACAGACAAAACTCCCATTTACTTCAAAAAGTGTATGTGTGGAACAATAATGATCCTTGTGAGTCAGAGATGGAGAAAAACAGGAATAACTTTTTCAGATTTGGAATAAAAATGAGTGTAAATCATTCATGTTCTCTGACAGTATGAACTTAGGTCTTAAAACTTAGTTTGTGATGCTTATGCCTTTGTTTCAGGAGCAATGGACTGAGTATGAACACATATACCAAACATGTTGGTTAGATTTGAAAAAGAAAATCAGTGCGTAGCCATTTCCCTGCGGAGTTGTGCTTTTTACTTAAAAAGGTTTTCTAATTGAGTCTTTACGTAGCAAGTCATGCATAAGTACATCCTTACACGTCGGATAGCTGAATTAATTTTGATGTTCTGTAGATTATTGTATTCACTTGTTTGGAGCACAGAGAGATGTAGTGTCCCATCTCCCAGAGGACTGAGCCAGTCGCGTCCCCGTGTTTATCACATGACTAACTTGCTTTCCTCTTCATGGAACTTCTTATAACATATGCAGGAGCAACAAGAGAAAATGATCAGGTTTCTCTGTTTGTTCTTTTTTTCTTATTTCTTATAGGAAATAAAAAGTTAAAGATTTTTACATTGGGCAAAGAAAACTCAACATTCCATTTATGGTTTTATTTCTATCTGTATTTTGTTCCTATTTTCAGCTTATTCAAAACATTCGCATTTAATACATACTTATTTAATAATGAATATCTTTATCTCAAGAGGACTGAAGTGATTGAGCTTAGTCCTTCCGTGGGTCTGGCTTATTAGTTCTATTTTATTCAGTTATTGACCCACTTTTACCCAAGAAGCATCACCACCGTGTTGAGGGAAGGGTACCAGAAGAACTGTTGTATTTAAATTTTTTAAAAAAAGTCTTCAGTAGCCATGACAACAGTCTCCTGAGTGGATTTCTTCCACCAGGCGAACCGCTGGATCCATGAGCACTTAAGAAGTATGTTTCAAAAAGAAAACCTGAGAAGCTTTTTAAAGAACGATGTATAATTTATTTGTATTTTTCTCCGGCTCCAGAGCCTTGTGAAAGAGTGTCCTGTGTGAGACGTGTTCTGAATCTGTCAGAACGCCGCAGTAATGCAGTCACTCTCCCCACATCCATTTCTTCTCAATGAGATTGACCCTCTTTCAACATTATGCCCAGCTGTTCGGTGCCATTGGGCTGCGACGCTCACAATCCCGTCCAAGCACTCGAGAAGAAATCACGTTCACGAACAAGACCACCCTGGTGTTGCAGGAATCACTAAATATCTCTTGTACAGAAAAAAGGGAAAACATGATATTTTTCCTGTTAAACAATCCTCATTTTACTCATAATATCAAATATAAAGTTCCTATTTGGAATTTTTTTGTCTTTTCTACTATCTAAACATTTTTTAATTGTCACAAAAACCCAGACAGGAACAAGTGAATTGGCGGCAAACTGTTCAAGCTGAGGAAGTGAGATAAGTGCATTAGCAAGTACACAAACTTCCATTGCACCTGCACAGTGACAATAGAGATCCCTTGAATGCTGATGTTGTTCCCCTTTAAATGTATATGATGAACTTTTCAGCAACATTAACATTAACTTGGATTTAATTTTCGGTTTGGCCCGAATGGATGAATTTAAGTTAAACATTAAGTCTGTCAATGGTCTCCAACAACTCCTGATTGTAAGCTCTTGTAAGCTGGCTCTTCAGCAGCTAAATGCTACATAGGTTCACCAGCTAATGCTGCTGAAAACACAGCAATTAGAGCAGCAACAGTGAACCAAAGCAATAAAGTAAGAGGCCAGAAAACCAACACAATTAAATGTGATGAAGCCCAGAGGAGTGAGAGGAACTGCAAAGTCAGTGAAATATCTCCGTGCAAATCAATATAACACTGGTCATAACACTGGTCATGTGATCAATTATTGATAAAATAAATATTGGTAATTGCCGCTTTACATCACCTATAGAGAATGTGCACACATGTTCTGTGGAAACAGTTTTATGAAGAATATATTGCTGTTAAATAGTTGACCAGTGCATTTGAGACATCATTTGAAATAAAAAGGCCAAAGTGGCTAAACAAACCAACACTGACATGTCGCAGGGAGAATGGCTCCTTTTCCATTTCCACTCTTTAGTTCTATGTTACTTGTGTCGATCTCCCTCTCTAAGTGTTTAGTCGAAGAAAGAGAGAGAGATCGCCAAAGCAGGGTGAGTGGATAAGTAAGTTAACTGCTAACGCTTGTGTAGCACTTACGACATTTACATATAGCACCTTGAAGTCAAGTTTTAGGGATAACAACTAGCTGTTGAGTCATATACGACAACTGTGGTTAGCATAATTCATAACTACTTATATGAATTATTGACATGAAATATAGCTTGTAAAATTCTAATTGTAATTTAAAATGAAAATGTAACAGCATTTTTGACCAGTACAGCCCTTGCAGAAAATACAGCAACTATATGGCACATCATAGTAAAATGTTCACTTAACTCGATATTCCCCAAAAATATATTTTTTAATCGGAGAATAAAAGTAAAATCATGTGTAATAGACGTGTTTTCACAACTATGATATTGTAAAGAAGGAATTCAGTGTCTTATATCACCTACGAGTTGGTAAGATGTAAGTCTCACCTCGGAGGTCATCGCTTTCCCTTCCTTAATGAGAGCAATGATCATGTAATGTTAATGCAGTTTAAGTGACTTCCTCTGTGCCGTTATTAAAACATCTCAATTATTAAATGTCTAATGGTCACTGTTAATTCACTCAGCTTCCTGTGAGTGTGACAGGGACTACACCTCTGCTTTCACCGGAGAGGTCCCACAAGCAATTTACTTCCTAACATGTCTCCTAAAGGTCTGCTCAGTGTCCCCGCCTGTCAAAATCGGACTCTTAACTTACACTATGATACGTATTGGCAAATTGGGTTCATATGAATCATTCAGGCTCACTTTTCATGAATACTCTAGTTGTAAAGGCGCTTCGTGCTTTATCCTCAGGTTTTACTTCCTCGCACAAACAAACAATTTAGCTTCATCCCCGCGCTCTGTGGCTGAGAGCTAAGCTGTCTCACTTATCCCTTCCTTTACATGGCTGGTTGAGCTGGGGAGGGTTCAGATTGGAGGCACAGCACCTCCACTTGAGGTATTAATATCAAGGCAGCCGTGACACACAGAGGCCGAGCCAGGGTTTGGACCCGGTGTTCAACAGGATTCCTTTGTGCGTGTCCGCAGCCAAGCAGATCATTATTTATTCATCAGTCCCATGGCAGAAGATAGTGTTGTTGTTTTTGTAAACTAGATTGATGTGATGGGTCTGGTAATTACGAGCAGGTTGCAGGTCCAGGTTATCAACTTACATGTTAACCCATTTCAAATGAGCCACGTCACAGTTGGCTACTGAAAACTGGTTGTGTCTGAAAACCTTTTCCTGAGTTACTCGAAATAATAATAGAGGAATGTTTGGAGTTGGGGGGGGGGGGGGGGGGGGGGGGCAATATTGGGGCCAAGAAGGGGGGAAATATTCCAGCAATCGAATTTTCACTTGTGTGTGTAGAGTTGTGTCTGTATCTCATTCCATGTGTGCGTAATAAGATTTGTAAATGTGTAAAATAATCCACGAATGTTAACCAATATTTGCTTATGTACACAATTCAGAATGTGTGAGTTTGTGTAATTAGATTTGAAAACGTGTCAAAATCTGTAAATGTGTATTGTGAATTCTAAATGTGTAAACACATTTGCAAATGCACATTATTTGTGCATACATCTGCGAAAATGTAGATAAATGTGTTCAAAGACATCAGTGGCGTATTAGGCTGAGAGTTTCTTTCCAAGAGATGGAAACTCATCAGTGACAACTCAGACGGACTTCACGATTGTTGTTGACGTTTTACAGATAATTTTTGCCACAAGCTGGAAGTTGCAGATCTGCAAAGGCACGTGAGGATTTGTCTAATTCCACTGGAATCCACAATGTTGTTTTTTCAGCCTGCTGAGGTATGTGGCAAGCGAGGCGGCGCTTTGTCACCACTTTTCTTGACATGAAAAGGCCGCACTAAAACTACAACCTGCATGACGGCTGCCGTCAATGAGACAGGCTCTTTGAACAGTCCATTCGAAATAACATTTTCTTTTTAAACGAAACATATGAGAGAAATGACGAAAGATATGTCATGTCCCAAATATTAGAAGAATGCATCTTTAGAGATTAGAATCTAATTGAAATGCGGATATGCAGAGTCAAATTGTGTGGATATGTTTTCATCTGAGGGCTTTCACTTAGTTTCATATTTTCATTATCCCTTCACTGTGTCATCACTTGTCACTCAAACATTCACATCCCATACCTTTAAATATGAGAAGATCTTTTCCGGTGCCTTATCAGTTGATACACACCCACTGTGTGTGGCACAAAGCGAGACACTGGCAGATGCTCTTTAAAGGTGTATAAAAAGAGGTAATTCAAAATCAATTATGTGTCTACACTCAGCATCAGTCAATTATCGTCACTGAAACACAGTGTCAGTGTTAGTCTGCAAAGTTACAGACAGTAATCTTATTGTTTGTATTTATCATGGATATGTGTGCTTGTATAAGTAAGTGTCATTTACAAACACATTAATACTAAATTAAGTGAACGTTTAAAGTGGTAAAAAACGATCCTCAGGAACAGCTCTGTAAATTAAGTACTACGTTTTGAAAGAGATTTGTGTTGATAGATGATTGCAGCTGTACGAGTTATTAACAATTAAAACATTCTCTGGATACTTGTAAACATTTGACAAGCAACTAAATGGTACAGCAGTTAATTCACAAGCAACATCTTGTGAATTAATGATACTATCGGGGGTAATTAGGGAGCTGGTTCTTCTCACGACACACTGATAATGACTTGAACAATTAGCAGTTGCTGTGACAGGGCCTTTAATGTTGATAACCTTAAATAATTTAGATTTTTTTTTTTCAAATTCATATGCAAATAAGTAGGTGATGATCAACTAATGTTGTACATTGCACTGGAGAAAAAAACATATTTCCTAGGAGCCCGCCCAGTGAACGTCACGTGGCACAAGGGTTTGATGCCACTGCAGTGTCCCTGGTGCAGCTTTAAATCAATTAAAAGAACATAATCAACAAAAGTCAGTAAACAAGGAGCATATAAGGAAATACTAACGTTTATTTTTGCTATTTTCATTCAAATGACAACACCTGCATTTGGCAATAACGTCCTCCATGTATCAAGTTTACAAAAGTGTCTGTAAACATTAAAGTGCAAAGAATTTGCTTGCCATTTAGGGCACACTATCTTTTTTAAAGGTTCATGCTACAAGCACTCCAGTCTAGTACTATTTGAAGAATCCAGTCATTTAACGTTTCATCTCACCCACACAAATACACCCTACCAAAACAAAAGTTCTGTTCAATTAATTCTGATGTTCCAAACAAATAGGTGACACAAAGCCAAAAGGTAAAAAAGAAGAAACTTGTTTGAATGTAAGCCAGTCTTATGTACCCTGTGACTGTTTCAACAAAGACAGCATGATGAATGTTTGAAGTCGCTGATACAAATCAAAAGAAAAAGAATATCAAGGAAACAAATCTTTGTAGCTTCGGAAAACGGTGTCAAGGTTTGTTCAGCATTACGTTTTGTTCAGTGTAGGCTTGAATGGACCCTTGCTGGTTTTTATTCACATTAGGTTCAGTGCATTAAGGACCTATTCAAAGTGAGAATTCCTGATGAAGAATGCGTCACAGAACACATTGTAAGACTCCCTGTTACTGGGATACTGTCTGGGTTTTGTTTGTGCTATTTCAGGGCGTTTATGATTTTCAAAATCCATCACAGAGGAACAAGGGACAGTATGACAAAGAGGCGTAAGAGTTCTTATCGCCATTTCTGTTCAAGTGCTCTGAACACATCGAGTTAAGAAGCATCAGTGTCAGCTATAAGCGAAGCCTCAAGCTCGCTCTGGACTGGCCAAGATTGGATTTACACAGCAACAGAAACATTTGAAATCTTAAGTGGTGTTACCCTCTCGTGAGGTTAAACCTGCCACAGGAGTTCAGATTGGCGCCAAACACGGTGGCGGTAAAAAGAAAGAAAATAAAAAACGTTCTGTTTCTGTGTAAACGTAGTTTATGTGTCAGACATGTGACCCAGAGGTGTGTCAGCTGGTCCCAGGAGCCGGTACTTCTCCTCCAGGGATCGCTCAGTGGTGCCGCCCTGCAGGTGGATCAGTGGCCTGGTCTGCAACAGCACGCACCCCCTTCCCCGGCCCCGCCACTCCTCCTGGTTCCTGCGGTTGAACATGTTTATCCTGTTGTCCAGCTCGGGACTGCTCTTTTCTGAGCCCGTAGGGCTGGGAAGCTTAAGGTTGACAGGGTCCACCACCAGACCCTTTTGGGCGAGGCAGGGGTCCTCAGAGAGGGAGGAGAGTAGTTCCTGCACCATCATGCTGGGGTCCCTAGGGTCTTGGCCTGAGAAGGAAGGAGGGCAGCAGCGATGAGAGCTGTAGTTCAGACTGAGGTCCTGAGCCATACTGCTGCTGCAGTCTGTCAGAGACGAGGCCGGGCTGTGGCTACTCAGGCTGCGGGGCCGGGCCGTCAGGCTGCCACTGGACTGTAATAAGCTGGTGGAGGCGTCACTTACTGCGCTGCCCACCCGCTCCACAGCATGCATGGGGTTGGATAGAAGAGGAGTTGTGTGGGTGGGGAGGTGGACGTCAATGGCTGCCATGGTGATGACCCGGGTGCCTAGGCCAGAAGCCCCAGCATCTGCAATACAATTAGGAAAAGTCAGACTACACAGAAAAAAGTAATTACTTCTATTTCACACTGAACTCCCAGCAGTGAACTGTGTCGACCAGATGGAGAAAACTTTATAACCTGGGACTGATTAAATCTTACAGTAAATGTAAAGGAAAAGTAATAATAAATATATCCATTGAAAGTAAACAAGCATTTTATCAGGCTTAATATTTTTTTAATATACCATTAAATGTTTTACTAAATATTAAGTTCCTTACCACTGCTTGCTTCACTGTAGTATTGGCTGATGTAGTTGTTCATGTCATCGTGTCCAGCTGGATCTGAGTCAATAAAGAAATAATGTAAATGATGAGATGATTATTATAATTTTTATAGATAGCAGCATTTTCAGACAAAAACATGGATGTGTCTCTTACTCTGCTGCTACTACTCAACTTTGTTCATGTCAGATTTGACACAAATTGGACCTGAATGATAATTATAATGGAAAATTACAACAAAATAATATTCATACTATTTTCTTCTCTTCATTCTTTATTTTATATTAATAGCTACAAAGAAACACACGACAATGTCCTCCATGTCCAAGTGTAACCATTTTTCATTGAACCTCTTCTACATCCATTAGTTAAATCAATGTAAATTACCTCAGTCATCAAACATGTAAAAATTATTTGTATCATTCGCATAGTTTTAATTGAACTGTCGGATTACATACAAAAATTAATGCATATAGAAATAATATACTGTTTGGATTAGATGCATATTATCATATATAGAATATAAATATAGAATGCACCAGAGATTTATTTAATTAGCAGTGTATATTTAAATCTAGGGTTAAATATAGTGTAAAAGGACTTTAATTGGATTTCACACCTTTTTCTCTGCAGGTATTTTGGTCCATGTCATTGTTAACAGCGTAAAGTACTCCAAATGGAAAAATATCTCTTGTGTTTACAACTTAATATTGACAGCTTCGCTCTGCATTAGCTGCACCCTGGTGCACCAGATATAAACTTGGACAGGGTGGGGTTGGTTACAGGGACGAGAGAAAAGGGGGAGAAGGAGAGTGGGAGCTCTTTGTTCAGACTGGGATCCCTCCGGTCCTGCAGGCCTCAGTGTGCGTTGTGACTGGCTGTGATCCGCCACGCTCTTCTGTCCGCTTGATTGGTCTTGAGCTCACTGTCCGCTGGCTGAGTGCGAACCCAGAGTACCCTGAGTGCTATAGCCCCCGTCCCCCGGGACACGCTGGAGACTCTGATAGGTAATTTCATTTATTTTTCAGTCTAAAATATTAATCCCTGAGCCACCCCTGGAGAGGAAGCATTGCACTCACTAAAACAAGACTGAGACAATCACTCCACAATTAATAACACATGAATCTTAAGAAAGGGAAAAAAAGAATGGGCCGTCCGGCATATATAAAAGACTGTCCTCTTCTGTCTGTAACAGTCAAGTTAGCAGGCTGTCATCTGTGTGTGGGAGAGGAGAGGTGTCGTGCTCAGGTCCTTTCAGTTCACTTGTAAACTTTCCTTTTGAAGGGTGAGGTTTTTTTTCTTCACCACAGATCAACCTCAGGAAGATTAGCAACCGCTGCAACTGATTCTGTGTTGAGATGTACTTAAGAACATTTTCCTAATCTGTATTCAAGTAAAAAAAACGTGATTAAATCTGTACTCCACTACATTTTCACAATCTACGGTTACATGTTCACATGTAACCGTAGATTGTTTGTATGTTTTTTTTAAATATATATTTTTTAAAGTTATCAATAATGAGAAGAGATAGATTTTTTAAAAGATTTAGTTGACAATTGAGTTAGGGAAAAAAGGATACACTCAGCAAGCACTTTTGCATTTCTTCATAGAAAAGTTAATGTGGTACTTTTACTTTTACTTGAGTATGTTTTGTCTAATTATTTTTACTTTTAATTTGGTCAAATGTATGTGTACTAGTCTTTGATTTCTTCTTTAGATTGAATACACAGTTGGGTATATATACTGTATATGTTCTTTTAGCCATGAGAGCAGCCTGGCTCTAGCGATGCCTGTGTCAGACTGTTGGTTGATGTGTCCACAACCATGATCCTGATATGTACTGGATGAATTGGCACCATTTTTTGTAAATAATATATTAAAGGTCCACTGTCACAATTAATTAGGGTAAATCCACAAAACTGGTGTCAACAAAACAACTCCCTGACTTTTCATTCAGTATCAGGTCAAAACTTCAGTTCGTTCAGAACCTGGTTCAGAACCCTAACCCTAGTTAGGCTCAGCTGTATTTTGGGTTTAGTGCTAATTTAGTGCTAATTAGCAAATATCTACCATGTTTCCGAGGCCTTTATTTGGACTGTTTGATAAATACAGAAATATAAATATAAATGTTGCTTCCAACCAAACCAGCTGGTAAATCTCTTCTATTGCTCTGATGCAGTCATGTCACTGCATCTGTGAGGAAACTTATTGATTAACACTAATTGTCAATGGATGTTATTTAGATTTACATGGCTCAGTACTTTGGCCACCGACTGGACGAGAGGTCTTTACAGTGTGACGGCTCTCTGCAGGGGAGAGAGAGAGAATACCCATCGAGACACACCGTGCAAAATTGGGCGACACAAATACACTCGACTTGATTTGAGTTGACCCGACTTGCCTCAAGCTCTGTGGCCTAAGTGCTCATCCCAGTGACCATGTTTCTGCAAAAAGCCCCACTTGTTTCTGAGAGCCAGATTTCCCACTATGCCCTTGGGGTAATTCTGTGGCCGCTGTGGAGCCTCCCTGTGCCCTATTGTGGTTTGCAGGTGAAGGGGAACAGATGTTGACAGGAGCCCACTCCTTTACTAACAAGGCCCAATTCACAGAGCACTCTGTACCTGAAATAGCCCGAGTGGTCGGCGTTGGTTTGGCCGTCCTCGCCACGAGGGGGGCAGTAAGAGAGAGAGTTGGGGGAATGACAGAAGCCTGCGTGGGCCGACGTGGTGTGGGGGAACATGTTTGTTTTCTCCAGGATTCACCAGATCCTAAAAGCTTTTCTGCCCTTCATATTGATCACAGAGCGCCTGCGGTCAGATGGGTGTTGTGTGTGAGCATGTGGAGGCTAAGAGCCTGGCCTCGAAGATGCTCCAGGGCTACCGCTTCAGATTAACTGTACACTGCTGTGGCATCCAGTTCACCTGATGTTACACCATTGGAGTCTTTTTGTTCCACATAATTATGTGCATACTTTATGCTGCAGCTCTCTCCAGGTTTGTCATGCTGTTTTCTCAAGCAAACATATGCATTAGCTTTTGTCTAAGAAGCCTATTAGACCCCTGCTCAGTTTGTGAAATTAAATTTTAGAACCAACTCATATATTATCAGTGTATTCTTTAACTCAGTATACAAATATACACACCTGCAGTGGTGTTGGGCTCCCTAGGGTTTCTCTGGCCGCCCTCATCATCCGACTCCCCGGGAGTCAAGCCTTCGACAACCTGAAAACTCCTGCCCTGTTTGCCCCAGACGTGGTGGATTTGCATGGCTGCTTCACGTTCTACTGCAAGGTCCAGGTCCTGCTGGGCCAGGTGGGCCCTGAGCTGCCTGATCTCAAACTGCAGGTTATTGTGTTGCATGTGTTGGTGCACGAGCAATGAAAAAGAGAGAAAAGCAGTCGGCCATGAGTATGAATTAACAGAGGCAGTAAAAGAGGATTTGAAAAAGGCCATGAGAGTTGTGAGGCGAGAGATGGAAACAATAGGATAGGAAAAAACAGAACAGGGACGAAAGGAAGAAAGGATGGAGTGATAAACATGATGAAGAGAAACAATGAGACAAATATGGGGAGAAGAAAAAAATAGAGGAAAAGCATAAATTTAAACAAAGTGAAGGTTTATAGTAATTCTCTTTAAAACTGATATTACATTCTATCATATTGAAACAAACATGGCTTCAGATTAACTAAATTAAGTGGAATATTTTGTCTGTGGGATTGAATCAAGGCCAAATTATAAATCATAGATACAGGAAGATGTTGCACCTCTCGTCCAAGACGCTTTTGAATGAAAATACATTATATAAAATCCTGTGGGGCTGTGAAACCAGTTCAGACGCACCAAATATTCAGCCAACACAAAGTGATGGCCTAAGTGTCTGTATTGAGATATGTTGTCTCTTGACAGGTCATTTTACAAACAATTTGTAAGTATTGTTGAATGTTTTTGTTATACACAGCATTGATGTTTCTCCATATTGATTTCAATGTTTTTGGCCTTGAGTGCATTGTGCACAGACAAGATACCATTATATGATAAAGTGAGTGAAAAACAGGCAGCGGGTAAATTGAACATTAATCCTGTTCCAAACTGAAACATGAATCTTAATATCAGGCCATATAGCAACACCCATAAAAATAGGTATCACCTTGTACCTTGAAACAGTGACTGGGAATCAATCTGATAAACAAAATATCTGGAGGGATCTGATCATTTCCCTCTAAAATCATTATTATTAATGAATTCATTTGTTATGTCTGGTCTTAAGATTGCACTTAGTCTTATTTTATTTATTCATCATAGTCTGCATTTTTATCATAAGTGTGTGTGTGTGTGTGTGTGTGTGTGTGTGTGTGTGTGTGTGTGTGTGTGTGTGTGTGTGTGCGCGCGCTCTGAGGAGTCATGATGGAATATGTGGGCTGACTCAACCTGTTTGTGAGGCACTGCTGCCCTCCTCTGGTGGAACTTGAGCTGACAGTTTCTTACATGGTCAAAGCTTCAGTCAAACAGTGACCGTGTCAAATGTACAGACAGCTTGTCCTTTCACAGATGAGACAGTGATATTACTATAAATTAACTTTAACTTCAATGCAAAGCAGTGAATTAGAAAATTGTAATATCAAATTGGAACCCACAATTGCGTACAGTAATCATTTGGGACAATGTCTGAGCTCACTTTAAAGTTGTAGCTGTGCATTTCACTGTAAAAGTGACAGTTCCGAGTTTCCAACAGGGAACAGATTCCCAGGATTATAAAAGGTGTAAATTAGAAACCAAAATATAAGAACTATAACAACTACATGATCCACTTCACCTTTGCTAACAAAATAAAAGTCACGGTATGACAACAACACCGTAGCCCTTTTTTTAAATGAATGCTAAATGTTCTATACTGGAATGTTTGTTCTGTGTGAACTTTTGCATACTGACAAACTACAGCAGTATTTTGTCTTTGTTCACTGGTTGCACAAACATCTTGTCTCGCCTCCTGTTACGTCACAAGCTCATTCCGTGGCTGCAGCCAGGCCATAAGGTTAAGTCGAAGGTGTTTTTGACACTTACAGCCTGTTCCTGGCAGATCTGAGTGAGACGCTCCAGCTGCTCCTCTCTCATGGCCTTGGTCTTCTCACACTGCTGAATCTCCAGCTCCATCTCCACTTTCACTTGTAGCACATATGCTAACACAGAAGAGGAGGTCGAGAGAGAAAAATCAGTTCGTTCCATAAATGACATAAACAACAAGCAAAAAAACTGAAATGGTAAAATACATGGAGATCAAGTCAAGGTCAGAGGTCAGAGGTAGCGGACCATTAGTCCTTTGCTCCTCAGATGTCTGTGAAACCTCATTAGTTAGTAACCTTATACCTTTACTGACTGAATGTACCAAGGTGCTGCTAAGTTTCTCAAGGATCATGGTTCATTGATTTCAAAATTGGAACAATATTTTCAGGACACTTACGTTTCACCCACAGACAACTCGCTTGAAACGATTATTGCAGCCGGCCGATTTTGGCTGCTAGGCTCTGACTTCATCACTCCCTGAGATATGATTACACTGATATAATGAGAGTGATGAACAAATATCTCCAATGGCCGTGTCAGAGCCTACAGGCGGATGCTGGGGTGGTGGAGGGGCCGAATCGACAGGCAAGCGATACCGACACATGGCAAGAGGCATTGACAATCAAAGGGAGAGATGGGAAATATTTGAATCGAAATAGACTGCCACAGTGATTAGAGCAGTGCAGCTCCGATTGACTGCAGGAAATAGCTCGCAAGTGTTGATTATATACAGTCAACATGTCATTTCATCTTGGTCTCCTCCGAAGAGTCTCTACTGGGGCCTGTGTATCTGGATACATTAAGATCAGCAGTCTGATGTTATAATAGAAAACAAGAGGGACCGGCCTCATTACAAATCCAAAACAGAACATTGTGAGAACAAAAAAAACTTGGACATGACGAAGGGACAATCTATTATACTGTATAAAACGTATTACTTATCACGTATTAATCTGTTTTTCACACAAAACTACAGCAGTTGTTTTGTTTGGATCAATGGATTCATTTTACTTGATCAATGTATCAAACAATTCAAACTATGCAAAAATAGTTTAGATATGCTGGAAATGCATCGATCTCTTAAATCCCATCTTGACTGATCACCATCTCCTCCTCTTACAATCTCACTGTTTTATTTATACATGACACACTTTTGGCAGCAGGTTTTGAAGATGTGCCTAAAAAAGGCTACTGAGGGTAAATTTGGAAACCTGTTGTCATGGCTCTGCTCGAGGCGCTGTGATCAGTACAACTCAGATCGCGATGCTTCCATTGTATCTATGTTTATTTATCCACAGTGAGGAGCACCACAGCTGCACGTGGGATCTAAAGTCAATGTACCTATCATCTTCTAGTTTTGGTGTCTCACTTTATTTGTGTAATAATTCTCTCACTAGCAGATTCTTTTCAAACAGGATCATTTTTCCTCCTTTTTTCTGATTCTGTTTGAGAGGTTGATATTTCCCCTATGACACACTTATAAATTCACCTTGGGTTTTTATTCCACTGCAACTTCTGATGCAGTTCACTCCTCTGTTATTTCCACTCCCGTATCGGCCGGACTCAAACACCTCGTCTTTACACGTCAAGCTTATTCTGCTAGAGACTCAATCTCTCTCCCACGATAACCGAGCAGCTCCCTCTGCTGTACATTAACTGGTTTGAGTGATTTTTTGTTTTCCTCCCCCTCTGAGGTGCATTGCCGCCCACCTCACAACAAAACTCAATCACTCAAAAAGATCAGAACCAACAGGTCGAGGTGTGCGGGAGGGAGAAACCACCAGTTCATTCCCTGGGAGCCAACACTGCAGCTGCATGTTAAGAAGAATACTGATCCTGCTGAACCTGCTCACCAGAGTGGATCAGTATTGCTTCTTTGGATCTACACCACACTGCAGGCAATCATTAATATCTGTCCCCTAAACATGTTAGATTTATAAAAACTAAATCAAGATTCACTTCAACTATGCTCTGAGAAATCAAAAAGGTCAAAAAACATTGTATCTCACAACATTACAGGGACAGTGGAAAAAATCCGGTATACACACCGCCTGATCCAGATCAGCACCAAAATGTAATCGCTTTTTCCTTGGATGCCCCAGCCCTGCACAAAACCATACCCATCCTAGCAAAATTGTTTTGTCCCAGATGTGGCCCATATCCCACATATTCCCCATCTAGCCCACGTACCACATGGAATGACGGCACTTTGGCGGTCTGCTGCTCTTTGCCAGATCGGGGCCAGGAGTAAGCCATAGAATTAGTTTGATACTTTTGGTGCCATATTCACCACATATGTCACTTAAGTTTCATATGTAGATTACACCTTGCCTATATAGAGTACCGCATGTATCCTAAAATTGACGCACATTTTTTTGGGCTAGATGGGCTGCGTCATTGCCTAAAGTGTCCCACATCTGTATGCTACCTGGATTGGAAAACAATTGAGTAACTTTTGCGTACAAACAAACGCAGATGAAAACATAACCTTCTTGGCAAGCTAAAAATGTCAAACTATTGCTTTAACAGAAAGTATTGAGGAAAACTGTGCTTCACTAATCCACCATCTCACAGGACATAAGCAAAGTGCACACTGAGTCCCTTTGTGTTCTCAATGCCACTGATCGTGTATGCAGTCTGAGGCCTGTGGCGAGGGTGACCTCCGCACAGATATCGAACCAGTCCATTAGCATAACGGAGATTGACCACTATATTCATTACAGCCTGTCTGAATCTACTTTACCAGTCCCTTACAATCTTTACAAGTTAGAGAAGCAGACTGGCAGCAATTTACTCTGAGGGATGATCAATAGCCATATTATCCTGAATAGTAAATAATTTGTAAAACCATGGAGAGAATGGGGTAATTTAGCTCTTTCCAGGCCGGCTGGTTTTTATGTATTTGTGTGATCCCTCTGAGTTAATTAAGAAGGAGCAGATGATTCCTCAAGTTGTTGCAAACAAATGAATCATCCTTACTTGTAGGACACTTAAAATATTGGGATATTTTTTGCCTCGCTCACCATCAATGATCCTCTTGACCCTCCAGATGCGTAGGGTGATGATGAGGCTGATGGCATCCCAGGGGCTGCTGGGCCCATTGGCCACCGTTGAGGCCACCATGGGGGCCAGTGACAGCACGATGACAGCACCATCAAACACCTGAGCATATGTTAGAAGAAAATCAAATATGAGCAAATGTAGTTGGTTATCATAAGCATCCGCCGGAACCTTGCACAACCCTCTAGACCGGATTTCTGCACTGATGTACAGCAAAGACGAACCTGGTAGCCTGCTAGCTTAGCTTAGCACAAACAATAGAAACTGGGGGAAACAGCTAGCCTGACTCTATCCAAAGGTGACTGTGTGCTAAGCAACACTGGGCAGCTGCTTCAGTTTGGTTAACTTCTAAAAGCAGATTCTATATGTGATTATACTGAATCTGTAGGCAAAAGACGTTGTGTAGGCGTCAGTTGCCTGCAGGTAAACAGTCTGTGTGGAGAGCAAAAGAGGTGGAACACATTTCACAGAAATCCATCAGCTATCAGCTTTTTAAGTGATCTGAATTCATATGCACATATCTGTTAGTGGAGATTAGCCAACAAATACAAAAGTATCTCTTTGAGTTTTGTGCGGAGAGAAGTTTGACTTGGACGTGTCAGACTGAAAACAGTGAAGACACAGATATCTGCCCCAAATAGCCCCAAAACATTAGCCGTTGCCCCCAGACTCTGGGTTCAAATTTACCATGAAGACGTGTGAGTGGGAAATCACAACACTCACATCTGCCAATAGACACAGAACAGCAGTACCAACCTCGACTTTGTTTTCTATGTAGTCCCAGATCCCGAGCACGACTATTCTGAAGACAGTCTGAGGCAGACAGGAGGCAGACAGGAGACAGAGAGAAAAATGAAATTTTGACATTAAAATAGATAGGTGAGAGCAGATAGGTATAAAAAGATCCTGTGATATTCTCAGTCTTTGAGTTGTCATCTCATCCAATGACATTTGTCAAAACGTGTGAACACGCACTTTTCTTCTTTAACCTCCTTTATTTCAGAATACTGTAGGTGATAACAATGCAAGAATGCTAGATTGCAAATAGTAAATGCATGTAATAATACAATGTACCTTTGACTTATCACAGAAACATCCCTAACATGACATGAGATCAGTCTTTTTCCTGAAAGAAAGAGCTTCAATCTAATTTTGTTCTGGAGAACACTCCTCCTTGATGAAGCTCTATCTGTTCCCTGATATTGATCATTGACCTACAGCGGCACAACACGTGTAATCTGATCCCCTATCAAACTCTACATTCTGCTCTGTATAGATGCTGCTGGCTTCTTTGTTGAGGAGGCCCATTGATTTACAATCCAATTAGCGTGGCATGTCATGTACAAGTGGTCCTGCTAATCCATCATGTGCAGCACATGTTGGACAACAGTGCTTTGTCAAATGAGAATTGTTCTGGCTCCGCCCACATATCCAAATCCTGCTCCCTGATTGGTGCACAGGGACCATCCGGTAATAAGCTATATGTATGTAACACTGTTCCCGGGTGATTCTTCTTCTGTGATGTCAGTGGGCGAGGTGTTTGGATGGATAGTGTTACTGTAACCCCATCCACACCGCTCATTAACTCAGCTGTAATTATTGCTCCTGCTGGCTCTCTAGTAATTAATGTTTGGTTTAGGGCATTGGGGCTGAGGCTGTCAGGGTAATTGGTTTTCACTGGAGTGGCCTGTGGGCCAAATCCTCCCCTGACCATTTTGTTTTTCAGAATTCCAGACGGATGATAAAACATTATTACATCAAACAATGGTTCAAACTTTATTAAGACTAATTAAAATTTAAAATGTTCAGCTGTAGTGTTTGTGAGGCTTAGACTATAAAAGATGACCTGAAGGATTATTGAGTAGAGTGGAAATTAAATAGTAGCCACCTTCTCTAGTTCCAGCAGGAGACAGGACATAGTCTAAAGTTAAAGTTTGATTAGTTTAATTCATCTATTTATTAAAAAGAAAGTGATGAGTTGGTGCTAGTTAGTTCAGGCAGGTCACAAAGTCAAGCTGAGCTCACCTGACAGCTACAGCAGCTGATCTGAGAGCCAGCCCACATCAGCGGATGGCTCAGCTGATTCCCTTCCATGCATTCACTGACAAAGCTCAGACAAGGCGCCTTATTTAAGTTGCTTCAGCCTCCCTAGCCGTGCTGCTCCCTCTACAAGCCCTGTTGCAACCCACCTCCACCAAAGCTCCCCCCTTCTTATAATGTGTTAAATTTTTTCCATGTAATTTCTGTTGTCACTGATGCCTGCTCTGCTCTGCTCTGTTCCCTTGCTGCCGCTCTCCCTTCTTTCCACGTAGACACATGGAAGGATGGAGATATGTGCTCTCTCTGTCAGGGAGGTCCCAGAACAGAGCCATGGCGTCAAATGTAAATTGTGCAGAGACAAATTAACTTTTCTTTGACTAAAGTTGCCCTTACTGAACTGCTGATTTGCAAACAAATGTAATTTCCCAAAGTTTAAATTTTAAGAAAGTATATTTATTATAAATGAAAATAATATGGCAACAGCAGCATATCAAATGTGTAACATTAACATAGAAGAGGTAAAGTTATAGCCCACTTTTGGTTTTGCAATGAAATCCTCTTGTAATATAGGTTTAAATTAAACCTTAAACTCGTAAATCAATTATGCATATAAAAACAACAAAACCATGATGAAAAAGTATGTGCATATAACAACAATAGAACCATATGTAAACAAATCTCATGTCAGGTGTGACTGACATTAAACAACCCAAAACAAGTGGAGCAGAAGCCGGAGGGAGAAGGTCGACAACTTAACACAAATCAGGTGTTAAAGGCACCTGATTTGGCAACAGTGTATTCTTGCAGTCGTTAGCTCATACTGTCCCAGTACAAACCAAATCACCACGGTATCAGGGTGATTAAACATAGAAACAGTCAAACTAACCATCAGGAAATTCACCACGGTAGATGGAACAACCAGCGACTGCTCAACCCAAATCCAGAAAAGATTTTTATGAATGGTGACAGTAGAAATAAGGTTCAATGGAGCCTGATACACACATCTTACCTCTGAAAAGAAGAGTGACAGGATGATAAGGCTGATCCAGTGGATAATGCTGGCAAACTGGAAAGCATTGGAAACTGTTACAAGAGGAAAAAAGGGCAAAATGTTAGCTTGCAGAACTTTAAAGAAAAATACACAACAAATGGTCCAAGAATGTCTTTTTCTGTCATTCATGACAAATATCATTATTCTAATAATGTTTTTAAGAGGAGAAATAAAAACTTGTTTCAAAGTGAATATAACTTTGAACTCTCACCAGTATAACCACCCTCACAGCTCTTCTTTCCTATCAATCTACAGTGTCACCCTGTATTTACCCAGGTCTTACAGACACCTAACCTTTCTGCGCCCTCTGTCGCTCACTCCCACACGACTGCCTACTCCTCTATTTGTCTTGAGAACCTGGCAGAGGACAAATCACTGGATTACAGCAGAGTCCCCACAGTGAGACTCAGGTATCATCAGAACTGGACTTCGGCCAGTAATCGATGGGGACACGAGCCCGCCGCCACGGACGAGAGACTTGGTTCATTATCACCTCTCTCCATCACTCGCCATCCCAGCCATTTACTATCCAGCTCCACCCTCACTGTGACAGACTACACACAGCAGACAGAGAGAGTGGGCGCTAAATGCACACACGTGACTGTGACAGCCTACACACAAGGCTTATCTGGTCCTTCACTTATAAAACAGAGTAAAAAACTCTGCATGTAAACGTACTGCAATCAACGGAAAAGGGCTCCAGCCCATATTAGACGTGATTTGATTATTGCTGACACTGATGCAACAATAATGTGTAAATTATAGTTGATTAATTTAAAAATTATCCATCTATTTTAGATTAATTTAGTTACATTTGTCTCGTGGTTTCAAATCCCCAAAAGGGACACAGGATAAATCCAAATAGATGAAATTATATATATACCATTATCGGTGTAGCTACAAAAAGTTGCACTGAAGTTTAGCATTCTGTGCCTGTTTGTTGATTCATTGTTTACCTTTTGGAAAATATTGGATAATTGCAACTCATTGAGCCTCGAACAGTGATTTAAATGAGTTAATCATAAGTTTTGAACGGAAATGTCTCGTTATGCATCTGAAATGTGTCATGAGAAACTGAGTAGCACTGGAAGCTGAAGTGGAAGTGACAGAACCAGTGGAATTAGTAAAAAACAGTATTTTATGTTCAAGGACACAACAGTAGGTCACTCCCCACAGCTCTAGAGCTGCTGAGCTGCTGCTGTGCTGCACTGGACGCCTCCCAGGTGTTCTACGAGCATTACACCGTGTATTCAAGGAGAGAGACGTGCATGCTCAGCAAACACATAAGGAAATAAAGGTTACAGGAATGCAGACTATTTACATTGTAGGAGTTTGGTGTCTATGAGCAGCTCCAGGGACAGGAACAGCACCACCAGGATGACACAGGCCACCAGGACACAGTTGAAGCCGGCGCTGAGCAGACAGACCTGCCACAGGGCCACGCGGCGACCGCAGCAGGGCTTCAGCCAGTTGGACCTAAGAAGAATACAATAAAGACGGACAGATTTCTTTTAATTTATATTGTTTTTCAACATAACTTTACATACAATACAAACATTTACAATTTCTCTGCACATATATGTATATATGTCAACATTTTTTATAGCAAATGTCCATGTGTGGGATAGGATTATCTCTCGGTTTCCAATTTAATGCCCTTTCTGAGATCAATGTATTACCTCTGAACAAAGTAACACTTAAACTAATAAACTAATAGGTACAGAGCTGCACTGTGTATATGAACCAATGATTACATCACTGCTTTTCATGCATATATTGATCGCTGAGTAGAGTTCCGAGCAGGGTTTGGATGATTTGATTTAGCTGTTTGAACTCCCTGACATGGCCAACAGAGGGCGGTAGTTGACACCCCTGAAGGGCCAGCACTATTGGGTCAGTGTGGTCAGAGGCAGCATTGACGGAGACGAGGACAGTGAAGCTCTGTGAACTTGACCATCAGCTGTGGTTGTGAGCAGAATAATGATGGACTCCTTTTAACATGGCAATGAAGGGAGTCACTGTAGAGGAGGCTGCTTTCATGTTCAGCATGATCAGCGGCCACCAGAGAAAGACTGACACATGAACAAAGGGCCTAATTTGATTCACATCTATGTATAAATCCGAGGGTTGTTTAGTGGTAACAGTATTTTCCTGTTAGTTACTAATGAAAGATGCCCCATATTTATGAGCAAATAGTAGTTGAATGCTTCAAAGACCAGGAGGACAGATGCTTCATCTTTCCAGGCAGTGTGATGGACTCCAGCATTTGGGCCATTTAAGCTTTTGGCAAGATGGCTCACTGCAATTTTGAAATAGTGGGCGATCGAGTCTCACAGAAAAACTACTACTAGTGCTGACAGGAGGAGCGGAGAGAAACAATGTCTCTCACCGGCTCTCCAGCTGGAGTGGAAAGTTGGCTCGGCCCAATACCTTTCCCTTCTCCCCATGCACTGGCATGGAGGAGACAGACATTGGCAGAGCCTTTCCCTCCTCTGATCACGTCTCCATTCGTTGGCGTGGTGCTAGAAACGAGCTGCAACGGTGGCAAAATGACTCTATTCTCACTGTGGCTACAAAACTGATTATGGTGCACTCGTCACAGAAGAATTTGGATATTTGAATTGATTTTTTAAACCAGTTTTTAGGCCCATTAAAGCACATGACTTTCTCACTTTGGGATGGAGATAACTTCTGTCTCTGAAGTTATAGTGCATATATATAATTTTTTTTAAAGAAAAAAGTAAAAAAAATCCTTGATCCATCCCTTTGTCCCAATTGATACCCAAATGAAATGGGCTCTTCCATGCCCCTTTCACATCTTTCTACAATATTGTTGTGTCAAGCAGTGTTGTGTTAAAACTGCCCCGTGGGAGAGACTATTTATTTTTATGTGTCACCTCCTCATCTGACATATTTACTCCTGCTCAGTCACTGGAAGAGACCGCACACACACACACAAACACATTGCGTTTAAGGTTTATATAATCAAAGAGATAAGCCAAACAAAAAATTTTAAACGTGGACTATTGGGTTCAAATGGTTCCCATAACCAGGTTGTGACAAAACCACAGTGTATCACTGAGGACACCAGCATCGTAAAATATTCTCTTAATGATTTTCTCCTGCAGTAACACATTTATATCCCAATGAGGGAAATGTTCTAGCAGCTATTGAGTGGATCGCTCCATCATCCCACTGGTTTCTCAGAAGTGTTTGTTGAAGACTGGCATGGACAGATTCCACAGTCCTGTCAACAATGTAAAGCTAATCTAATAACGGTGTAATCCTGCTGATAGCAATCATCTTCTTGGCTTTGGCTGGGGTGGCAAAAGTGTGCACGCTCCAGATGGTGTAGAATGGCCTCCACCGGGGTCTCAGTCAGACTCTGTGGGTGCCGGGTCTCGTGCTGCCCTGTGTTCCTCACTACATGCCAGGACTCGTTCGTATATTTTAAGTATGTATTATTTCATTTATTTAATGCAGCTGATGTGAATACTCTGAAGCCAAAGTAAGTGTGGGTGAGTTATTTCAAATAGTTTAAATATCTGTAATCCGATTACACTCGGCTCTATACAAAATACTGACAGTGACATGCTGATGAAATGCTGATATACTGATTAGATGTTCCGAGACATTTAATGGTAGAAGGTAACAAAGTGGTAGATGGACTGCATTTATGTACCTCTTGTCTTGTTTGATCAACCACTCAAAGTTCTTCACACTATGCACACACATACACACAAATTCTTGTACTTCTATTTTAGGCTACATCCACCATCCACACAACCACATTTTGTTTGCATCATCTGCTATAGATCTGTCTGGCGTACACACTACTCTTGAACTAGAATTTAGAGTTTTGCTGGATCAGTTTCAGTTTGGAAACTCCGCATTTATGATGCCAAAGGAGTGAAACCATCATGGCCACAAACAAACTAATAAAACAAACTCAAATACTTTTTTAATATATCTCCATACAATTACTTAACCCTGCTTATTGCAGGTAAGTAGCTTCTCCATTGCATATTGTTTTAAATCATTGGTGTCGATGGAGAGTTTCCAGGCTCATCATCAAGTTATTGAGCTAAAAAGAAAAAGGTTGATCCAACCACAAACTGTGTTCTTAAAATCTATACAGGTTGTCAGTATCATTGAATGTTTGTCTAAGGTTAAATGGGAAAACAGTAGAATTTCGCTGTAAAACCTGCCCTAAAGCACAAAAGCTAGTAGCACATCACTTGATCATGGTTTATTTGTAAGAGAGCATCCTGAACCACATCAGATCTATCAACTGAGGATATTAAAATAAGTCAACACGGCAATAAACCTGAGTTATAATCCACCCAGCATCGATACCCTACACCATCTTTAACAGGCGTAATGCACTACACAAGTCAATTCATCACACACACACACACACACCCATATATACACCGATGAGTTAGTGTCATGAGTTCACAGGTGGTGTGAAGACTCATCCTTGATTCAAAAGACAAATTCAGTCAAATTTCTGTGTGTGTGTCCTTACTTCACGTCATGCTAAAACTAGCCCAGCCCAGAGGGGACGCAGTCAGACACTGCTGGTGACACATGCAGTATATTAATGAGTCTTATTAAAGCATGAGCACAGTAGCAAATGTTGTTTCTCTGACCCACTCGGCCCTGACAGCCTGACAGAACCACCTGGCTCGAGTCACTCGTAGACGAGAACATACATGGGACAAGGTCACCTCTCAAACTGGTTGTTTTCAAACTCGTCACGGCACCGCAGATTTTCACACTGACCTTTTTCGGATTCAACAAACCCTTTCATATTTCCATCTTTATCTCTCCTGTTCTCTCACTTTCTCTGTCCACCTCCTCTCTTTGTCTAGATTCTCTCTGCTGCCGATGTGTATTGAGCAGGTTGATATAGCTGTCAGTGTTTCCCACCGCTGCTGAGATTGAGTGGAGGTGGACAGTGAAACAGAGGAGGGAGATTAAATCAGGGAGAGTAATCGATACCACCACGGTGAGTGAGCCACCGCACACTGGGACTGTCAGACCCAGAGCACCTGATGGTCTCATCAGATAAAGCACTCGGTGGAGGTGGAGGGGGACTTCTTGTTTAAACAGTTATTCATCATTTGTCCGAGAGACAGCAACAGAAAACCAGTCCTTACAACTTCTGCTGCTCATACTGAGCACACGTATACCTGACCACAACCGGTCACAGGTTCGCCAGCTGCCTCTGCATCGTCTCTCTAAGCTCATTTCAACATGAGTCAGGACGTGTATTTATTTAAAAACGTAAACCACATGTGAATCTGATGTGATCTGATACCTGCACTTGAATATTTGCTCAGGTTTTTCTCAACTACTGCTGCACCAAAGAAAATTAGCAGCATTTCCATTGAAGCCTCCAACACGTACATAGGACACCATTGTCCCAACAATGTCTTTGTTACAATGTCTATATTTGATCCAGTTAGGTTCCATATTGCAATTTAGGGTGCAGACCCTTTTGTCATCATCACCTACGTGGGATGTGTCTACCTTTACTATACTAATGTGACATTGATTGGTAGAAGTCTTGTCATTTGAATGGAGAAAATGAACCGGTTTACTTATCTAGTTTCATTGCCACTGTAATATTATTAAACATTAACAACTTCCAGCGCCGTGCTCAACTCTAGATCAAGGGCTCCAAATGAATGTCTTCGCTTTTCAGACCAACAATCCTGTGAAACCAGTGAGCCTCCTGCTTCTTTTTCTTCTTCTACTGTTTAATGTTGTCTAAACCTCCAACAATTGGTCAGAAAGAACAAACAATCCAAAAACTGAAAACACACACTGAAATCTAAACAAACCATGTTCCTGTTTGATCCTGACCAAGACTATCTCTCTTATTCGGACAAAAGTTAGTCCACTAAAGTTAGAGACTCCTTCTGCACCTGTTATTTTGGTCCATACTGAGCTCAAAAATCCAAAGGTGCGGTCCAAACTAGGCAGGTTTGACAATGACCTTATTCTGCCATGTTGGCAAAGCAGAACTTTTATTTAGCTTGAGAAAATGTTAATGTTGTTTGATTGACACATGTTTTATATCTTTAGCTGTATCTTCTTGCAGATTCTTCTTAAAGATGTCTAAATTCAGCTACACCTGACAAAAGGGACCAAACAGTAACCAGAGAGGGGGCATCCTTCCCTCCCCTCGAAACATGTTTGCCTGGAGCAGTATCCACATTTCTACAACACATTCACAACCGCACACTTCCACACACACAATACTTCATGCCAAAGTAAGCGTGGAAAACGGGGAGTACCAACTAAGCACAAAATACCTGAGTCCTCCTGATGCTGACAGATTGCAGGTAATTAATTTTACATTTGAAAGGTTCCCCATTACCGATGCCTGTGCACCACTGATCACAACACATCAGCAGGGAGGAGGCAAGCGTCACAACTCCTGCAGCACTCTGACTGGAAACACAACCAAAATAATAAATGACTGACTCAGGAGTCAGGATATGAATCTCTCAGGTAGCTCGTTGACTTCTGCTCAAAGATAAGTTAGCTTTCGTTTTGTTTTTTTTAAAGCTTTGACTCTGGCTACAGCTGAGAATAAATATTACAAGTGATTAATTAGCACATCAAAAATGTTGTCAGGCAAGCAAATTGTTCATTGAAATAGTTTATTTGTTTATGTGCAGCAGTTACATAACAGCTCCTAACTCTCATTCCAGATTATATCTGCAGCAACACCTGATACTGTGCTAACTGGTGCTCACGCTGGTTTAAAACAGATGATAACGCTGAACTAATCTAACTGAAGCAATAATCAATTCAGACTTTTAATTACTTGATCACAATGGTGATGAGAATGCAACACATATTATGTTCTGGTGAGAACTAGTGGAAAAAGTTGGTATGACATCCATCTTACAGCGGTGACGCCAGAGGGCCAGAGGAGCCATAAACCTGGCCACAGTCCTGTATATCTGAGTAAGTTATCTCTATCACAGACAGATGGATGGATGGATGGATGGATGGATGGATGGGCAGATTAACAGGTAGATGGACGGACAGACACACAGACAGATAGATTACAGTTACTTGTTGATCTCAGCTGATGTGACTGAGAAAATACAAAGCTACTTTGAAACATCTTTTATGATGCAATGAAAAATAAGCATTTTGTCTGCATGAGAAAACAATATGAACACTGTGCATGTTGCTTTCAAAACAAGACATTCAAATATTCCTTGATGAACATATGTATATCAACATAGACTTCAGGTTTTCCATGGCAGCTGCTTGGTCATTCATTTGCTCTAGCACTTCTATAATCAATTGGGATATAACACGTCACCAATAGTATTAGACTTTACAGTACAAATCTATCTACCATCTTAACATGCTAAATTCATAAACACTAAAGAAATCTCATAAAGTCTTTGTCTGGCCTCTTTTGTGCACCTGACAATAACATGATATTCTTTGGGACGGAAATTAAACAGTATCATCTAGACATATTAAATATTCACCTCATCCTGTTCAAACCTACCGACAATAACTACTTCCTAGAGGTGGCGACTTACAGCAAAGTGTGAAAACTGGACTATTTCCAGATGGTGTGTCATCATTTATTGGAAGACAAAAAATGTGCCACAAATTGAAAACAGTTATAGACATTTCAAAATGTTAAGCCCTTGCAGCTGAACTATCTAGACAAGCCCACATGGTGTGAACAATGTATTTGTTTTTTGGGGGTGAGAAGAAGGTGTCAGTTTACTGTTGTGCTAAGCCAGAAAAATCACCGTTTAATAAGAAGGTTAAGCTAGAGACAGATCAACAGATCCAAAGCCGTCAAGCTGGTCTCCACTAACAGGTTTTCTTTTTCCTCTTCAACATTCAATCCCTCTTTCTCCTCAGCCACTAAAGCCACCTCTCATTTGTCATGTCTGTGAATATTAACCACTCTGTCACTGGTCTTTCTCTCCATCCGACTGCAATCATCAACACTGCACTTTGTGTGAACAGCAGTAATGAGCGATGACAAAACACAACTCAGATGACCTGGGTGGGAAAGCAACAGAGACATGTAGTTGCTCAATTAAACTGCATCATTGTTTGTGACTTTGGGTGTCGTACATACAAAATACATCCTTGTGGGATAAATGTGTCCAGTGACACGTGCTGGCTGAGAATTGATAGAGAAACGTCATTAAATATAAGAATTTTGACTCCTAATTTATTAATTAAATGTTGTATATGTTGGGCTGCTTGACTTCGGGTGCATTTGGAATTGTGGTTTTTAATAGTATGTTTAAAGTATGGTTTCAAATTTACCAAAACAAGCTCAGATTTTCTTGAGGTTTATAAATGTCCATTTGTCTTTAAGAGATACACGGACAAACAAACACTTATTATCTATGAACGAGACACAGGCCTGCAGCCAACCCACTGGCAAAGGAATTCATTAGACGCCTGGGAGAGAACAGGTCACTCTGAGTCAACTTCCTGCGTTCTGTAATTAAATCAGGCCACATTGACTCGACTAGCTGAAACCCTTCAGAGAATGCATCATCTCAAAAAGCCAAATGTGTTTTTTCGCTCTAACAAAGTTATAGCTTGTAAAGCGTTAATGCTGTGATGGACTCAGAGGAAATGGCTGCAGAACTCTGTGTCTGCTCTGCTTATGGAGAGAGGTACGGTTTTACAAATCCCACTCTCACGTGACAAAATTGGTTCCTAGAGTTTCCCCAAATAATGTTGACACAGCACAGATGGTCTCAGATCTTCAGTTTCTCTGCCAAGTCAATGCAGTAAGTAACTGGGGCTCAAATCCTAAATTATATTCAAAATGGCAGAGTTCTCTTCACGATTAAGTATCAAAAAGTCAAACCTCACAATCATTTCCACCACAAAACCGGAGCTGCCAGTGTGAGAACAGACCTGAATCTATTTTTTTTCTATTGACCACTTTCTAAAATTTGCGTATGTGCCAGTAGTTATTTCCAAAATGGAACATTTGGACCCTTGGCCTGGAGCCGGTGGGTGGCAGAGAGTAGGAGCTCTTGTTTTTTCCTCTTTCCCCCTCTTGTCCACTACAGATTTAGAAGAACCATCTGGTGTTGGTGCCGAACCCTGGACTCCTTGCACATTTGGAACAGCACCATCAGCAGCATATGCTCCCGTCTCCTCGTCTGTCAACCACACACCCGTCACTGGGGTGGGAGGTGACATCATTCCAGTGATTAGGAGATGGCGGTGGGGGGCATTTGGGGCAATATGTCTTTTGAGCCCTTTCATATTCTATTTCTCATATAAACCTAGTCAAAGCAGTTCAGAGTTAGTAAGGGCTTTATAAAGCCGGAGTTACTGCAGATCCTTTGGGTCTTAAAAAGACATTTACTTACCTTTTTTGAAGAACATAATGTCATTGAACAATTTTCAAAACAAATGTATTGATGTGTTGCTTTGAATCAAAGCTTTAGAGCTAACAGTAAACAAGGGGTTGCTTGAGTTCTAAACTAGGGCCCATAAAGGGGCCACAATTTACACCAGGCTCCAGTTATATGTCCATCATCCATGCACAATGCTGTCCGACACAGTAAGGTGCAGATTCAAGTGATTCCTTTACTTACTGTGTGCTCTATAAATTTGAGCAAAGCCACACATCATTGAATATATTTTGAAACTAAAAATCCTCAAGAAGTTGTCATATTAATTCTAAGTGACTATTAAAAAATCAAAAACATGACAGGGGCCCTTCAGGGGCCAATCAGATTTTAGCCGGGGCCAGTTCCCCCTTGGCCTCACTCCTGAATACGCCCCTGGTGATCGGTTGACTATCTTCATTGAATATGTAACTTTATGTTTGAACCAGCACCGTGAGCTGCAGATAACCCAGCCTCTTCAAATCTCCCTCCCTGATGATAAACGTTGCACCATTCTTTTTTCCACCTCACCAAAGTCGCACACCAGCAGCAGCCTACACAAACACAAGCTGAAATACGCCAAAAGAATCCTTCAACCTTAAAAAAAGTGAGCAAACAAACAAAAGCAGCTTGATGACTAGGGGGAGAGTGGGCGGCCATGAAAGTGCTGAACACAAGCCCATGCCACCTCGGTCCTCCCAGCATTTTCTAGACAGGAAGATGGATGGGCCCAACTCTATTAATAACTACACTCCACTTACCATAGCACCAAAACTGCTAACACTGCAACTGCCCCCTGATGCTAGCTCGAACAACTACCTCCCACAACGTCGCCCACACCTCGCCTGATACGAACGCCGTGTTGGGCAACGGTACATTAAACGGGCGCCGGAAATCTCCAACCTCTCCACCTATCTTCACCTTCACCACATACGACCATGAACCTGGAGGCTCCTGGAGGTGCATGTGACGGTGCCTCTGTTAGTCTCGATCATGGAGGGAAGTGCGGACATGACAAGAAGACACTGGCAGATTCCTGGCATCTGGCTTAGTTACACTGACGCTTGGTATTCAGCATGAGAAGGAACACTATGTGCCAAACCGAAGGCAGAGAACGTGAGTGTGAAGAATTGAGTATAGGAAACTGCCGGAACCTAGAAGGAGAAGCAAGAAAACAGAAAACAAATCAGTAGAAAGAGTTGTAGAAACACGTAGAAAGGTGGAGAGAGCATTGGAGAGGAAGAGTAGAAGAGCTTCTAAATGTGCAGAAGCATCAATGAAGGAACGCTATTGTTCCTAATGAGGTGTGACAGCCCAGTATCAACTGGAATATGAAGTGGACCATGATTATGGAGGATTAGATAACAAGCACTATGCGGAGCAGTGAGAAAGCTGGTCAGGCCTGCATGGCCTTGTTTTTTACTCTCTCTTTCTCAATGTATAAATACTCAAAGTGGTGTGTGTGTGTGTGAGAGAAAGCATGGTTGTGTGAGTGAATACTTTGCCGTCATGTGGAGTGAGGCCAGCGCACTATATAAGAGATAGCGGTAAGGTCAGCTCCACCTTCACAATGCTACCGGCGATGATATGCAAACATGGCTGACAGTAGGTGCTTCATCACTCGGTGGCAGCTTGACACAGGAGCCTTTTCTCTTGATTAATCCCCTCAGCTCGCTTTCCTGCTATGAAACACGCCGCAGCCTTTCATTGAACCATGATAGTCAAAAGCACTTTTCGTTTTGTCGCCCTTGGTCCTGCTCCCGACATGTAAATGTGTCATTTTTCTGCATTTTATTTCTGTATTTATAGAACGCTTTTCTAGTCTTGATGACCACTCAAAGCTCTTTACACCGATTCAAACATTGCATCCTTGTGCAGCACCTTTCTCTATGAGAGGGGTCCATTTGGGTTTCATAATCTTGCCCAAGGACACTTCGGCATGCGTTATGGGGAGGATAGATCCACGACCATCTGGTTAGAGGACAACCACTCTAACCCCTGAGCCAGAGGTTCCACTTTTTCTGTGACTTTCTATTTATTCATCAACAATTGATAACCTCACCAAGTCTAAAACATTACATTACATCAGTTGTTAATATCTCCATCACTGTTTCCAAACATCTATGTTCTCCAGAGAAGTGTGTACGCCAGACATATCTATAGAAGATGATGCAAATGAAAATGTGGTTGTGTGGATGGTGGATGTAGCTTAAAATAGAAGTAAAAGAATTGTGTGTGTGTGTGTGTGTGTGTGTGTGTGTGTGTGTGTGTGTGTGTGTGTGTGTGTGTGCGTGTTTGCGTGTGGAGGCAATCTACTCTCTCAGGTGGAGTCAGCGAAGCAGCCCAGCCAACAGATTCCTCTCCCACACACATTTTAATTTTGATGGCTGTGGATTGCCGTCCCACTGCCGCGTCTTCCCTCCTCTCAACTTCACTTCATCATTCCACACGCTCATAAAAAAAGGTTAATTTCCTCTGCCTCATTTCCCTAAAGGTGAGTTCAGCAATCTGTCTCTCTGCTACATGCACTTTACCTTCTCCTACTGCCATTCTGATGGTGGACACAGATACAGTACACGCCTGATGGTGCTGACCCACTGCTATGACCCAGCAAAGTCAACTCACAGGTAGTGAATGTGAAAGCACTGATAAAAGAAACCACATGAGACCATTATGGTAAAACATGATGATGGTGCACGGGGGAGTGACGTTTTTGATTGTCATTTAAGGAGGCCTCTGCCTGTCTGCCTGAGAGGTGGATCGATGTGGCGATGAGGAGACGGAGGCACAAGCGTAATCACGGAAAGCCCAGCAGTGCTGAAACCCACAGAATCAAACAGAACTGGTCCCTGGAGGGAAGAAGACTGACTGACACGTTGGGCAAATTGCTCCCTCGCTGCATCACCCTGATTCTAATGACGTGGCCTTAATGTCAGAGGAGGCTTTTCTCAGTTTTTGTCTTTATGGTGCTGGTTGTGTATTCTCACAGGGAGGTGAGACTTATAAAGCAGCAGCGGTGCTTGATCACTCACCTCTGTCATCACGAACCGAGAGATGGAGGGACGTTCTGATGGAAGTGTGAGGGCAGACATGAGGCCTGATAATAGTGATTAATGTGAAGCATTAGCATAGCATTTAAGGTATAGTGGAGATGTAACATACGTATTACTGGAGCTCATGGTTGGTGAAGTTAAATGAAATTTCATTAAAGCTAAAAGAGAGAATGATGACTTTTACAACTCCCCCTGGCAGCGTTTTTACTGCCAGACGTTTCCCACTAATGACTTGAATATGAAATAGTGACCCCCATCGCACCGAGCGCAGTTTGAGTAAATTGAGCTCACTGGTAAAATAACCTTCACATCAGCAACTGGTAAATCTGTTGTTAGAGCCTCGTGCACCAGGAGTCCTCACAGTTTCTCAGCCTTGGAGACCAGGAGGAGAAATTTAGTCTCTTGCCCCTCGGACCCTGAGCTCATTTGAACACACTCATATCGCTCTTGTTTTTATAATTACTCAACAACAGCAGGGCCGTGACCCAGTTATCGTATAAATCATAGTTTCAGCAGGTATTTCACACGTTGAGCTCCAGTCGGAATGGAGCACATGGCATCAAATTTCAGTCTCCATCAAACATAAACACATCTACATACATTCTAACACCAACACCTTGTGCACAGCGTTTACTGGTTGTGACACAAGTGTCAGCATCGCCTACTGTTGACGGTGCGTCTGTGACATCCATCTGCTTGTGGCCGTGACTGGCAAACTGAAGGGAACCAATGGAGTGGGACCTGATTTGGTGTCAAACGGAGGGAGGACTTGGATGAGGCAGCGTGTGTGTGTGTGTGTGTGTGTGTGTGTATGTGTGTGTGTTTTGGAGTCTGCACTACAGCTTATGGTGTTTATGAGCATCCTAGTGAGAGGTAGCGCTGAGAGCCAGGTCTGAGTCACAGTTGCTGGACAGAATGAAAAGTGCAGACAAGGAATTTTTTCGGGATGGAAACAAAAATCAGTTTTGCCTAATAAGAGGAAACAGCTGTGATTTGATTCAAATACGTACGTTTAAAACAATCATATTAAAACAAAACAAAGATACAAGAACCTCGAACAGCACTTCACAACTTTCACACACTTTTAACTGAAATGACTATGCACACACTAATCGCTACATCGGTGTAACTATTACATTATATTAGCTTTTTGATCTTTTTACTGTCTGTATAATTCATCTTTATCATTTTACATCATGGTCTTTTATAATAATCTTGACCTTGGAGTTTATGGGACCTGTGTGATAAAGTCCAATACTGCACACAATTCTATTTCTGAGGGATGAACTGGGAGCACACTGGAGTGGACCTCAGCCTCACATCCTGGATACTGGACTACTTGACCATCCGACCCCAGTATGTGAGGATCCAGGACTGTGTGTCGGCTGAACAATAAACTGGACTAGAGTTTGGTCTTTTGGAGAAAAAGGTGCGCTACTGAAGACCCTTATGAATCTGTTTTGGCATCGGCCATCTTCTTGGAGATGTTTGCTAAGGCAGAATAACTTAAAATGCTGACAGGAAGAGACTGGATAGACTGATCAGGAGGGCCAGCTCCATCCTGGGATACCCTTGACCCAGTGGAAGGTGGTGGGACAGAGGAAAATGATGACCCGAAGCTGTTATCTCTGATGGACAACCAGTCCCACCCCCTGCAGGACACCATCACAGAACTGGGCAGCACAGACTGATCCACCTTAAGTGTCTGAAGGAGAGGTATCACAGGTCGTTCCTTCCTGCAGCAGTAAGACTGTACAATCAGTTCTGCTCCCAATACACCACATGCACCTTTAATGAATTTCTGCTCTTTAACTCAGGTTTCACTTTTTAACTTTGCAATATTCATTTCTGTTTTGAAATTAAATGGCTGATGTGTTATATTGTCTTATATCCCCTTATGTTAGTATTGCATGCTACTTATTATTACTTTACTGATGTCCTGACTCTTTTGCTGCTATAACCTTGTAAATTTCCCCACTGTGGACTAATAGAGGATTATCTGATCTGATCTGATCTTAATAAAGGCTCCTCTTGCCAGGGGGCGGGAGGAGGAGGAGGAGAAGGAGGAGGAGGAGGAGGAGGAGGAGGAGGAGGAGGAGGAGGAGGAGGAGGAGGAGGAGGAGGAGGAGGAGGAGGAGGAGGAGGAGGAGGAGGAGGGGATATTTAGTGTGAAATAATAAATTGATATCTGGTTTACTTATGGACGCTGGACAACCCAGTGGGTGTCTCTTAATGATAAATCGACGTAACACTGAACAGCAGGGACAGCGAGTCAAGGACTCGAGGAGGGAGACTAAACACATGATGGATGATAATCATGCACACTATGTGACATGTACACAAGCATGAGACGTGTGTGTGTGTGTGTTTGTGTGTATGTGCAAGACACAGAGAAAGAGAGACAGTGACATTTGTGTGACACTTTTTTAGAAAAACTATAAATGTCTGCAAATAAAAGCTTCAGGTTCTTGTACCACAGTACTCATCACGGTCATTTTAACATGAAAACTGTTCATGCTGAAAACACATCCTGCTAAAAACATGCTGCAGACATGTGAAGACATGTCACTGCTTCAGTTCACATGGATGGAAGTGTGCTCCATTTGCAAATGTTTTACCAGACTGAAATAGAACATCAAAAATGCAAAGCAAATACAATTATAAATATGAAAACCTGTAAATGAAACATACTATGATGATATGATGAAAAAAAAATTATAAAAAACAATATTTGCATTAAGACAAATATTATATATCAACTTGGGCTCAACTTGGATAACAGATTTGAAATGTTAAAATCATAGGCTGACATATCCACTTCATAAACACTGGATCCTTCATTTCCCATGATGCAACCTGAGTTCATAACAAAAGCTTCCTAATAGATTGTTGTCCTCCTCAAGCTCAAGCTAAAATGACTCTGATGACATCATCAGGGCTATTATGGAGAGCTCCTCCAGATCCAAACACTGTTTGTGTGAGCTGACATTTTTGAAAAACAAATTTTGGATGTTCCTGATTGTACATGACTCCACAGCTGGAAACATGTGGATGTGAAGATGTTTCATAAAAACAGATGATGGGTGTTATTATCCACGTATTACTCCCACTCCAACAGAGAAGACGCACTTCCATCCAGCTGACAGATTCAGCACATGATCACATCATAATCGGTCTCTAACCAGTCATGTTCACAGGCAGCCATGATGCATTTCCACCACTTGACCCTATGGATCTACTGCACAGATCAATACAAGCTGTGCACGTGCCGTCTCTCCAGATTAATTCTGATACGGAGCTAAAATGCTGACCTTCAAAACAAGGTGTTTTAAAAATTAAACACATGAGTGTGGATGTAGCAATAAGCTCTATGTGAACTCCATCAATACTGACAGGGATCAGCAAATGTTGCTTTGCATCAGGTAAGAATGATGGCTGATGAATGTCTAACCACGGCTGTCAGTGGCTCTTAAGTCTGATGTTTCGATTGATGCTATCATCTCATAGTGGCACTGAGGATTTCTGAATTCAAATGGAAGGTTCGACTCTGAAACAACAGTCCCGTACCTTAAGAAATGCACATTATTATTTTTCAATCACAATATAATGCACTAATTTCACAGTATTTACAGATCTGGAATATATTTATTTTTGTTAAGTGATTACCAGATGAGCTATACATGTAAAATGATGTAGTTAATCTGACTAGAATTCAACTGTGTTTCCTTTTGCTGATATGACTTTAAAAAGAAACAGCAGCACTGTTGTGGAGGTTGATGCGTCCTCAGCACTAACAACATGAACAGTCTGACTGAGAAACACAGGCACTTCCAATCATATCACTTCACGATATTTTTTTAACCTGTTTTGTATGTCTCAGGTATATGCTCTGTAGCAACGAGCTAATTGTAGAAGTTTAAATGTTAAAACAGCATAATTAAGAAAGAGTGAGAATGAATGAAAATAGAGAAAGTTGAGATAAATGAAGGTTCAAAATACAGGTAAGAGCAAGAAAAGTACATAAACTTCATGAACCTCCATGACATGAGAGAAGAGTGATTTCCAAAAAAGTAGTGTTTAGATGCTTTCAGAAATCAGTTTTTTGTGTGTTTGTGTGTGTGAGTGTGAGTGTGTGTGTGTCTGTATGTGTGTGTGTGCGTGTGTGTAAGTGTGAGTGTATGTGTGTGTGTGTGTTTTGTTCCCTTGCAAGCATTATTGGCCCAAAACTGACTAAGTGTGATTGTTCCACTTTTGTGTCACAAAAATACAAATCATTTCATAATAGTCACCTGGAAAGGACACCACACATCTCCTTTCACAGATTGTGCCGAGGCAAATTGTCATCTGAATGCAGCAATGAAACAAGTCCTTGGTTTTCAGCAGCAGTTGCACTCACCCATCTCTGTTTTCATCTTCATCTGCGTTGGAGAGGAGCTGTGATCCGGCCAGCGAGAGGTCCAGAGCAGCCAGGGGAAGATCTCTGTAGCCAAAGCTCACCAGCTGGACCGGAGGAGCCAGGCACTGGTTCTCATCGTCCACCGGCTGAGAGATGATCTCCAAGTCCGACAGACCTGCCCGATCCGCTCCCCTATTCACGAGCCAGCACCAGCAACACAGAGACCAAAGACCCCCACACGAGACCACAGAAGAAAGAGAGAGGCACACATTACTATAAAAGAACAAACACCCCTCTAACATCACATCATCTACTTCCTCACATCATTTCTTTATTTAAATAAGGTGCAATTTAGTCATCAGTAAAAAAAGCTGCTGTTATTACCGAGATAATAAAGCAGAAGAAATGTATGTGTATGAGAACAAAATAGTGAAAATTAACACACACACACACACTCTTTAATTATTCAGCCCACCAACATCGCTTTGACACTTACTTATTTAAAGTGATGGGGGCAAACAAGCGTGCGTGCATGTGCGTGTATGTGTGTGTATTTTGAACCACTGTCATCCAATAGTGAATAAATATAATTTACAATGACACAACTCAAATCAACATCTGATAATAAGACACAAGAAAAGAAGAATTTGAATAAGTGAGAAGAGGAAGAGCAGAGAAAAAGACTAATAATAAGATAGTAAGAGGAGGATACTACCAAGTACATTCTTAGGAACAATGTTGTTATGATTATTGAAGTAAACAACTTTCAATGGTTTCCCTTCATACAGCCAAGTTAAGTATAATGTATTTTTTTGTATTATTATATGTCCACATGCAATGTTTTTACTTTTGCCTTTAGAAAATATATTAATGCTACAGAACTCTGTAATGTGCAAATAATGAAAGTTGCACTATTAGTTATTAGCTGATGCTCTTAATAAATGTGAATTTCTTTTAGATCGAATTATATATGATAATGTTTTCATTTATTTATATAGAACTGTTTTGCTGTGGTGTGAATCAACTTGACATGATGTCCACAGTTAATTAAGACGTATGAGAATTGTATGCACGTGGGTCATTTTTTACCTGCTTATTTGAAATTTGGTAAGAGTTACAAAATTACATTACTAGAATATGACATACGACAAAAACCACAAACTTGTTATTTACAGGTTTAACAGATTTATTTTCGGTTTAACTAAAAGAAGAATTGTAGTAGAATAAGTTCCAATTGTTACATTGCGAATATTATCATCCTGACCTATCTTGGTTGCAGGTTTTATCAGTATTTTCTATTGATTAGGGATGAATCATTACAATTTACAATGAGGGCTTCCTCCAGTTTGATTCACAAATCTCAACACTAGAGTTTAAGTTCCCCCACAAATGAAAGGCGAACGTAAGAAGCCGTAAACCTCCCCCTCACCCCTCACCCTGCAGCTGGAGTGTTTAAATCGTATGGAGGCTGCTCGGTCTTGGCCTAGCAGCGTGTAACCCAGCGTGCCCACAAGCCCTAGTTGTGTAAAAAGCTGGGCCATCTCAGTGGAGCGTGGAGGTGGAAACAAACGTTGAGTGCAGCTGTAGACTGACTGCGTGTGTGCCCTGTGCTGTGTATTTTTAGACCAGAGCAGATGCTGGTGTATCGCGTCTGCTGTGACGTCATCAGCTCTCCCTTTGTCAGCTGAGTGGATCCCCACTCTCCCTCAAACGTCAAAGGAAGTCAGGAAAAAAAAAGAGGTGGATAAGAGAGGAGGATTGGGCGTTGGAAAAGGGGATGAATAGGGAGGACTACATAAGAAAGACAGGGGAGGGTAAGAAAGACTAAGTATGCAACAGAATATAAAAGAAAAGGAGATGGACACTAGGCTGAAGCCAAAGAGCGGGAGAAGAAGAGTGGGGGCTTGAGGAGAACAGAAGGAGTGGAGGAGTGGAAGTAAGATATGGAGGTGATATATAAAAGTAGGGAGTGGAAAAGGATGAACAAAAAGTGGGACAGTAGAAAAGGCAGTGGAAGTGTAGAGGTGAAAGAGGGGAGATGGTACCTCTATTTTCTCTTTTAATAAATGGGAAAATAAGGAGAGGAAAAAAAGAACATGCAGGATGAGGATAACACCATCAAGTCTTAAGATTAAATGAGAACGTTTGTCGTCGAACCCTAGAACAAGTACAAATATCAAATTCTCACCTATCAACCATATGCTATGGTTCATCAGTCGGATACTTCGTTTTCACATGGTATTGCAGTTTATTTTCTATTTTGAGTGATGGCTGAGAAACGCAGAATAAAAATATAGTGTTTGAAATGTCTGTGTGGAGGATGAATATTAAGCAGCAGCCAGTTGCTATATGCAGATACACCTTTTCCAGTCATCTTCAAAACTGCTGTGACAGAAAACAGAAAGACTCTGAGTGACCTAAAAGGAGAGGAGGAGATGCACACAGTCTGACAGGCAGGCAGAGAGATATACCTTTAGGAAAGGACGGACAGGCGGGCAGATGTAGCAGATAATCCCACCAACACACACACACACGCCACAACCATGGTGTGTGTGTGTGTGTGAGTGTGTGTGAGTGTAGGGAAATTATGAAGTCATGCCAACAAGGATGATCAGATATTAACTCTCAGGGTGACCGTAACACTACATGGGACTTAAGGCCAGAACCAAACAATATACAAATTCCCATTTAACAAACATAACATTTCTTTCAGGTTAAATAAAGATGCAAATCATACGAGCACGTGTGAAAACAAACTAGAGCCCACTTTTTATTTCAGCTTTAAGCCTACATTAGCTGCCATTAGCATAAGAAGTATACCCAATACCCAAAACTGTCAGTAGTCGAGTGGAATTATGGGGGATGTACTCGCTAGGCTTTGACCATGGACTGCATATAAAGATGGATGACCTAACGGGTCCGAAAGGTCGAGGACACATATCTGTGGGATCGTGATGGTATCTACTGGGCAGACTTTGGCTCCCATTGATTAACCCTTGATGGTGGCATTCAGCTCCACAACCAGTAAACCACAGCCTAGTCGTTTTCACAGGCCATTCACAGGCTGACAGAAGGTTGATCCAACACAAAGGTAAATTATATAACACATAATACACAATGCATAATACTTTACAGCCTAGTGATTATTTATACTGATATACTGATGTAACACTAGGCTCCTTTAGATGCTTGCTGAACACAGTCTCTCATCACTGCATATATTCAACAACAATATCTTTTGTTTTTCATTAATAAAATTCCTCTGCATTCAGGGAAAAAACATGTTATTGCAGTTTGGTCCCAAGAGCTGCTGCCCTCATCCCAATATGACAGGATAATTTCCCTTGACCAGACGGTCTTACCTGTCTGTGAAGATACATAGATCTACTGTATATTATCCCAAATATAGTCACAAGAGGATGCGATGTCCTTAATTAATGTAAAAGGCAAATGTATTATTGTAATAAAGCTAATGTTAGATTTTTCAGTTTCCAGTGGAAACATGTATTTGTCCATTAAATTAAGTTAAATTGTAGAATAGCTTAGAAGTAAGGAGGATTGTTAAAAACTAATAATGATAACCATAAATCAGTGAGAGGTAAGTTTTCCCTTGTTATTAAATTATCCACTGGCTGGTATCACTTCTGTTTTAAATGAAAACGTTCCTTCAGTAGATTCCTTGGAAACATTTCTATTTCGAGTGCCTCTAAAAAATGATCCCAACAACCTTAAGTGCATGGGATGTGTCATTGTGTGTCCCACTTCAGTAAATGATTTGCAGGACTAGTATGTTGTTGTTTTGTGACTAATTCCTGAACACGTGTTTTTTCTAGGCAGAGAACTGATTCCCTCTCTGAGGCTGTGGTCGTACGGTGTGATGCCGCGGTGGTTCGGCCTGATGGATGTTTTCACTGCACTTCTCCTGCACACAACATCTCAGCCAAACCGCACCGCTCATCACTCTGCTCCCAAACAATCAGCACATAACTACTCATGACAGACACAAGCTGTCCGGAGTCCACCGGCTCACAGCTTACAGTAATAATGCTGCTGCGCTGCCTGGCTGCCAGTCCAGCCATCAGGACTGAGTGACCATGGACCAGTGCAATGCTGAGCAGAGTCAGCAGCAGGGTCACTCATGCAATTTGAGTAATGTGTGATGTTTCACTAACATTCTGTTCCATTCACAACGTAATCAATTACATTATTTATCAATTTGAAGTTATATTAGTGTTGCATATAGCTATCAGAGATTTCAGACTCATTTACAGAGACTGCATCGAAGTTCGTCCTATTCCATTGTGGAATATTGCAAACATTAAAATCATGGGGCTTTTCCACACCTATGTTTTGTAATAATGTTAACATTTACTAGTTAAATAACGACTTTAATTCACGATATTGTCAACAGCCAAATGCCAAAAGACAAACCAGCCTATGCCTCTATCCAAGGACACACATAAATACAACATTTGCATTGTTTTAAAAACCAACATTGACCTTTCTGCGTACCCCCGGTGTTCTTATTTAACAAAAAGTAGTAATTGCAAAATTCTCCAAAAAACATTATTTCATGGAAAGACTAACAAGTCAGCAGCTGCAGAGAGAGGAGCACCCACAGGACAGGAGTGATATTCAGGTGAGGCAGGTTTCCCTGAGGGTGGCAGATAAAATTAAATAGTGGAGTGCAGCATTACGGGCCAGGTAGGAAAGGTCATCGTGTGACAAAAGTTGCTCAAGGGATTTCGGTGACCAAAGCAGAAGGTCACGTAAGTAACTGGAGGGCCGGCGGCGCTGGAGAATGTTATTCCTCACACAACAGGAAGCTTCATGTCCATGACCCTCATGACCCCTGTGCAACAACACAGACATACCTAATTATTATTTGGACTGACTCATGCAATTACTGAGTGCAATACAGTGTGAGGATTGTAAAATATTTTATTTGTGGATATTTTACAGGAACTCAAACACAAGTTAAAGTTTAGAGGAGAGTAAATAAAGCCATATTTTAGGAACATTTCAGGGCAGTATTTTGTGCATGTGTCTGGGTTTGACATAATAGTTTTTACATTTCCAGACTGATTTGATACTGGCTTCTTGGGTATTGTTCAGTCGCCATCTTTTTATGTTAATGCTACTACTAGGTGTTGTGTAGCATGATGTGTGGCTTTTACTCAATTGGTTGTATCTGTATACATGGTGTTGAAATACAGATGAATGCTAGTTTGTATCACCACAGTTCTTTCACTCAATGAACACTCTTTATTTAATCTTGCATGGCAGCACAGAACATTGCTGATAATTGTTTTAAGATTTCACTTTATATATTAGCTTTTATGCATAACTTGTGTTAAGTCCTCTGTTTAGAATGGATTTAATTTCATTCTCATGTGTTAAGTAAGTCTCTCCTGAATGAAATGCATTAAGAGTCTGAGCTTGTCGATCTAAAGCTTGGCCACAACACTGAAAACAACGCATGCTCTCTGCATTTTGGAAAACGTGACATTGCTCTGGTGTTACCGTCTGTTTCACTGTTGGTTTAATTCTACGAGTAGCTATTGTTTGAGTTCTAATCTGGAGTCAGAAGCAGTTGGATGAGTAAATTTAAACTGGTGACAGAAGCAGATATTTTTACGCTTCACTTCAAACATTTTTATGTTGGTGTGTTTGCAGTGGCATCGTGAGCTGAATTACTTTCTTACTGACTGTTCTGAGAGCAAGGTAACGACAGTGAGTAATGTTTGTCTTTGCTGCTGACGCACGTGCAACATAATATGGATTTTACATCAAAAGATGAAGATGAGGCAAAAGGAAGTTTGTCGGGGGATTTTATCCACATCTGTCAAACTATGCTACAACTGTGAAACCAGCAGAAAGAAAAAATAGTTTAAACTTTCCTTAGTTTGGCGTTCTCATCCTCGCTGTTTTCACCTTCTGGTCTTTTCAAAGCAAAAACACGACTTAATGTATGACACAAATGTTCGTGTTGTGCGACTAAAGACCTATCACGTCGACAGAATTTACAAATGGCCTCAGGTAATTTCTCCAAACACCCAATTCAACTTCCAGAGAAAGTTTTATAATGTCATGGCAGTGGATATTAATGAAGTCTGCCAGGCACATTAGCTCATTAATAATATTACAGATTAAACTATGATGAATTGGTGGACTGCACAATGGACTGTTCTGGCTCTGGTGTGACCAGTCCCTTATCTGACCTTTACAGATACAAGCTGGAGACGACGCAGGAGACACGGAGACCCTCGTGGGGGCAGGGAGAAGACAGCAGACGTACAGGAGCTTCCTTTAGAACGCAGAGGTCCATTCACCTTTTTTACAATGTGCCAGTATCCAATAATAGGTTATTTAAATGTCTATAGACACTTAAGGGAGCGTGGGCCTTGATAGACTTCATGACTGAGAAGACGGACTTCTGTGGACTTGTGAAACAGACTTTACAGACGGGCTTGTTTCCTCTGCACTGTATTTTTTGCATAAAGTGAAAACAGAGTTTATTCTGAATGTTCTCTGATGCATGTTAATTGTTGTTCGGAATTCGCAGCAATAATTATCTTGTTAAACAAATAAGACAGATCTGCCTGAAATGGACAACATACTGTATATTATAACCAAATAAGGTTTGAGGAACACTTCATTGACATAGGTCATACAACGAAAGTGAGAATTCAGATTAAGGTTTGTTGGAGTTGTTGAATGACTAATCACTCACAAAGAGCAGCAGCTAACCATGGACGACCTTTGCTCGATGTCTTCTCAAAGAACCTTTGTAATGAAAATTTAAACGTCACACACGATGTCTCAAAAATCCATTATTTCCTTTTATAAAACATAGCAGCTGTAATGCACGTCATGGAGATCCTGTTCAGTCTTGAAAATGCCTCATAAGAAAAAATGATTTGGAAATACTTGGTTGAGTGATGCACTTATATCATGTGTTTTCCCCTCAGACACTGGATGATGTGGCGTCACTGCTGAGGAGCGTAACTGGTTCTCTCATAAAGGCACAAACGCAGCAATGATTCGGGGCTATTCATCTGGGTCAGGAGAATAAATGCACCCAGTTATGACGAAACAAATAAGAGGGTCATGCTATACGCCAGCAGAATCACGTGTGGACTCAGGATAATGATTTACATTACCTTCTTCACACACAAACACACAAACACACACAAACACACACACAGGCTACAGCACGTTCCCTTAGTGATGCATCAGCTGTTCTCACATGGAGGGAGCAGATTACAAATGGAAAGCTGGGAGGAAACTGGAGGTGGAGAGGGAGAAGGTGTTAAGTTGTAATGGTTAACAATCAATACACCACAGCGAGGGCTAACATAGCGACCTGTGTTCACGGCTGCAGAATGGACGCTCTGTAGTCGGGGCTTTGTGCAAGTGTGTTTGCTTGAATCTGTGTCTCAGTGTGCGCCTCAGTGCGTTTAGCATTCAGAGGGACGAGGGTCAGAGACACCTCAACTGTAGCAGCAGCTGACTGGATAAAGGTCATTGTTGTAGGAGCGGAGAAGCAGACATTTGGAAACGGTTAAAGAAAGGGGACTGACTTAAGAGAAATGAGATCAGAAGATGAGAAAAGCAAAGGCATGCTGGGAAAATGAGTATAATCCATAATAATAGGCTTCACATCTAAACAGCTCTTGCATTATTTCCCCTGTGCATTTCTGACGCTTGACAGAATATTTTCATTGGTTAGACTTATTTTTCCTGTACGTGGTTTGGAGTATGAAGAGGAGGAGAAGACGAGGAAGAGGAGGAGAAAGGATAAGTGACAAAGTGTGCTACTATGTGGACTGTACTTACTCAGCATTGGCCATGATGCTGGGTGAAGGAGAAATGAGCGACGTGGTGGTTATCACAAGGTTTCCACTCGGTTCTGCCTGTTTGAGCGCTGCAGTTTCACCTCTTCACCTGATGGACGCTGCTTTCATGTTGAGCCTGTGAGGAACATGCTTATTAACATGTGAAAACTTCTACAGCAGCAATATTTAATATGGAGGTAGAGGTATGAACGACTGCAAATTATTGGGAACACCTAGCAAATGATGCAGTTTGAATCCACCTGGCATTAAAAAAAAATTCAATTGGAGCTTGTTGATAAAAATATACATACTTATGCCTGTATGTATAATCATATGCACACATTCATGTAAGTAATGATCTTGCAATATGATCATTTTGATTTCAGAGCAACAATAACAAAATACAGGAATCAGCAATAATGAGAAAACCAGATAACGTGAAATAATATAATGAGCCATATGAAGCAAATTTAGATTTGTGAATGTCTTATACAAAGACAACTTGAATGATTGATTGATAATAAGGGGGGGAAAAGGGAAGACAACCCCTTAAACAAACACCACTTTCTTGCCATCAGTTCACTTGTGTTAAAGAACCAGAGAAACCGAATTCTTTCTGAATGGAGCGTGTGTGTAAGGTCATCCAACCATATCTTGGAAGAACAGGAACTTCTTTCTTTTTCTAGTGCACGAAGAGCAGCTTCTTTGCAATGATGAGACTAGGGGATATGAAACATTATTGGGAATTGCTTAGCTTCATAACTATCACTATATCTGATACCTCCATAGTGAGTGGCCCATGGTTCTAACTGAACTTGAAGTATTGAGATGTTAACTTGAAAAACACTGATATCTTAACTTTGGAAAATTCAATCCGTGAAGATGTTGATTCAGGTTGGGTAATTTAGAGACTGTAAAATCATTTGTTTAAAATTCCTTTGACTACCTGATTTATATCAGAGAGTAAAAGAAAGTTTTAGTCACAGTGTCAGTAACATTGTAATCACGAAATACAATGATAGTTAATGTGTAATCATAATTTAGAAACTGTGTGTATAGAAACCTCTTAAACTGAGGTTGTTCCTGCTCAGTGAAATAACAAAATAGATGGACCAACTTCAAAAGAAAATTACTCCATTTGGTAACAAACTGACTAAAAAGGTTGGTTGAACTTATAGTTGTTATATTCACACAATGGAAAACTTTAATTTGAAAAAGACAAAATCTAATTGTTACCACATAAGGAAATTATTTACACTCGGTAAACAATTTTCTTTTTTCAGTGCCAGTTTATTCTACACCTGCTGATGTAAATATGATTTTCGGGATCATTTTGTAAAGAAAACTCTGTAGTGAAATAGTTTTGACTACACACTCATCATCATCGTAGCCTATCTGCTCTCAGGTGACTGCCAATAAGGACACTTGTAAAGGGTTTGTCCTTGGGTACATTTTTACAGTGATATTTGACAGAGATGGGTATTAGACATAGAGACACCTCAACCCTTCAACTACATAGGCTTTTATACGTTTAACGAAACACGATTGTTGATAACTTAAATACAATATTAAAGTGTCAAAGTGTACACTTTAGTCCCCCAAATCGACACCAAAAGACAGCTGGAAATTCAATCATTACTTTTTTAAACGATATCCCTCTTGTATCTTACTTATCCACATAGTTGAGTTCATTTAGCACTTGGGAGGAAGCTGGCTTCATCTGTCTCCATAGCAATAATAGCAGTTATGATAAAGCTGCACTGCTTTTCTTTGCTGCCATGATAGAAACTAAGATGATAGTATGGTGTGATAGCTGCTCGCTGTGCATCTTATGGATTGGAAGCAGATGACCTACCTGTGTGAGATTTACATTGTTGGCGGGTTACTGTGCCTCCCCTGGCTGGTAGTGATGTCTCCCTCGGTGGTGTTGGTGGTGATGTGAGTGAGTGAAGCAGCAGCAGCAGCAGACTCACAGTGTGTGTAGGCTGCAGCAGCTCTCCTCAGCTCTCTTGCACTGGTCGAGCACCACCACCGCTGCTGCTTCTGCCGCTGCTGCCTGGGCTTCAGTGGAAACGCGATGAGGGGCTGGAGCTCAAATGCAAGAAGAAGCATCGTCACTCGGCGAGATCATGTTGCTTTTTTTTAAGTGATATGAGAGCGATCGAAGGACGACTCCCCCTCCTCCCCTGCTGAAGGCTCCAGACCCCGGGTCTCCTCCGCTGCTCCTCTGTGGAGAGAGGGGGGGGTATCCCCGGCGAGCGCAGCGGGGAACCCTGCGAGGAGGAGCTGTCCACGGTGCTGGAGCCGCGGCTTCTCCTCTCTTCCGTCCCCCGGGCTCCCGCAGCAGCAGCTGGGCGAACAAGAGCAGCGATCCTCAGCCAAACGCCATCAGGAGCCGGAGACTGACAGTAGCCAAGGAATCCTCTGACATTTTTTTTTTTTTGCGTCGCTCCGGTCACGACATAACCAAGTCTAAAAAAGAAAAATCGCAGCGTGTACGTGCGTGAGCGTGTGCGTAGTTCCCCCCTACTTCTCTATCGAGGCCCAATTTACGGGGGATAATCGCCCCGGATGGTTTTATCAGCTTTACGCCTGGTAGGTCGTCCCTCTCCGTGTCTTGAGTGAGGTTTTTTTTATGGTTTCCCAAAATAAAGATACTATGGGAATATAAATTGCCTTCGCAGCAATTGGCTTAACCGTTTGTCATTCACAGGGATTAGCCAGTCGATGGTTAAAGCGCACATCAATCAATCGCCAGCGTCTCTGGCTTCATGGGAACGCGCCTGGACGTGGGCTGCTAGGAGATGTTATAGGCTGAGGCTCAACATTTCAGGGCTGTGCGTAAAAATAAAGGAGAAAAAGCAGTGATGTGAGTAAAAGTGCAGCAGGCCTGTAGTTACAACCGAGGAGGGATGTGCATGACGCCGAGTGGACTCAAGAGGTGCCTAGGCTAAAAGATGCTGCTGACATGGTTTCAAAGAGTGGAGGGGGAGGACACAGGAATAAACGAAGGAAAACCAGCACATTACGAAATGTTTGTCAATTTATTATGGAGGAAAATGAGAACAGATATGATTTGGCACATGTAGAAAAGTGCATCAACACAGAAACAGGCATTGTTCAATTTGCCAGAAACTTAAAACATATTTTCAATTCCTCTTCAGACACTCTAGTGGCAGACATGTACATTATGATACAAAGAAGGAAGATGCTCCAAATTTTTTCTTAAAAAGGTATAGTATTGGGCAGTTCTTGAAAAAAAAAAAAAAAAAACATTCTCGCAACAATCAGTGTTGCAGCTTTTTACAGATATTACTATTACAACAGTTATTTCCAACATTAACAGCATCTACTGGGCAAAATTTGGAAATTGCACCTTATTGTCACCAGGACTTACTTTTAAGAGAAAGACATCAATCAGTGATGGGATTGTCCAGAAAGAAATCTAGACATGAAAGTTGAAGCTTTACATGGGTTGAACTGCGACAAGTATTTTATTGGATGAAAGGATGTCTCACCCCTTAATATCACTATTAAAGAAAAAATCGTTACCTTTTGACTTCAGCAAAGCAAGACACTAATTACTTAATCTCCAATGACCTTAAACAGTTCTTCAATTTCCAACCTCCTTCAACTGTCTCCTTATGAAATAGAAGAAGAGCTGTGACTAGTTTGAGGTGAAACTGAGAGTTTCTGACGGTCGGTGTCACTCACACAGTGAATAAATGTTCTTATTCCCTGTTGAATTTTTCTGTCGAGCTGCAGACTGGGAAGATGGAGCCAGTTCAGAAGCGAATCATTTTGCAAACCAGTCCATCCACATTTTGATAGGTCTGACAACAGAATGTTATGTAGTCCACACTTCATACCAGCTGGTGGCAGTAATGCACCACTCTGTTGTGGGTTTGCTGCCAACAAATCTCAAAAAAGGAAAGAGGAAGTTACATAATGGAAGTTTGAGTCATTTCCATTGGAAAGAAATCACAGCCAACAGGATACTTTGCTTTGCTTACTTTTCATACATTTACTTTACTAAGTAATTATATTTTGCATTCACCGCTCAGAATTCCCAGCTGTAGCTCCTCCCGCAGCTACTCGTACTGCTAGGGGAGCAGTTCCGACCCAAACCGGATTTTTCAGTATACATTTGTGGAACCGGTTCTAGATCAGGCACCAGCACTGTGTCAGTGACCAATAAGCCTCACAGCCAACAGGAAGTAGATGGTGGGAGATATGACTTGACATGTGGATAAAAAAAAAGTCACAGTGAATTCCCTGTGCCCTACTGAACCAGGGTAGATAGAAATCTTTGCCTAAGAGTATTCATTTTTAGGCTAACAAGTTTTCCTTATTCTTGGTAAGACAAGTGTAAAAACCTTAAGAGTAAAACCTTAAGGAGGAGAAAGAGCATTCAAATCAAGATTACCTTGATTCTGTGAAAGAAGAAACACTCTTCATACTCACATGAATAAAAAAGTGCCTTTGCTGAATCAACAACTATAATAATAGCTTGGGATACTCAAGTGTGTATCATTTACTCACTTGGAAAGCCAATAAACCATGAGGTTCATATCCGAGGGAGAGAAAGATATGCCATCAGTGGGTGCCGAATTTGAGAAAAAATATACACATATATTTTACATGAGTACAGAATCACAGCTGAATTTAAACATAGATGATCAGTTTGTCTTTCTTGGGGTCCTATTTGTGAGACTCACTCAATATTAATATAAAGCCGTGTTCACACACAGGGGACATCATTTACCAAACGATGCCAATACATTGATGGCCGAAGGGTTAATTTCCTTTGCTTTATGAGCAGACACGCTGACAGAGATATTCTGATCTGTAATGTGACTAACATTTTGTACAGAATGTTTGTTGTTCCCCAATGCGGTTGCAAACAGGAGTCATCTCTTTTCCTGTTTCTCCACGGTTTCTACAGGTGGACCAGTCAGCCTAGATGGACCAGGGTCATGACTGTAGTGTACTCGTGCTGCAGACTGTCCGTTTCAGTGTCGCACAGCGTGTAGTCGTCTTTGATGATTCGGTCACAGCCAATCTCTCCGTTGCCAAACAAGCCGAAGAGCGGGGTGTTGGGGAACACCTTGCGAAAGGCGTCGGCCTCTACGTTGTTCTGGTTGTTGTAGTAGCTCTGGCCTCTCCCCACGCAGGCGAACATGAACCCCAGGGTGTTCCTCTCTGGAATTTTGGCCGCCTTTAACCGTCGGATTGTGGCTTCAGCCTCCTTTGGATTGCTGATATCCTGGTCCAAGAGGACAGATGCCCCCTGCACCTTAGGACCACTCAGCGCCAGACCCACCACACCGTGCGCACCCTGGCTACAGCTACAAGAAATGGGGGGGATAGGAAAAGTGTGAACATTGCAAAGAGTAAGCCATAGAAATGCTGCTGAAAGTTAACCTGCAGCATTGATATCATTAATTCAATCAGGACATACTCTACTGAGGAGATGGAGGCTGTAAGTGAAAGTGAAATACTAATATCAATTTCCAAAATGGAGTTAGGCTGTATCCTCTCAGTCTTCCACTTGTTGATCAAAAAAACAACAGACGTGCACAAAAATAGCCCAGGGTCACATGACTGCAGTAAACACAGGTTTTTAATCTCCTCTGGCTCTGATCAGCATAGACAGAAATGAAATAGCCAGATAAACGCTCTAATTTTACAAGACAGTGAGGTGAGAGAGCGCTTTAGCTGGCGGTGCGTTTGTGATGTCAAGCATAACGCACCAGAGAAAGAGAGAGAGGCAAACTCCTCTACTAGCGATGGGAAAAGGGGTCAAGGTTTATGTTTTTTAAAAGAAACTTGCGGTAAACGTTCTAATATTGGTGCAGAAGAGGTATCGCTCACCATTGTCTGAGAGGAGAGAAGACACTTTCCACCAGACCTCCAGCGATGAGAGCTTTGCTCTTGGACAGCTGCTCCAGCAGCTGGCTGAGGAAACGTGCTCCTCCAGGTTTATATGCCTCATAGACAAACAACAGTACCACACGCAGATCTGGATTCTCAATTAGTCCTGGAGAAAGCACAATAAACACAGCACTGATACAAAAACAGGTTCTGACAGACTTCACAAGATTTAGTTGATGTTCTGTTTAAATGAGTCTTCACTCACCTGCTTCTTTCAGGGCACTTGGAGAGATGGACTTCTTACAGAAGTGAAAGGGCTTGATGTGCACACCCTCCATGCTGGGCAACATGATCGCAAAGCCCGCCTCCCCTTCCTGGTGCTCCTGAGGAGGATTGGAGCCAGGGCCAGTGGGAGTCACTGCACAGAGACAATAAGGCACCATTCAGAAGCTTATTTTTTACAGTCCCTGACACAAGTGTGTTGGGAAGGAACAAATTCAATATCATTTTATTCGTATAACAAAGCTCAACATACATTATCTCACAGAACTTTACAACATTATACAGAAACTAGACGGTTCTCACAAAGAACCAGCAAATGGAGACTGAAAAAACAACTCCCTTTTAACAAATATTGCTGAAGACCTTTTATTCATCTATGGCCAAAAATACATAGTTGACCTGCACACATATCATATGCGTTGTCTGAATAAACATACCGTTGTGGTAAAACTGTTTTCATGAGATGTTTAGCTACATAAATATATTTGTAGAATGTGGAGGGACTTGGCCAGTAACTATTGTATTTCTGTTCAGATAAATTGAAAGAACCTTAATCCAAGAGTTTGTTACTGCAGTACTACTTATAAGAGACTGCAGAGAAACAGACATAGCTTTAATAAACAACTCATAGTTCGTAAACAACAACATTTTGAACTAGCTAAATCAAATTCTGAGGAAAAGGTTACTAAAAATCTTGACAGTGCTTGTGAGGGACAAGCAAAAGGAACCATGGAGAGCTGGGAACCAGCACCTAGTGGCCATTAGAAGTACTAAGGCTCAAAGAGTGGAGACTAAATCACCAGTCAACTAAAGTTTAGTGCAGAGAAGGAGATTTATGTTTTTATTATTTGAATATTGAGACCGTATACGCCAACCACATAAAAACACAACAGCACAAACCACAGCCTAAGAAAGGACCATACATTTAGATAAACATCAGGAAAATCAATCCACAAGCTACTGTGGAATTTCCCCATTCTTAATCAACATCTCACAATCAAACGCACTTGTGAACAGTCTCAGAGTTAGCAGGCGGATGAGCTGCCATGCAAATGAGAAAACATCAGTTTGTGACTGCATACATATAACAGATCCCCAAATTACATGATGAATGAGCCTCATTCACCACACACACACACACACACACAATTTCTAGGGTTTACAATTGGCTGAGGTAAAAAATGAACCTACAATGAGCAAACACTGCACAGTATAACGTCATTTATCCTACACCATGTTTCAGGTTATGGAATTCATAAAGGATTATGCAGAAATACGTGAGCAGGTGAATCATAAATAATCTTTTTAATACTGTGCAGCCTCACACCCATTGTGCATAAATGATTAGATGTACTCGAGGCTATTTGGAAAATCTATTACAACAAATCTATAGGTTCAATCCTATTCAATCAAAGGTTTAATTCAATTGAATTCGATTTACGTGATGACCCTGCGCTGACCCTAAACTGCAATACCACAAAATGAGTGTTATCACAAACCGCCACGGCTGCCATAAAACCTGATAGATGACGGGAGCCTGATAAGCTATCATCTTGAGGAACGAGAACATGCTGATGGAGAGTCGCTTCTCCTGAGGGTTGTGATTATATGGAGAAATGGGGAGCACAGCACTGGGCAGAAAAGGCAATCTATCATAGGCAGCGGCAGGGAAGTGCCAGCCACTGCTGGGGCTTGCACAACAAGGCAGCAGTAGCATGGGGGATTAATGCAGAGTCTCTGCTGCTGAAAGGTGATCTACGCCTCTGAGGTGATCTCAACACGTGGCTTATTTTTTATATTTCTAGAGATTCTAAATAGTTGAACAGGATAGGATCACAAACGTGTACCATCACAAAATCCGAAGCTCATTTAAGAAACATTTAATGTTAGTAATGGGTTCAATGACTCCCTGTATGTGTATTTAGAAGTATATATTTTTTATCTAAGAAAATAGGAGAGAGACAGAATAAGAGGAGAACACTTACAGACTATTCCTGGTGTAGCAATGCCCATAATGTCACAGCCTTTGGGGAAGAGCAGGTTTAGTTCTTCGACTGTGTCTGGACTGTTGCGACTCTTTTTTGCTTCAGAGGAAAAAAGTTAATGAAACAGGTTGCTGTTTTATATTCTGAACATTTCAATCGTAAATTAAACATATTTCAGGAATATCTCTGGAGAAGTACATTAAAAAAAATGTTTACCTGCTGAGCACGTTTTGATTAGCAATGAGACATTAAATCTACTTTTCTTTCTTTTTCCAGAATAGAAATTTCCATTGAATACAAACACAGAAAAAAAAAATTCATGAAGCTGTATATGAAAACCAATACAACAAGTTTATAGAAAAGCATTGTGCAATGTAAAACTGCAGCTATACAAAGGTGTTCTATTATGTCACACAATGCTACCAATTCTCTCCCACTAAAATAAACCTAAAGTTTAACTCCAAGCAAATGTCCAACTTGTCATGTCCCACCTTGTTTTAAGTGATGGGGTCACGGTTTATTTAACATGATAACTCCTGAAAAAAGTGGCTGCCATACACAAGAGTACATCTAACCAACCAGCATCATAATACAACCAGCTCTGCAGCTGAGTTAACTGATTCTGTTTACATTGATCAATGTTCCTGAAATGTGTGTAATATTTAACTGCTTACAGATTTCTTTCCACGCCCATGTAAATGACATTCTGTAAGTCATCCTCAGTGCGTCTTGGTGCTTCAATATGACATAGTAGCCTGTATAGCCACAGCATTTAGATTTTAACATCCTTAGATACGACTAAAATTGATGTTGTAGTTCTTGATTTGAGAAAGCAAACAACCAATGACCAAGACTACAATTACAAAAAGCATTATTTCACTAAATAGGAGTTTAAATGGACATAAAAATACATAGGATGCTCCAGATAAATGGCACATATGACTTAAAGGTTTTTGGCCAGTACGCTAAATTTATAGAGTTTTCAGTCTGTCTACATCTTCTTAGATATAAACAATGCAAGATGACAAGATTGTTTTAGTTTTTTTATCTAAATGTGTGTAAATATTACACGGTTCTCTACGGCTTCCAAATAGTTTTTAGGCAAACACAAACCTTTCTTATTCACAGATGTAATGAATTTGTTGGAAAAACCACAGGAAATCACGAGGCAATTACATTTTTTTTCTCAGAAAAGAGGAATCCTGTGGTCCAATTGCTGACATTTTGTATTTTTAACAAATAAATCAATATGGAAGCAAAATGCTGCCATTGTTTACATAATTTGACATTTTTAACAATTTAGTTACTAAATTTATAAGCAATATTAAGTAACAACGCAATGAAAATAGTAATCTATCTTAAAAATGTATGTAGCACTTACTGACACAGCTCAAAACAAGAATATGTTATGCATGTGCTGAGAATTGACCTATTCTGTTTAATGAACACAAAGCAATGAAGCACTGCAGCACTATGTTAAATTGATAAATACCAACCTTTACTCTGTCTGTAGCAATAAGCTTGTCCAGTAAAAGCCTCACAGTCTACCATCGCTAAGACGGTTTTAGGCAGGAGAAATACGTTCTGTGAATAAGAAGTATCAAGAAACATGTGTTAAAATGGTGTCAACAAACTGAACAGGCGTGATCTTTGAACATGACTATAGAAAACATGGTCCCAACAATGAACAGCATTGTGTTGTTCAGGGTTATGAATGGATCCTGATTTAGCATCACTGTGTCTGTAAGGCTTCTGATTCAAATAATGTAAAACATCATATAAACATGCTGCTCAAGCTAAAACGTTTCTCTCACATAATAATTTTGGTTAAGTATTTCATCCAATAATTACTACCAGGATACATTATGTTAAACAAGGTCCCCTACACACTGTCCTCTCTGGAGTTACAGTCCAGAGCAGCCCTCTCTCAGTGTATTTACCTCCACCTCCTGAGCCAGGATGCTGCAGAGGGCATGCACCTCAGTGTCAGACGGTCCCAGGGCGGACACCCAGGTGAGATGCTGCTGGGTCCTCAGCACCCTGCGGGCACAGTTTCTCCACAGCCTGCACACACTGATGAGAACCACGAACAAACTTAGCTTCAGCTGCTAGCCAAACAAAACCTTGAACCGCAAAGTTAACCAGCTCATGTTTCTGTCAAGAAGACACAATAAAAAAACACTACAAAGCGCCTAAAATGAACAAAGACCAGATAAACTGTTTGATATGCTCTCCTTGTGTCTGCAAACATAGTTTCACGTCCCCTAGCGCTGCCATTAGCATTAGCTAACGTCACATTTCCGGTTACCTTGCGATCCGGAGCAGAGATTTGGTCGGTAAGAAGGTCAGAATCCGTTCCACCACTTCAGCGACATTACTTAGCACGTACGCGGCCTTGCTGTCTTGTAACTCAGCAGCGAAATCTTGATTTTCATCCATCTTTCTCTCTGAGGTGTCGAGATTTTCTCTAGCACGGCCGCCCAGCTGCGAACTTTCAACTCTCCTTCTCCACCGCTGCCGAGGCGCGAGGACAGACAGCGCCCTCTGCGGCGAGGAGGTGCTTCGGCAGTTTAGCTTCAAAAGGTTTATAAAGGTTAGTATTGATAACGAGCTTTGTTAGATAATGTTTCCTATGACCGTGTCACAAGAAAAATATATTTATGGTGCACAATGTTTTATTTTTGAAAAATATTCTAAAAAGAGTTTATTCCATGTATCCACACGAGTCCTCTGGCGCGCTTCGGGGCGAGATGCGCTCTGCAGACATCCACACAATTTTTCAATCCTCAGTAGCAAAACGGCAGAGTAGAAATAGACCTGTCAAAAGTCAAAATATATAAAGATACAATATAAACGCAAGGCAAGACAACGAAATAATGCATTTACAAAGTAAGGAAGCAAAATGTGATACTAAATGGTAGGCATCGGTATAGATTAAAACATTTAAAAAAAAATAACTAAAATTAAATTAAAGAAAATGTAAAAAATGCAATCAAATTAATAAAATAAAATAAAAAAAATAAAATAAAATAAAATAAATCCTGCGCAGTAGACTACTTATATAGATTATTTATTTATTTTGTTTTCAAATTTACATAGTGTAAGAAATTGTGCAATGAATAGGTGGTTGAAGTCATGCCAATTTTAGGGGTTCAGTGTCTCGCCAAGGACACTTCGGCATGCAGATGGGGAAGAGTGGGAATTGAACCACAAACCCTCTTGTTGAAGAACGATTACTCTACTCTGCCTAGGCCACACCGTCTACTCGTTCACACGAGAACCTATGCACATTAAGAAGATGGACAAATTATTGTGTGTCTGTGTCTGTGTCATTCTTTGCTGCTTTTGATAAATATTTCAGAAAAAAACATTTTATTTTCTACTTTACTACATATATTTGCCAGCCTTACTTAAAAGTTACTTTTATATTTTTGGATTTTAGATACTGAATGATTTAACATGCCTTAAAAAACTATTTTTAGAGAATAACCCAGTAGTTTCCAACCTTGGCTTCTGACGCCTTACAAGAATCACAGTGTGGGACACATTTAATTTAATATAATTCTGAAAAATGTATGCAAAACCTTCTAGTTTAAATTCGGTTAAAAATAAATAAAATATTGTTCCCATCAACTGGCACAAGGAGTACTCATTAATGAAATCAAACCTCCGGCCTCCTGAACTTTTACTTTGAAGGTGAGCTGTCTCTCTGTCCCCCTCTTGATGTCCTCAAGTTTAGCTTCTCAGGTTGACTTCCACTTCATGCACAGACAAGGTGAGGCCTCACTACTGCACTAATCTACAACAACAACAAATCCCTGGATCTTTGCTGCTTAATTTCCAAGCAGTATGCAGCTGCTTGTTTCCATGTGATGTTCTGAGGCTGCCCCCTGCTGGCTGCTGGGTTCCTCTGCTGCTCTTGCTTGGTTTGTGCAGCTTGTGATTAACTACAGTTGTCCATAAAAGAAAATCTTTATTATCCTTCAAGGGCAATTTGATGTACAACCAGCAACCAGTGCATGACAAAAATAAACCAATGTATACAATGTAAATAAAACACAATATAAAAACCCTATAGACTAAGAAGCAAGGGGATAATGATCTTTTATTTAATGTTGTAATCATATACTCCTTTTTTTTGTAGTATAGCAATTTTTTTATTGTCTTTATAACAATGCATCATATTTTGTATTGTATGTGTTTTCAAATTCTGAATTGGCAAAGTTAGCAGTGGCCTAACTGAAGCTATGAAATACATTTAGAATAGAATATTTATGTAATTTTCTTGTTTATATTAAATTACAAAAATGCTTTCAAAATGTCTGCAGAATTTATTTGTATATTATTCAGTTATGTAATTTTTGGCATCCAGTCATATTTTTTCTTTCCGTCTAGTTATTAATTAGAATTAATTCACTCACACTAGTGAGTACTGCGTATGAGTACTGCGTTTCCTCATACGTCATCACTCCACGCCCACTCGACGTCATCCACACTCGCCGAAGAAGCATGGCGACCTAGGTGACAGGCGGCGCGAGATGCTAACGGGCTTACGGGCTTTTCTTTCCGTATAGAAAGACTCCCAGTGAATTGAACTGACACAACCTCCACGTGTGAGTCGACCATTCTTATGTGTATGCGCTGACGAAGCGGATATCGAGCCGGTGGAGCACCATGACGCAGTGTGTGAAGGTCGCCTCCGTGGCTCTCTGCTCGGGCAGGATCTCGTCCCCTCAGCTCCTCGCTGCTCGCTGTCGTGTTGTTTGCTCTGTCGCTCACGCTCGCTTTTGTCGGACGGCCTCTTCAGAGGAGATCGCAGTCATCCGTGTGCCTCGCTCCATGCAGAAGCTCGTCGACAGCGTGAAGCAGACCCGAAGTAAGAACAAGATCAGCACCATCCGGCCAGGCAAGCTCCTGATCCGGAGCAGGAACCCGGACCTGAACCAGTCTGCGGGGTACCAACTCGGCAAGTTTGAGCAGCCTCGCCTCTGCTCCAAAGGATGGAAACATCCCAAGTCCTTCGGCGACTACTTCACCATCAACAACACCAGGACCGTCGCTCCCTGCGTCACCGTCCAGGACGACGCAGAACAGAAAGAACCTGTGACCTTTAACAACCTCCACATCTGCAGGGAGCTGGTGGAAGCGCTGCACGGTGTCAACATCACCCATCCCACCACTGTGCAGCAGCAGACCATCCCAAAGGTCATGATGGGTCACAATATCCTCTGTGCAGCCGAGACGGGCAGTGGTAAAACTCTGACTTACCTCCTGCCGGCCATTCACAGACTGCAGGCGGAGAAGGAGTCACAGGTGTACGCGGGGAGCTTGCACAAAATTCACACCCTGGTTCTCGTGCCCTCCAGGGAGCTGGCAGAGCAAGTGGCCGCGGTGTGCCGGACCCTGTGCGCCCCATTCGGCTTGCTGACGAGGACTCTGGGTGGCGGGCGAGGTGTGGGACACATCAAGGTGGTCTTTAAGAACAATCACCCAGATATTCTGGTGGCCACGCCAGGGGCTCTGGTCAAGGCCCTGCGGAGACGCTGCCTGGACTTTGGTGAGCTGAGCTTCTTTGTGGTGGACGAGGCCGACACCATGTTCGACCCCAGCTTCTCTGAGATGCTGGAGAGCATCCTGAGCTACGCGAACATCGCCAGCAATCCCAAGCAAGCAAAGGGCCCCGGACGCAAAGCCCAGCTGCTGGTGGTGGGGGCCACTTTCCCTGGTGGTGTCGGAGAAGTTCTTAGCCAGGTGACTGACCTCGGCAGCATGGTGGTCATCAAGAGCAAGATGCTGCACTTCCTCATGCCGCACGTCAAACAGACCTTCCTGAAGGTGAAGGGTGAGGACAAAGTCCTGGAGCTCCACCAAGCCCTGAAACTGCTTCAACAAGACAAAGGAGGGGGGGCTGTTCTGGTGTTCTGCAACAAGTCTGCCACCGTCAACTGGTTGGGCTACTCGCTGGAGGAGATGGGGGTTAAGCATTTACGTCTTCAAGGGGAGATGCCCGCCGCCGTGCGTGCAGGGATCTTCCATTCCTTCCAGAAGGGCGCGGTGGATGTGCTGATTTGCACAGACATTGCCTCTCGCGGCCTGGACACATCGCGTGTGCGCTTGGTTGTCAACTACGACTTCCCAGAATCCCACACTGACTACATCCACAGGGCAGGGAGAGTGGGGAGAGCAGGTGGGGTGGAGGATGGGGAGGTGCTCAGCCTGGTGACTCATCCGTGGGATGTGGAGCTGGTGCAGAAGATCGAGACAGCCGCTCGTAGGAGAACTACTTTACCGGGGATGAATTCTGAAATCAATGAACCAAAATCCGAAGTAATAGAGTTACAGGAGTAGAAGACATTTGTAAGAAGGAGCTGGAATGGAAAAGCTGAATGTGAAATTTACCGTTGTGAGGTGTCAAGCCTGTTTTGTACAAACTAATGTATGAACATGGTACGATTTACTGCAGAAAAAGTAAACTAGCACTATTTGCCCAAAGCAGTGTGATGTTCAATACCTTTGAAGCCATGTCAAACAGAGTGTCTAATGTAAATAACTGTTTGTACAAATGAATTTGCTGAGCAGTTACTTGCTAAGACTTGTATTTTTTCAGCATCTAATGCAGTATGTGTGTTAAAATGTTTTCAATTCAAAGTAAAATCTAATTGCATTTTCTTCTCATCTTGTTTTGTTTGCCTCCGCCATTTAATCTATTAATACATCAGCTTTGAGACTATGCATTTCATGTTTAATATTCAGCCAAATTCTTCATAGCAAACATGATTTTATTTAAGGGAGCTTAGTTCTGTTTTTTAAAGGTGTGGTGTTTATATTATTTCTTCTTTTGATGCAAACACCTGGTTGGTGTGAAGTTAGTAGTTTAAATGAAAGTGGAAAAACTGAAATGTAATGTTTTCTCTCTGGTCCCACATCCTTGCAGCAAGTTTCTTGGAAATCTATTGAATAGTTTGACAAACCAACCAACAAACAAACTGGACAGGGGTTAATTAATAAATAAGCTATAGTCACCAATCAGGTAAAATACTGTGATACATTCTGTATAACAATATATAAAACACACTGAGTAAGTTTGCCAACTAACTGCTACAACTTTACAACTTGTCTATTACCTTTGTGTCCTACGTTAAACCAATCTGTGGAAGATTTATTTGAGAATCATCTGGAAATCTATTTGAATATCTTTTACCTCAGTGTTATTTTTCTGGTGTCATGTGTTTGGCCACAAGGTGGTGGCATTGTTCTGATTTCAGCTGTACAGTTGATAGTTATTTGCTTTATATTTAGTACAATTATCTCACCACATGGTCACTAATAGATATCCAATAGTCACCTGCTAGTTTCTGAAAGGTTTAGAGGATCTTTTTGCTCCCACTACAGAATGCTTAATGTAACTTCAGCTGTAATCATTCATGTCCACTCAACACACTGAACACAGGGCAACACTTGTCATCTCTTCTGTTGATGTGGTAGGTCTGCTGCACATGAAAAGACTTTCCCCTCCTTCCATGCCTGTGGGTGCTTGTTGAAAGGAAACCGCAAACGTGTCAACATGACAATCTGCCATCAGTGAAGAAAATCTTTGGGATCTTATTTCAAAGGAACAAAATATTTTTCTGTGACTCTGCTGTTGTGGAAACGTGTCTCTCTCTATTTTTTAACTTGTCAGCGTCTCTGTGAGTTATGGACAGATGACAAAAATCTCCCCCGAGCAGACGTTTCTGCCCGGAAACAGTGCATGCTCTTATTTTGACAAGGCGGTTTGTCGTGCTGTCATGTAACACGCCTGATGATTTATGCTGAAAGTGCTTGTGGAAGTTTGAGATTATAGAAAGCAGACAGACCTGAGTGTGCTGCAGACGCAGGGACAGTGTTAACAGCTCTGACGGTAACAAGGGGGCTTCCAGCAGAATGTCTGGAATTCAGCTGTGATTGTCCTGCTACTGCTGGGGTCAGAAACTGTCAGGCTTTGCCCCCCCCCACCCCCGGGTTCACATTTCACCCAACTGTACCCTGACAACAAGGACCCAGTGTCCACTTATAGCATGTGGAGCAACTGTCTCCAATGCTTAACTTATATTTTGGTCCTGCTTCAACCCGACTGACCCCAGAAAAAAATCTAAATAATTAAATACGTTATCAAATGTCTCCTCCTAAAAGCCTTTGAAGTTGATCTTCAGCCACAGATACATAGTAAGTCTTTTCTTTATTAAACACCCGTAGGCAGCATATAAACATAATTCACAGTTGTAGGCAAATTTTAATATTAACGTATTTATTAACAACTATAACCTGATGTGAGGATACATAAGTGGAAGTTGGTGCTAACAGACAAAAGTTAAACAGATGTAATTATATAAAATGCTTTCACATGAGAGGTTATTATTGTTAACCAATATTGCACATTGATAAATGATTCAAGATGTCTTTACAGCTGCATGCAGCTACATTATTGTTTAAAATTTGCCATTGATTAAATGTTGGTATTCTGCATATGAAACAATTCTTATACTGTTACTTTGCTCAGTTGTACGATTTGCAGAATGAGGAGTTTGACACAACAACCCTGCTGAGACAAAGGGTTGGTTTCTCCGTTTATGCACAAGAGACATTTTGACTGGGTTGTCAGGTCACAGTTTGGAAACCCACTCGTGGTCCAATGTTCAAATTACAAACATGTGATTGGGAAATGCAAACCTTCCAGAGCAGATAATCAGACACTGCAGTGTGGACTTTCCAGTAGTGGAGGAAGAACCTTGTGTTCAACAGTTAAACTATTGAATCAAACAATATTTACATAGATTGTGGATTTCTCAATGATGGAGAAGGAAAGGGTGTAATTTTAAGATTTCCTCTATGTGGAGAAAAACCCTATCGGACACAACTTCTAATTCAAGCAGTCTACAGTGTTTCTATTTATCGCCTGAAATATGTCAGGATGAATCTCCTCTGCATCGTCACTGAGGCTAAATCACTGGAATGCCGATTTATGATGCTTTTGTGCACTTGAAGAAATTAGTTTTTCTAAATTTCATCGAAAATGTATGAGAAGGTGTTTGGATGCCTTTCACTCTCTCTCTCTTCTTTCTTATGCTTTTGTCTATGAGTGTCTGTCTGTCTGTTATTCAGCAGGATAACACAACAACTACAGGTCAGATTACCACAACATTCAGTCGAAGAATGCTGTCTGGGTCGAGAAAGAATCCATAACATTATTGTACAGATTCAGCTTTCTTTCTTAATTTTTTTTTAAACATTATGAGATAGATTTTTTAAAATTTTCTTTGATTTCTCAGCGAACAATTCATGTTGAAATCTTGATGGAGAAAAAAATGGCACGTTTAGGGGACTGATATTTATGAGTGTGTGTGCAATTTGGTGCAAATCAGTAAATATTCCAATCCAGTGGATTTGAATGTGGTTTCGTAATGGGAGTGTTGGATCTAAGTATGCCAGAGCCATTCTAGTTATTTTATTATATTGCATCTACATTTAACGTTGGCATCCTCTTTTGCCAATTAACAAAATGAAATATGCTGAGAATGTCTCATGTTACGTGATTTGTTTGAAGTATAAGAAATTCTAATCCATCAATTATTTGTAGTCCCCGTTGACATGGAGACGAGTAAGTGGACTACAAAGCATGTGGTCCATTAATAATGACGCATTTCCTCTTTCCCACTGTAGGATTATTACCCCCTCCTCATTCACACACTCACTCACGCACACACACATACACACACGGTCCGGCCCCTCGGATATTTGCCTTATCGCGGAGGAGGATATTTTCCTGCCGAGCAGCGGCTCTGTGTGTCGGCTCATGTGCATCTTCTCCGGGCGGACCTGCGTGAAATGCTCCAGCACATGACCTGATCTGAAGGTAGGTGCACAACCCGCTAATCTGTTTATTGTGCTGCACACACAAACACACACATACACACACACACACACAGATTTGTGTGTCTGACCTTCCTCTCGCTTTAGAATGAAACTGCACGGTGTGTCTGTGTGTAGGAGAGAGAGGGAGAGAGAGAGACCCCTGCGTGCTGCTGGATGGGAGCCGCTCTCTCTTTCCTCTCTCTCTCTCTGCGTCTTCGCTCCTCCGCTCGCCTTCTTCTCTTTGAATGAATCGCTGCCATAAGTTCTGCTCCGCTCGTTTCAATTAACCAAACTTGTGGAGCCTGTGATCGTGCGGACTTCCCCGGTGGCAGCGGCTCGGTTCGGGGTGGACTTCACAGAGCACGGGGCTGCAGCAGCAGGAGCTCCCCCGGTGCGTAAAGAGGGTATTTTTCTCTTAAACAATTTGAACCGGCAGGATCGCAGCATGGAGCGCGTGGAGGCTCAGTTGGGTGGGTGGGTGTGCAGACCGAGTTCACACATGCAGGGCAGGGGGGGGGGCGGCGGCGGCGGCTAACCCCAGTTACACTGCACCGGCCGGAGAGGAGAACACACTCCGCCATGTTAACTTACCATCAAGCTGCCACAGGCGATTGTTTCCAACTTTTCTTTTTTGCTGGCGGATTTTACGCGCAGCCTTGTCTGTAAGGCGCACAGACAAATGTGCTATGCGTGGCCGCTGCTGCTCCACCACACTGGTAGTCATTACCCAGTTTGTGTGTGTGTGTGTATGGGGAGGGAGGGGGGGGGGGGGGACCTATGTTTGCAGCCGTGGGCGTTTATTCCCAGCGTGTTGTGCATGTGGTTGCCTTTCTGCCACCGTGCCGACCACGGCCAAGGAGATCACGAGACAGTCGAACATGATACAGACAATAATGCCCGGTTACACTGCGGCACCGGGCTCTTGGCTGTACAGCACATTGTATGAGCTGAGGATGGCTGCCACACCCCTTCACAGGGAGACCGGGGCGGCTCTGGTCCTCTGCACAGTTTCTACCGATCACATGTCTCCTCTGTTTATTGTTGTTCATCAACCGTGTCCTCACATCACTTGATTAATCACGTGCCAAGTTTGTGCACAGGGATAAATACAGCCTGTGTGCGTGTGCGTGCGCGTATCAGCCAGCAGCCAGTAAATTAAAGTGAGCCCGTGCGTGTACTTGTGCTTATATATTTTTGAGGACCATTTCAGCACATACCTTTTTACACAGTGAGAACATTTTGGCCGGTCCTCACATTGTTATGGGCTTTTGGGGTTAAGTTCGGGGTTGATACATTTAAACAGACTCATGTGTTGATAGGCACAGATTTATGTATCTGTGCCCCTCTGTTATGTGTAATGCCCCTATAGGTTAGGGGACAGGATAGGGGGTTAGAATTTGGAAAGAAAAAACACAGGTAAGTGAGTCAAAGTCTAAGTTGACCTCACTAGGACCTTCTCCAGAGGACATTCTGATCTAGTCAGGACCAGTAGACCTGATCCTAGTGTGTGTGTGTGTGTGTGTGTGTGTGTGTGTGTGTGTGTGTGTGTGTGTGTGTGTGTGTGTGTGTGTGTGTGTGTGTGTGTGTGTGTGTGTGTGTGTGTGTGTGTGTGTGTGTGTGTGTGTGTGTGTGTGTGTGTGTGTGTGTGTGTGTGTGTGTGTGTGTGTGTCCTGTGATCTGGTTGGGAGGCAGACGTGACGGGTCATACGAGATGGGGACACTGGTGACTCAAGAGGTGGCTGCAAGAAGGGTTTGATATACGAGGAAGTTTCTTTGGCAGTTTAATGAGCAAAAGTAAAACGGTCTGTAGTTATATCGAGCTTTTCTAGTCTGGATGGCCGCTCAACTTTACATCACAGTATTACATTCACCCATTCACACAGCCCCCTCTTCTCTCTCTCTCTCACACACACACATGCACACGCACGAACACACACACACACACAGTTCGCCTTCCAGCTGCCTAGACCGTGTGTGTGTGTTTGTGTGCGATGCCTCAGGAGTGAGTGCTCTGATTGTTACACATCCCTCTAGGTGTGTCTCACATCACTCCTGTATATTAAGATCCATGTGGCAGATGGTGGCATTTCTTGCCGGGCCGCTCGGCAGTCATTAAATATATCTTTTTATCTCCCCCACAAAAAATCTATAGTTGGTAAAGGTGTAGAGAAAATTGCAGCAGCGAGGAGAATGTCATCGTTTCTTTAAGTTGCCCTTTGTTGAGATCTGTCCTTTCAAAATGGCAGCTCTTCCTCGTCTAATGAAGCCGCCTCTTGTTCTCCTGTGCTGATCAGGGACGCATCTGCTTCATCTCTGTGAAAATGTCATTTTCTCCGGCCACATAGTTAAAGTGTTGCTATCTGCTCACCGCTCGTGCTGCTTGGTATGCAGCCCTGCCACCGGCGGCGGCACGTCATTTGTTAAACTGACCAAACTCTTATCTGGTGTTTCCCTGACACAAAACGGGCAATCGAATGCTTTTTTTCCCTCCTCATCATATTAGCGGCTGCACTGACCTTCAGTATGATGATACTTTCATTAGCAGTTTGTGACTAATCTTCTCAAAGCAGAGTGATCAACACATTCTCTCTCTATTTTGCAGCTGCTCAGTTATTTAGCGCTGCAAAGAGAAGCGATGGATTCCACACATGTTGAGACCACGTTATTTACACACACATCCCAGAGAGAATAATCAACCGATACTGTGATGGTGATGCTGCTCTGACAGGCCTGAGGGGACTAACCCTCGATGGCCATGTGCGTCTGGTTCGTAAAGGACCTTCAAGGCCGATCTCTTCCGGTGGTAGATTCATCACTGATTTATTGATCTGTCTCTTTCACGGCATGGAAATAGGCCTCTGCTGTCACTTGTGAGCACAGAGTGGAAGTAATGAGCAGCCCATAATGACACTTTAATCACCAGAGGTACAATGTTAATGCACTGGACGGATGGAGGGGAGCCAATGGTTTGCTGTTAGGCCCAGCTCGGTGGCAGTTATTGATCTGCATACAGTTTGTCTATCATATGAAGTGACTCACACGTTACTGTATGCGAAAGACATAGTCAGATAGTTAGCAGAACATCTGTCTGTCAGAATCCCTTCACACTTGTTCCACAGTTGCTCTGGAATAAGAATAACCTGTTGTTAATACAGTAACAGCTTGCTGAAGGTTCCTGGTCTTCTCTACATGTTTCTCAGTGTAGCTCCCAGGTGGTCATTCCTTTTTATTAATTTTTTTATGGATCTCAGAGTCTGAAACAAGAGTTTGGAAGTTGTTGCCGTGTTGATAACTAGGCGTCAGTGTTTTGTTGACAAAACTGGCAAAATACTTGCTGTAGTTTTTGTTTATTGGAGGGATAATGGTCTTATGTGACTGCAGAGAACAGCTTTACTTGCAAGATTACTTTTCAGGGAAGGTCTCAGCAGACTCATGACCTCATTAAAGCATCAACACTTTATGAATCATGTCACATTGGACTTGATGGAAATTAAGATAAAACTTTAATGATAAAAGTGAACAGATTAATCTATGGTTGCCGTTATTTGTAGATTGTTTGACTTTTTAGGGGACATAGGGGACTCCTCTGTGATCTCTGACTCCAACCTTATGTTGCCCCGATGGGTCCTCTGAATAAGCAAACATGTCTTTGCATAAATTAGCTTATGTATGCCATGATGTTACAAATGGTGGACATGTTTTCTGCAATATATATTCAATATATTTACTTTCTGCTAATAACTTGGTGGTGATGGAGTCCGTCCTTTCCACTCTCTAATCCTTTGAGTTCATTTTACACCATATACACCATTTATCTTTGATCTTTTATTAATGCACACTTGCTTTTACTATGTTAACCAAAGGTGTTTCTTCAGTGTGTGCATATAAAATACCTTCCAGATTGCCTTCGCACATTTTGGATCCGTTCTGGAGGTTTCGTGATGTGCTTAGTGCGGAGACTGCTGCCGTGTGAGGGGGGGGGTATGAATGGAGGTGGAGGAATGTCTGGCCTAGTTCAAGTTTACAATATCACAGAATTTCACACTTTGTTGTGACTAAGCCAAGGCATGTGTACCTTTTTAAACATAAGAGTTAAATCACAAGATTCCTAGCAGGTCCTCCTGTGAGAAACAGAGGGCCCCTCTTTCGCGCGTGTGCGGTTTCCGACGCTATCAGACAGAAAACACATTGAATCATTTTACACTGTTCTTTGTTCTTGCCACAATCTCATTTTAAAAGGGGCTCTCTGTAGTGAGCAACATGTGGTCGGCTCACACAATATTCAAGTGTCACAGTTTTATTAAGCTCAAATTTAAAATGAAGCCTGGGCAGCCCATTCAGTCGGAAAATCCAGATATTGATGTTCAAGTTTAGAAAAATACATAATTTTGTGTTCTCTGAAGAAAATCTCTCTGTTCAGTTGGGACTCATCATTATGAATGTAGTTGGATTTAGCTACAACAATGTGTGAGTTTTGGATTCTTAGTCATTACTGGGCGGATGCAGCAGAGGCTTCTGAGCAACTCCCTTCTACTTTCTGCGTTTTCAGCCATGCAACGTACACAGCATTTAATAAAAGCCAATACACTGGTGGACCCTAAGTAACATGTAGAACCAGGTCTACACTCGTAGCTGTTGCTGATTGATTGATTTTAAATACTCTGTCTGGATTACCGTGATTTTAACTTTTTTTCAGTCTATAATTAAACATGAAGTCTGAATCTGGAAGAGCAGCCTGTCTAGGCAAGTGCTTCCCCGCAGCAGCCTCCGCATGTGCTGTGACGTAAATCAGTGGACCTTAGTCAGGTTTGAAAATCCCAAAAATGATTTTGGCCATGCTGATCAGTCTGGAGCAGCAGCATCCAGTATGGTTGTCATAGTGACAGGGGATGGAAGCTCAGCCTACTTGTTATTAGGCGTTTTTAATATAATTGTTCATTTGAACTGTTATCCAAGTGGAATGCAATAAATACAACCATTTTAGATCTTATCGATATATTTTATGTCCATAGATTATTTATTGATTCAGATCTATTAATATTTTTTACATATTTTTAATACAGACATGCTGAAACAGGACACTGGGATTGAGATTGCAGTGTGTGTAACATAATTCATAAGATCGTTAAACTTCACTAAAGAACATAATTTAGAGTTAAATATGACATTACATTTTAAAGTTCCCTGTGGTGAAATCAAGAGGAGGGCTCCTGTTAAAGTCTGTCACTTGGTAATGAAAAACCAGCTATTTGTGAATGTTAAGTGGCTTCTTTATTAGCCTCCTGCTCGTCATCGGATACGTTACAGCTTTTTGGCTATAAATAAGCAAACAGTAGTTAAAATAGCTGTTTATGATTATATTACTGCCATTACCATTTTTATTCTGGTAATATAAGTACTTATATCCAGTTCATCGTCACTGACTTTACTCTTATTTTAATGTTGCACTCGTATTTTTTGCGATAATGAAACGTTTTTTTCTCGTGGCGCTACTGTAAAAACGTACTGTTACATATTTAAATAGAGAAATCATACAATATAACACTGATCACTAGGTGTTTGGCAAAAGCCACTGTAAATCAAGAGGATTTGGCCGAAGCGGACCATCATCTTAGGCCCAGGGCTGAAAGAGTATCTGCTCCGAAAGACGTTTCAGGTTACAGCTGAGCTCTTCAGCTATTACTGGACTGCATCTCTGGCAGAAATCCCTGCTGCCATGGCCGCCACCTCAAGACTCATGCCTCTTAAGTCACCAGGGCAGAAATGTAACCTAATCGGGCATCTGCTGCTCCCAATTCATAAGCACACTGTACAGAGTGTAGACCCTGTTGAACCATGTTACTACACGACACCCTGTAATTTTTGCGTTTCTCTCAGAACACTTACTTTATATGTCTTTGGGCAGTAAAATTAATTTTCCATCTTACCCCCTCTTCCTTTTTCTTGGGGGAGTTGTTTAATCTCGCCAAAGAAACCAGGAAATGCAGTAAATGACTAAAGGTTAAAGGAGCATGCCTATTAAATAGAGATTGCTGCTTTGCTTCGCCAGGCAGATGACGAGGGTCTGTAGACAGAAAGTGAAACACGAAACACTCTCTCCTCTACAAGTGGTCGCATGGAAAGTCATTTATTTTTTACTCATTCAATTACCTGCTAAGTGCCAATTCCTAATCTGTGTAGTTATTTGTGGAATGCTATCCAAAGTTTGTTTACATGCATATAACTGTTGCTCTCAAGTCCTACAAAAGAAAACATGACGCCTATTTTGCTAAGATCTAAATGTGTAATATGTCACACAGCGGGAATTGATCACAATGTGACAGGAGGAAAGAAAGAGTGCACATGAATTCAATGGATCAACCTATGAAGGGGTTATGCCCTGCCCATGTCTTTTAAAGATTGGAGAATCTGAGTTGCCTCTGTCACTTTGAAGATTCTTTGAGACTATAACAACATCTATTCCTGAAGTCATGAGCAGATGGTGTCCCCATACTTAAACATGTTTGTTGTTTGTTGACAAATTTCAAAATTTGTATCACTCATCAAAGTATTTTTGTCCCTGTGACGCTGTGGCTTGTGAAAATAATCCCGCATTGGAATTCCCCAGGAAGTGAGTGCAGAGCAGCTCGGAGCTTTGTTGAGCAGGGCTGAGCGAGGAGCACTCTGAGGAGAGCTGGAAATGTATCCCACCCCTTCGCTCCCCCTCGGCCGTCCGGCAACCCGGGACAGCTATTCTTGGTTTTCCCATAAGGATAAATTCTTGCTACAAATGTTCGCCAGCTAACTTGGGGAGCAGCCCCCCTCTGTAAAGCCACCCTGCTGGTAGCGGAGCTGCAATTTCCCCAGTGTGGTGTGTGAGGCTGTTAAACAAATTTCGTTGAAGGGTAGAAGCTACATTACATCATGTTGTCTTGAAGGATGACTTTCCGGAAAGATTTGGCAGTATTTTGTTCTCCCGTTGCCTTTATGAAATGTGGGTTGAGTATTTGGCTGGAGGTGTAACGACTCTGAAACTGAAACTGAGACGTCCACGATATTGTCTCATGATACAGGATGACGGAACTGTGATACTTCTGACTGCTGCCACTGCCACATGTCCAACATGTTGAGCTCTCAATCCATTTAGTAATATTACGAAACTAAAGCTTTATTTCACAATTAATACTGTAACATGTAAATCCCAAAATTAATATTCTATTAAAAGTCAGGCTTTAAATATAACACCTATTTTATCATCTTCCAACTCCATGTTTCACTAGACAGTCTGTTTGATTAGATCAAGATTGATAATAACCCTGAGAATTTCGGGGAGCAGACTCGGTCGTCTCACACATCTCCTGTGATACTGTTTGACAATTGTAATTATCCAGAACAAATATTGTTTGTATTACTTGACACTAGGATGTTTACAAAAGTTGTGCAAGTTAACCCACGTTGTAGTAAATAAGGCTAACCATATATTAAGGCATAACCATGACCAAATCGTCATAAGGGTTTACATGCCTCTTGTCTTAAATGACACCTTACGTTTGTACTACCAGAACACCTGCTTATTATTCCGGTTTCTCAGATAATTTTGCTGCCAATCAGATTATCATATAATTGAAAGTTATCTTTTCTGTTCTTTCTTACTGCTCAGCTATCCGGGGGTGTAGACACCCTAAACTTAAATCCCATCAGAGGTTAGATGATTCAATCTGTTCTGTCAGGCAATCTGGTTGAAAAATGATCCACCTCAATTGCAGCCAGTTACCACGTCTTGATTGAGACACACAGGAATGTATATGAAACCTACAACCTCCTGTCATGATTTAGTTCCCACACTTATTGTAAAAGATATGTTTTATATAATTGTCCCTCGTGTTCTTAACGCTTGCCCAGCCGCTGTTGCTCCTCCTGCATCTTCCAGCAAACAAGCACTTGTCCAGTCTCTGCTCAAAAATAGAGCAGAGACTGATTTAGTGCTGCAGGCTTGATACTAATCCTATATCCTAATAACCCTGGTGTTAAATGTTTAACATCTGGGTTATTAGGATATAGGATTAGTATAACCATAAATTAGTTTAAATTCTTTCTCTAACATAGGGCGTTCTCTGAGGCTATATGTCTATATGTTTTCCTCATCTCCTTATTTCCAAACCACGGGGTCCATCAAGGATTCATCCTGGGACAAGTACTATTTAGCATGTGCATGCTACTTTATGGCAATATTATTAGGATGTATACTATCTTGTTTCATAGATGTTTCTCCCACTAAAACAAGTGATTCTTACTGCCTGGGCGGTTTTGAGGAACTTGCACACAGCCCCTGTGTCTCTTAGATCTGACAAAAAGTCTCTCTTGTTACACTGCTAACATCTCCTGGTGGTTGGAAACTTAATTTGAGCAGAAGACCTTCAAACTCACAGACGATATTCACCGTCTTGTACTTTATTATAAAAATAATGTTCCATGTTCTCAAACAAAAACTGAAAGGCATCAGAGCTTGTATTGTTGATCCATAATTGTTAGTGTGGGTTGCCATTAGGAAAAGATGGTGCTCCCTCTATCACTTTTTTTTCCCAACTTTTTATTCACTGGTCGTTTAAGTTGTTTAATTCTGTGTTTGTCCCTAATTCCTTACTTTTGTTGATATGTCTCTTTTTGTGTTTTTGCTCTACTGTTTTATGTTCTCTGTACAGCTCTTTGGACAGCTTCAGCTGTGTTCAAATCTGCTGACCCATGACAAAAAATGTCTTTAGTCCATGTGATGCCCTTTCTATTTTCAGATACTTTTGTGTTGGATGTGTCTCACTTTGTTGCCCTCTTTAACACATCCTACCTGACACTGCAAAATTCTGCAGTTGGATGGAACCAGAAATAGCACTGTAAGTGGCCATTAATGTATGACTGTTACACAATCATACTGTCGGAGCTCCTTGCCCTTGGCCCAAACCTTTCTGTCTGGAACCAACTTGCTCGCAGCCCCACCACTCTGCAGGCCGGAGATATTGCTCGTGGAGGTTGCAGATCTTGAATAGAGCTATATAAGGGAAACCATTCTTTGTTTATTACTTAACGGAGAGTTCATGGGAATGCTGCCAGGCCTCTCTGAGTAGAAATGGGGACAGCAAGAAGAAGACAGAAGACCACTCAAACAGAGTGTACTCTGCTATGTAGAGCTGTAAACACTGCTCTGTTTTTTTTATGGCGATGCTATGAGCAGGGCAGCTGGCTTGCATTACATGTGGAAAGCTTAGTGTTAATCAAGTGGTTGAAAATAGCCCTTTATTCGTGTGTAGTGCTATGGGCAGGGCTGGCTAATGCAGCTCGCCACAAGGATACAGTGGTCACATTAGCTGCCTTCCAATGACTTTGTGTGGTGGACGTTGTCAGTAGAGTTATGAGGATTGTTGGAGAGCGGCCATCCACCTGCTGAAGATGGCTCTTCTGTTAGCTCAACTCACAGCTTTGGTATGCATGTCCTGGCTGTCTGCTGTATGCTCACATCCAAACAAGGCCCAATCAAAGGAACATTTTAGTTTTACGTATGTGCTGCCTTGACCTAAGATAACATTATACCCTTGTCACACAGTAGTATAGTGTTAAGAGGTTGTTGCTGTTATTTGCAGTTGCTTCCTATAATTTACTGTTCACCTGTTAAAGGTGGTATTTGAGTAATTTTTTATCTTGCATTAAGTATCTGTATCTGTAAGCAGTATTCATTTTAAGTGGGTCTCCGATGTGAAGCTGGTTAAGACAGCATAGTTTGAAATAGCTTTTTTCTCCATGGCCCAAATCTGTCCAACCATATGTCGCATTATATTTACACATTAATAAGACTCATCTTCATTGGTAGTATCATTATCGTTTGGGTAGTGGAAGCCAGTGGTGGAGGTTATGCTAAGTCAAGAGTTGCAGTGCGAAGCTTTCTACATTCACCATTAGATTGTTCATTGAATGCACTCTACATGAACTGCATGCTGCTGAACAACCTAACCTTCCACTTGCTGGTGTATTTCTTTGTTAAGGTTTAAAGACAACAGCAGGATTTGATGATTCATAAGTGGTGTATGCCTATTTTCTGAGACAGATTTCTGCAAACGATTACGTAATTACTTCTGATCCTAGTTTGAATATGTAAGTCAGTAACTTCTGCGCTGCCAATTTAATATCAGATTGTTTATAATAATCCTTTGAGTTATAAAGTTGTTGGTGCACCATGTTTCATACCAGAATGTCTATGGGGAGCTTGTTCTCTAGTTGGCAAAGACACAAATGCTGCATTGTCAGATTCCTCGCTTCAGATGGACTCGGGCGTTTTGTCTTTTGGTCTCAGGGTAGAATGCCAGCCTTGTCCTCAGTTGGGTTACTTATCTCCCCTGTGCAGAGAACACCCCTAGGGAAATTACTTGTGGGGGGGGGGCCTCCCCACCCATCCACCCCTTTGCCTCCTTGACAACACGATTGAATGATGTCTCCTTTGAAGACTGAGTTCCAAGTTTGTTAGTTATAGTGTTAGTCAGACACCCTCTAAATTAGCGACCAGACTATCTGTGTTTTGTAAGGCGGGTAGGCAAAACGCAGGTGGGAAATTGGTTGCTGCCTGGTCTTTGGTAACTTGCAGAAACTCTGTGCCTTTAAAAAAAAATTGGCAACATGCGCTGCTTGGAGAGAATGGGTGATTTAAATGCCAGTTACAAGGAGCAAATGGGAAATGAGATTTTAGTTTTTCATCTCTTTTCCTCTGATGCTAAGTGACACTTGTGCCTTGATTGGCTTTTTGTTAACTGTGCTGACAAGCCTTTTACTTTCATGCAGCTGTGGGAACAGGTGAGCGCTCACATGCAACCTGGCATTCCTGTGCTGTTTGGACTGCCACGCATTCCACAACTTTCCTCTACCCCCGAATGCTTTATTAAGATAGGCTGTGTTCAAATAAAGCACACACATACGCTTGTTTTTCTGCTACTTAATGAGAGTAGATGAAGAGGTGCTACTTGGCATGCTTCACTTATGGTCTAGTGTTAATGCGTAAGTGGTAAGGGTGTAAAGATTCTCCAAATCCTCAGGGTTTCCACTCTGCTGACTTGAATGTGCTGGGGTGGGGGGGGTCTCTGAAGGCTATTATCCACCACAAGCTAATTAAACTAGCCTAACCTTTACTGCAGCAATGATCACTTGTTTGTGATTGGTCCAAAACAGTAAATTGACACATAAGTGCAAGGTGTAACTAAATATATGGCTTGCCTTGCTTGAAGTATTATTCTTTCTACTGAATTCACAATTTTGGTCTCGGTGGACATGCACATGTTAAATTAATAGTTTCTCATTCTAAGAATTACACTTTTAAGCTCTTAGTAGCGTAAGCACGGAGCACAGTTCTGCAGAAATTGTATTTAGGATGCATTTGGACAATTGGTACCGTACTAAAGCTACCACTGCATTGAAGTCTCCTCCCTCCTGTACCTGTCTCTGGTGCGTTCATGGTATTTCTGCTGAAAAAAAAAGCTGCTTGGAATCAGTCCCAGTATGCTGACCCAGCAGGAAACAGTAGCACCCCCCCCCCCCAAAAAAAAAACAAATATCCTACTCAACCCTGTCCCATCCACCAACAGTGTTCCCTCTTTGTCTCTCAAATTTTGTGCCACTCAAATCTATCCATCTCTTCATTTCTGTCACCCCTGTCTCTATTTCACCACCCCACCCTTTTCCCTCCTCAACCCCAGCGGATAGCCAGCGTGTCAACACCTCGGCTGCAGCCCAGTCACAGGGATGAGATGACACAGGTTGCCTTGGTCAGGCTGTAAATCAGCAGCCCACATCGGGTAAATGGAGGAAGGGGGCGTTTTGATGGACAGAATATTCACTCTGACTGCCTGTATGACATTTTGATTTTTGTTTTCATTGCCTTTGTCTTGTTATCTGAAACAATTGACTCCTCGTGCATGATTTGCCATAACTGAAAATCGGTCACCTTCATATAACTGTCTCTGAAAGGACACATCATGAGAAATCGTTGGCCTGAAATGCTTCAAATTGTTTACTACAGCGACTTATGAAGGGAAACCAGTCTGAAAAGGATTTTTCACTTTACTCCTTCACACTGTAAATAGAGTAAATGCTGTAACCTAAATTTCGTGCCATTTGATTATCTCTGTTATAGTTACATTAGAATATTAATCTAATCAGATAATGCCTATCCATTTTGCAGGTTAAAAAAATGCACACAGAAACATGGCGGATTTCAGGTGGGATTTCCACAAATAGAAAGTGAGTTAGGTCAGATTTGAACCAGAAAGATCGTATTCATGTTTTATGATGGAAAAGAGGGTCCAAGCAGTCCTACAACTGCAAATATATATTCTCTTAAAGAAATATAAGACTTCTATACAAGGAATTTGTTGAATATGAATGTTTAAACATGCATTACACAGCTGAAGCAACAATTCTGCAGACTATTAGTGGTGCCCAGCGGGTGCTCTGCTGACTCATTGTGGAGCTGCTCTTTTACCCTGTTTCTTTAGATGCAAAGTCACTATTTGCTATTTAAATGAGATGGAATCATGGTGCATTTCAAGTCGTCTGTCTATCTTCACAGGATTGGATTCTAAAGGCAAAAAGTCAGTGTTCAAGCTTGCACTGTTGTGTGCCTGCCATGGCCCTTCAAACAATGCAGAGTGTTTAATGTGTATTAGGTGAAATGGGAGTGGCTCCCAACAATAGAACTGACAAGCAAAGGGGGGCAGGCAGACTTTCACTTTGGAGTCAGCATGGCAAAACGGGGCTTGGAGTCGGTGGATTGTTCATCCACAATAGGCGGTCACAGCCTTGTAAAGCAGTGTACCTCCCAGGTCATGTTTTTCCTCATGTGGTGTCTCTGCCCTGCCACCAGCCTGCTTTTTAATTGGGTCTCCTGCCTGCCGTTTGTCCTACCTGCCTGGAATTGTTATCACGTCAACTTGCCCTGGAATAGCAGTGAACTTTTCCAAAAGGGCTTTGGGAAAAAAAGTGTCTCACACAGAGAGGCACTCATCCATTTAAAAAAAACCTTGAATGCAGCAGCAAATGGAAAAGATAAGGGATTGCAGAGCAGTCCTTATCCTAATTAAAATGTATGCCAATCCATATAGCTGTTGACTAAATTGGGTTTTGAAGGCCAGAGCGGCCGCGGCTACAGTGGACAGTTAAATGTCTCCTCGCAGCTGTGCACCCAATGAGCGGATTAGAGGACGCTCATATCTCCACGGCTGAGATGCAAAAGAAGATTAGGTCAGTAGCTCATGAAGAGGCCCGGTCTGTCCTAATCTGCAGGACTGCCAGACTGAGACGCTGCCTTTTAAACTGGGCTTTGATGATTTATTGTGTCTTGTAAATGATGTACTCACTCACGAGGCTGCCTGTGCATTTTTTATGGGCCATTTGTTCGGAAACGTTGAGGAGCGAGCACATTGGCAGGCCATATGTGTCGAATAGTATATAGGGAAATATTTGTTCTCGTTTGTCTGAGGTTTTAATCAAATTGGAACTTATGTGACAATCGCGTTTCTTTTGTGCCGTTTCTCTTCATGAAGCAATAATAGTTCTACTTCCAAAAAACAGCTTAACTTCAATTATGAATCCAGCCCTAATTTCAATATCGAAGACAACACCCAAGCTGCGCACAGACATTGTTCTTACTTTTTCCTGCCAGGCCCCTAGTTAATTATATGGAAGCTGTCTACAAAAATTCCCAGTGAGCGAGTGGGCGTTTTGATAATGTTTGTAGCAAAAAATTGAAGAATGCAACAATCTTAAGATGAAAAAGAGGAGCCATACATGAAGAAGATGCATTCGAAGATGTCAGCTTGCAATGAGATTTGAGAGCTTTTGGGCCAAAGGCAAGATTATCAAACAAGTTGCAGGGTATGGTCATTATTTTCAACAATAAATGTAATATTTATTATCCTTTCCTTTTTTCTTTTATGTTAATTCTACATGTGTAGGATGTTCGGCCTTGGCAGAGTTATGGGCTCTAAGTGCCATTCTCGTTACTATATACTTTTACATCCACGCAGAGATCTCTGGTCCCATTGGTGTAAGGGGCTTCAAGCAAAGTGAGCAGGCATTGTAACCAGAGCTCAGTATCTATCATACTCTACCGGGGAGTGTGACAGTGGGATTTGATTCAAGCTGCTCTGCTATGCCACAACCACTTGGCAGCTGGTATCTCCACGACCAGCAGGACCTGATTGACACATTGGACCAGGTCCCGAGTGTTCAGCTCTGAACCTCAGCTCGCTTCCCTGGAGACCTCAAGCAGGATGCATGATGGGAAATGGGGCAATAAGTGTGTGATATGAAGTGATATTTCTCGTCGCACGGTGTGACCGTGGCGTTAAAGTTTGATTACAAGCCATTGAACACGATGTTCTGAACCATAAATCCTTTGATACTGAGCCGTAAACAATCAACTCCACTCCTGCAGTCTCGGTGTTCAAAGATCGAAGGAATATTTATGTCTTGTTATTATTATTATTATTCAGGTGACCGTGGTGTGACGTCAAAGTTTGATTACATTCGTTAAAACACGTGGTTCTGTATCGCGGAAATACATGGACTATGAATCGCCAAAGGAGACGATGTAGTCATAACTCCACTGTGCATTGTCCTATCACCACCAAACTCCATGGTCTCATGATCAGAGTCCAAGCCTGAACAGCTCTCTCTGTCAATTTCTTTTTTTTTTTCAGGCAAAACGCATGCAACGCTTCAAAATACATGTGCTCGGGCCCGCCCAGTGCTGCCTTGTAGTCCTAAATTTTTTAGAAATTGTATTTATATTTATTTATTATTATTATTCAGGCAAGAGAATTGGCTTTTTGAGGGCTTTAACATGCTCAAACTCTTACCAAAATTTGCAGAATTTTCAATGGGCGTCACAAAATGGCTGAGACCCCCGGAACGTGTTCATATTGACCGATCTTCACAAAAATCGATACACAGGTGTATCATGACCAGACAAACAAAAAAGTTTCATTCAATATTGAAATAAGTTGTAAACAACAAATTTTAACGCTAACCATGTCATTTTTTTTTTATCTAAAATTTTAAAAGAACTCCTACGAATTTATTTAGATTGATTTTCTACATGGTAATGATACACAAAATATTTGTTTCCATGTTAATATGAATTTTGTCTAATCTGTATGCATGCTTCATCACTCTCAATATGTTATAACTTTAGCTGCAGCTCCAATCAAGAGCAATTTACCATGCGCAATATGACAATAAGTAATTTACATTCCTGCAAAAATGTATTGTTGGCTGCCTGTTCTGAGCAGATATTCATTCTATTAAACATGAAGCCGCCCACAGATGATGTTTTAACTCAAACACACACACACACGCACAGACAAACACATTTCCATTTTGTGTCCTTGATTTTAGATTTTGTATTTCACTATTTGTTGTCTTTGATTTCCAATGCTATTGTGTTATCTTGGTAGATGTCTGTGATGTTTCTCGTATTTCTATTTGTTCTCTTTGAGAAGCACTTTAACAGCTGTTATGAAAGACGTTTTAGAAATAGGGTTATTATCATCAGCAAAACATCTTTCTTAAGGAAAACTCGAGCAATTTCACAAAGAAAGGTCAATAATACAATATTAATAAATATATTCCGCTTTAGCGGATTCTGCATTAAATATAAAATTTAGTTATTCTTTTCAACAGCACAATACAACATAATTGCTTTTTACTACAGTGGTTTGTCGTCAATTTAATTTCAAACCATCATCGGGATAACTTGATGAATTGATTGCTGGATTCAAATGTATTTCATTTGATCTAGAACGACGGTCGATTTCCACACAGACCGAAGCAAACAGCTGCGACAGCACAATAACTTATCCAAGCAAAACAAAGAGAAATTCTCTGGGAAGTTAGATCCAGTCTGTGATTTTTACTCATAACACTTTACTCATAATTAGTTTAGAAAACACTTCAGAACCTGTTTTTTTACAGCTTAAGTTGTTGATGTGTAAAATTGCAATCATCATCTCCCGACACTTAAATTGCCTTGTAATCAAATAATTCTGGTTAAAACTGTTATCTGATGAGTGGGGGTTTTAAAATATGACTTTTAACGAGGGTTGGTGTTTTTCGCTATTTGAAAAAGTGTCCTGAGGAAGAACACTGTGATCAAATGCCTGTAGATGCTGATGTGCAAGTCCTCTACCCTCCCTCTTGTTAGTTGTTACATTAAAATCTTCTTACACTTACAAATAAATGATTGTATTTGTAAGACAATAAAGATAGAAAAGACTTGATCCTCTCCACGGCAATTGATGTGAAATTGAATGCGGTGGCATTCAGTGTTGTTTAAACCACATTTGCTGTGAAATATTTTTGACCATGATGAAGGGTTCCAGTTTCTCCCTTTTTCCATCAAAGCCCCTCTCCTCCCACTCTTGTGATGGTGGTAGACGATATGACCTGCCTTTCAGGTCAGACGTTTGAGGGGAATTCTGCAGGGCAGCATTACTCCCAGGAGCCAGCTGCTGGTTAATGAGTAACTCGGAGGAAATGGGTGATAATGCACAACAAGTAAATCATTTCAGCTGAAAATTCTGGCCAGTGTGGCTGGTGAAAGTCCCAACTGCCTCCAAATGTTGTTGATGTGTCCTGAGAGAAGTACTAATGTTTTAAAGTCTTTGAGTAGTTGAGTGACTATATTTAAGATGAGTAAATCTATTTTTTCCCAAATTGTATTTTTTCAATAAGGCTTAATGTTAAAATGTATCATAGGAAAATGTCGAGCAGGAACATGCAGTTTAACTCTAAGTTGTTATTGAGGCTGCTCCGTATGTGGAAGGTGAGGTTGACTTGCTGTCCTTATAATTTACTGCTACAGAAAAGAGGAATATTGTAAATATTACGTCCCTGGACGATTAATTCAGTCACTTGAAATGGTATGTAAATGTGTAAAGAACGGCCCAGATAATCCTCTGATTCCCAAATTTGTGTTTTCTTTTGCTGAAACTTGTCTTTTAGCCCTGGTGTGTTTAGCATATGGCAGTCGTCTCTCACCTAGTGATATGAAGAAGTTGCCAAGAAATTAACACTTACATAAAACGCCTGCACTGTTGTTCTATTTAATACTATTCCTGGAATAAGTAGTGTTTTTCACCTTCATGTGTCTGAGAACCTGAGAATTTCTCTACTTTTACTCTCTACATTATGACTCACATTCGTCCACAGTGTTCAGAGACACACGGACACGCACGCACACACACACACACACACACACACACGCAAACCCACACAGGGGCCCACTCTCAAGCTTAAAAAAACTGTAAACCTCATGTAAATCACAAACGTAAGCACATTGTTGCTTGTCTGCCCCATTCCATTCATGGGACTGGGAGTCGGCTCGAACAGGGACGAGGGTCTGTGTAATTGAATTAGTAGCAGTGTAAGCCCCCCCCCCACCTCTGGAAGGGCAGGACTAATCATTGAGAATCTCTGCCCCCCCAAGAGAGGGTCGAATAGTTGCCTTGTATAGAAGAGAGACGAGAGGGGCTCTGTCTGCTGTGTGTGTGTCTGTGTGTCTGTTTGTGTGCACATCCGTGCCTATTTTTGTGTGTAGCCGTGGCTGCCTGGTGTTTGATTTCCAGAGATTGTACGTACCTTGACCTGATTAAATGGGAAGTCCGTCTGGAAACAGGGCTCCTGACCCCTTGACCTTAACTGTGTGTGGTAGTGTGTGTGCATGCACCCGCATGTGACGCAAAGCAACAGCTGTTCTCCAGATGTCCTCAACCCCCAACCCCTAACAAACTGGAAAAAGAAATTTAATGAAAAGGAAATTAGATCATTTTTCTGGATAGGTGAAATTGAAAATAACAAGCAACTATTTTGGCGATGGATTAATTAATGAATTAATTAATCAATTAATTGCATCATTCAATTGTTCCAGCATCTGTAAAACTAACAATATGCTGCTTTTGCTGTATTATACATTGAGAAACGTTATATGTCTGTTTGCCAACACACTACCTGCACCAACCTGGGCTTTATTTATTGAGTTGAACATTTTAAACTTTACCATATTATATGGACCAAATAATTAAAGTGACTAACCCCCAAAATAATCTCAAGATTAGCTGAAAATTCATTTACAGCCTTAATGTAGCTGTTCTGAGTTTTTTTTTAAGCTCTACTCCTCCACATTATTATTTTTTGATGATCCCTTGCTGCGTTGTGCATGTGTGAACCGAGAAAGTCCGGACCCGATTCTGTGGAGATCCTCAGCTGGACATGTCTGAAAACAGCTTAGTGACCTGGCCCATACTTCGTTTTCTCCTTTTATCTCAAAACTTGAACTTGCACACAATATAATGAGGTCTGATATAATTTAGTTACACAATGAACATATTTGTGTTAATTCTATGGGAGACAAAATTAGGAGAAAGCTGAATTTATGTACTTTTTTTGTGTGTGTAAAGTACATAGCTCAGCTCTTTGTATTTTACCTCTGAGGTTCTCTATACAATGGTCCATCACGGAGTGATGAATGTGTCGTTTTCTTTAGGGTAAAACTTCTTGATGCAGGAAGGGATCACTGCTGCAAGACTCAGTATCATAGAGTTTGCACTGCTGTAAAAATATATTGCTCACTCTTACACAGAAACACAGTGAGAGGAGATGGTATGTGTTTATAAAGAATGAGGCATTATTGTTATTGGGTGCAGTGCTCTGCTGGCTTCTGGTGAACAAGGATGTGGTCAAGTTGAAATTGTAGAATCAGCTGTTTGTGACTTTGGTCAAATTCTGGCTGATATCTTGACTGAAATGTTACATTATCAGGACGGCTGCGTGTCTTATTCCTCCGTGAAACCAGGATATCGGTGCCCGGTTATTAAAACCTAACACTCTCTGACCGGCTGACCGGCGCGGTGAAATGCGGATCCGGTCTGACCGGTCTGAACAGCCAGGCGGGAGCGCGCTTGAGAATAGCGGTGCGCGGCGCGGCCGCTACATGGTGTGCTGCTGCTCGAACTTTTTCGACCCTTTTTGTCGATCAGACGGGGGGGGGGGGGGGGGGGGGGGGGGGGGGGCTGCCCTCCCTGCTTTTCCACTCGTTTTTTTTACCGTCTCGGAGACAACACAGCTTTAGCACAATAAATATGTTACCGTAGACAGACATATATTACAGTGGCAATAATTAATATAATTATAAACATAGAACTATAATTTAAAAAAGAATATTAATAAAAATGTGAACAGCAATGTGGTGAATAATCTGAAAGTTTGTTACTTCTATTATATATATTTCGTTGTCCAGGTATTATGCACCTAACTTAGTTCTGTGTCAAGTCAAAAGTTAACATTTTCTCTGGTATTAAACTCTGTATGATTTTGGACATGTGGCTCGGTGCGTGGGCAGCGGGTAATGAGTCCCCCACCACACAAGAGAACTTCCCCCCCGTCCGCATTAATTACGCAGGGATCCCATGGACCCATTTAGCTAATTGCATATCTGGGCCTGCTACTTATCCACGAGAGCGGTGGAAGATAACAGACAGTTAGCAAGCTTCGGCCGGTCTGTGCTGCGCGGCTGAGCTGTGATGTTTGTTATGATTCAGGCCCTTTAATCCTCCCGGTAACTGGAAAGCTGCAACATCATCCTGAGTTTTTTTTTTTATTCCTCAAATATCACCCTGTTTCCATGTAAGGGGAAACATTTTCTGGGGCTTAGTGGTTTAAAGCATTTAATTTATTTAGATGAAAGTGTTCGGTTTCATTGATGCAGACATGTGAAGCTCATAGAGGAGAGGGCTGCTGCTGATGTTGAGGAGAATGAAATGATCAGATTGTCCTTATTGCTCCAGTTTTAACGCCCCAAGGACGAGCTGGCAGCGACGGTTATCTCTCTGCAGAACGACTGCACAGAGCCAGGTGCCAGACTAATGTTCACTAAAATTAAGTGATCATTTGTCAAGATCCCAAATTTGGGATCAGTCGAAAAAAAGTTTCATTCATGTGAGGACGGAAACGCATACTAAAGCTTCCTCTGCCTAAGTTCACGTGAGGAGGGATTTCTACTGATTTACTGGTTTGAAAAATTCTATCAATATGCAACTAGTCGGTGGTTTTAAATTGATTTTAACGAATCCAGGCTAGCTATTCCCACCAGCCTCCAGTATTTATGCTATGCTAGGATAACCGTCTGGGAATGGATTATGTCAGCATTTACTCTCGGGCTAAATGATTCTCTAAAATCGGGCTGTTATCGGCCACATGACATTATGGAAGTCTTGATTCTCCCACTGCACTTTTGATGACATTATGATGAACATTCGGGCGTTGGCGCGTAAATAGCTACAAACGTTTGTGTACCTAATATTTTATACATACCTGCTAATTTTGGTGTAGAGGGAAGTGTTATAATGTTTTTGGGGGGATTTAAAAATATATATATATTTTTGAAGAGAATAAGTGTTTCACTCTCTAAAGAGTTTCCGGGGGGAAAGTGGTTGGGAGTGAGTAATGCTCTACTCTCAATGAACAGCTGCCATTGATCTCTGAGGTGGCCTACAGCAAAAACGACATAGCACCCAGCCCCCGTTCATTTTTAGTGGAGCCTTGGAGTGCAAACAACTGTATGTGCGATAAATCACAACAATATAATGAATTTAAATGTATCCTATTTAGTCGATGGCTTAAATTTCTGTTTATTGTGCCAAACTGCTACAATTTATTTCATCAACACAAACTTCCTTCCCTCATGCACTGATTCACATGCCTTCAGTAAAATAACACGAGAAGCGAAATAATACACTTTGACTTGTGAGTGATCCAGCTGTGTCTCAGTGGGGCACATTTATTAAAGCTTCATTTTTGGGGCCGAGGTGAGGTGTTTCCCAGGCACCATATTGTCTGACCTGTCCCCTCTCTCCTCCTCTGCATTGTGTGATTAATGAAACCGCAGGACGGACGAACAATGAAGTCTCCAGTGGCACATTGTGTTTCCAAAGATTGCCGGTGGCGATGGGCCCCCGTTCCCCACCTCTGAGAGTGAACCATGAACCTCATGTACTTTATTTCTCTCGCTCTGACAGATTTGACACAAATTAATCCAACAAAATATGCTGAGATTAATTTAGGTTTTAATGCACAAGGCTATGACCCGTGCATCGCGCTCAGCCCTAGGTGGTGTCTCCTGAGCTACGCACGCTGAACTGTGCTCCAAGCAGTCGCCCTCAGGCTCAGAGGGAAGAATTTCCGGAATGTAAATGTCTTAAATTGATTCAGATAAGGTTTCTCTGTCTTCTAGTGGCTTTTGTGTAATTTGGGTTCTCAGGTTTGTTTACCTGGAGGCAAAAGACTCAGCATCTCCCTACTGTCACATTATAATCAGTTCTTTCCAGGGATTCCTTTGTAGCCGTGTCCCTATTTGATATATGAGAAATTTTCCCTCTAATATTCTGAACTGGGTTCGATATGACATGAGCCCCTGTTATTTGTCACATTAATAACCACTTGTTATTAAATAATTTAAACACAGCGCTACACAGTTGACATATAACAATACTTTTGAAACTAACCCTGGATCGCACATCTTGGCATTTTTCCAGTTTGAGCAAAGTAATTGTAAGCATTTTAAAAAGCATTTTACAAAGTTTGTCTGCAAGTCTCGGGGAGCACTGATGCTGTAAGTGTTGTAGGAGCGGCTCAGTGGTTTCAAGTCGGTCTCCTTTTTGTGTGGTGTTTGTATTTTCTCCCCATGTTTCTGTGAGTTTGGGTTCAGGCACTCTGGTTTCCCCCAGCAGTCCAAATACATGCAGATTGGGTTTAGGTTGATTGGAGAATCTGAATTGACCTTGTGGATGTCAGGGTGAGATACGCTGCCTCTCTCCCGATCTCTCCAGCTCCCCCTGTGCGACAAAGGATACGCAGTACAGATAATGTACAGAATATAATAATAATGTATATATATCAGTGAGTAATCATCTGAAACAATTAGAATCATGTTTTCTTACCTTGTGCATAGCTGCTCAGAATCAAAATCCTCTCCCACAAAATCCACCATGTTTCACCGACATGTTTCTAGAGCGGTCCTTTCACATCCTTGTTACCTGAGGGGCCACTGCAGGTTCTCCTCTACATCGCTGACAGGAGGCGTATTCAGATGGTTGCAGTCTGTATCCTCACCACTAAACACTACTCAATCCTATATACTGGTCCTTTAACCACATATTTTGCAATTTCAATTAAAAAATACGATGATCAAAATAAAAAGTTTGTGATATACATATGTATTACATATTTATAATACGATGCATTAAAACCAGATTTATAACTGTTGTGAAATATCATTGTAATGGCTTGGGATGATGTAATGGCAGCATTAATATGCAATCATTTTTCATGAATTAAAACACAGTCTTGTGACTAACAGCCCAGATGTTAGACTCGCGTGCGATCCCATCACTCATACAAGCAACCAGATGTGAGTTACAAAGCGTTTTGTGGCTCCTGAAGGAGCTGCACAAGTCTCAGATGGCTTCAGGGGATTTCAGCATTAGTCTGGGCCGAAGCCTTAAAGTTTGACGGGAAAATAACTGATAAGAGACATTTTTCCATTTAAAATGAGATGCTGCCATGAAGTATCTGTTAATTAACACCTCTGCTGGAGTGGATGTACTATTACAGCCTGCTCGACTACGATTCGTGTCGCTGCGCTCAACCTTATTCCTCTGATCATTTCTATTTAATGACATAACAGTGAATCAGTGGAGTCCAACATTGTGACCTCCTCAATCTGAAAAGTGAGTCATTGTGTGAGTCTGTGGCCTCCAAGTAAGAAACCTGAAACCTTTTCCCGCTCCCGGCCCGTGTCAGTGTGTCGATGACGCTCGAGGGACAGGTTGTGGCTGCTCGCGGCCCCGGAGCTGCAGCTGAGCTCAGAGGGAGGCAGATGAGGAAGCAGGTAATCAGAAGCCGGGTGGAGATCGTTGGGGGGGGGGGGGGGCGCCGGCCAGTGTTTGCTTTCATCAGAAGGCAGCTGTTTGGATTCGACCCTCTCATGTTACATTGTTTGGAATGCTTTTCCCTCGGGTGGATTAAGATGCTGCAGCCTTTCACTTCCCACCTGGAGAAAAGTATTTAATCCTGTCACACCAGGGCTGTGTGTGAATACATCACTTCACCTGTGTGTGGTTTATTTGCATTATTACTCGCAGTACATCTTGTTGAGTGTGTTTGTGTGCGTTGATGTACCTGCAGTGCCTGCGGTGTGTTGCTTCTCTCTCCGATGATCCAGCTGGAGTCTCACCACACTCGTCCCCATATCAGTCTGCAGCCTGTCAGTGGAGCTGCGGTGGCCCATGTCATTAACTCCGGCTGTGTTCGGCCTAGACAGTCTAATAACCCACACTGTCTGTCGTGAAATATTCTGCTTGTCCTGATATCGACTCTTCTGCTCCAGAATGTTTGGAAACTTTAACAGCAGCGAAATGTCGCAGACACCGACCTGACTGCAAACTGAGCTACACTTTACCTCACAAAGTGAAGTGGGCTGTGGTGTTACTGTTGTCTTATAGATGAGGCTACTGGGGTCTTCTCGGTTATTAGTATCTTCCCAGAATGATATTTAGCAGACAGTATTTTGAGTGCAATTATGAAATCAAAATAGCTATGTATTAATTTACTCTCTACATTTCTCTCGCATTTAGAGACAGAGGCACATGTTCGAGCAATCGTGAGTCAGTTTCAGCTGTCACCTTATTTTATTTTACATGTTTTACAATGACATCCAAATTGTATGTCTACTTTCAATGTTAGTTTAGTTTAGTCCATGTCCCATCTGCTTACATGGAGGAGGTGGGTCTTATGACCTTTACCGCAGCCAGCCACCAGGTGGCGATTGAGACACTTTGGCTTAATTTTTGTGTAGCAGTCATTTGGTCTATCTTTATATAAAGTCTATGGTTTACAAAAGGAAGTCATGTTCAGCCTCCTTTCAACCCCATCAAGAACAAATATGCAGCTTTCATAAAGCAGCACTTTCGAGATGTGGTGCAAAATGTTCAGGACCAGCTGACAAAACCTGAAGCTCTTGTCCTGTTAAAGTCTGTGAGGCCCACTGGCCCTTTCATAATGTCACAGAAGTTTAGTACCTTCTCTAGGAGGTGATGTTTTCATCTACAATTGTTTGTTAGTCAGCGGGATTATGCAAAAACTGCTGGACGGATTAGCACTAAACTCTGTGGAAGGATGAGCTATCAGGCAAAGAAGAACCCATTACATTTTGGTGTGGATGGATCTCGATGGAACAAACTGGCATGTTAAGGGAACTGATATCTATGAGTGTGTGTAATTTGATGCAGCCTGATTGAATTGAAGGCGACTGTTGGGCCTTGGCGGAGGTATGGGATCCACTGCAATACCTTGCAATAAACAGAAAATGTGGTTGGATCTAATGTCAACTTAAAAAACGCCCTGATATCCTGTATAAGTCAAGTTCAACCACTAGTAAGAAGTTAGAAACTGCCCATTATTTATGTACATAATACATTATGTGACATGGAAACAAACTTCAGCGTATCCTATGTGTTGAAATATTTAATAATCCAATCATAATACCATGTTAACTTTTAAATAATTTATATATCAGTGTATAAAAACTGTATTTACATATTGAGTGGAGCGCTCTTGTGTCATGTGAGTTCAGGGCTGTTTTTCCACCTCAGAATATTCAGGGTAAAGAAACTAACATGACTTCAGTATCTTTTATTCTGTATATGAGGAACGTGCTTTTTAAGAATTTGCATTCATCCACTTAACCAGCTGTAATTGTCTCGCCTCTAAAACCAGCCTCTGACTATTTTGCATATCTTAATTTTCTGTAGCCCTGAGAGTATATGTTAACTGCTCACATGCTTCCACATATGGCAAATATCTAAAAATATACTGCAGAGCACTTTGTGTCGGGACACGTCTACACAGCGCAGTGAATCAATCTCTGACTTATATTTAGAGGAAATGTGTTATTATTTCTGTATGTAAACCTATTTATACATATTTGTATATTTATCTTATACATATCCACCATTTGTCTTTTCAGCTGTGAAGATCAGCAGACATAGAAGGCTGCATTTCCCTCTGCAATAAGGTGAGAAGCTAATAATGGAAACATGAACATATCGGCTCTTAAATCCTCTGTTATCACCGGACAGAACGGAGAATGTCTTCGACTGCTGGTTTCACTGCAGTCCTCTCCCCTGGGAATAACTTCATACATACATATGTGTGTATACTTTCAATACTAAAGTTTTGTACATGGACACTTAAGCATGAAAGAGGAGTCGTTGAAATGTGTAAAATCATTGCATGTTGAATGTTACGATGCAAAAGCTTGTGCCGACTCCAACTCTTGGCCAATGACATTGTCAGTATTTCCCACCTCTGGCAAATTCACATACATACTGTAAATATTCTTGTTAACTGGCTGACATTATGCTGCTTGGAGCGTGCTACATTGCATCAGGGGGGGTGTAACTGTCGGCTCTGTCATGTGTGCTACAGGTTTGTCTTGGCAAGGCTTGTCATGATAAGGGCCAGGGTGCAGCTGCCAGGGAGGCAGAGTGTCAGAGAATCAAAGAAAGGAAGATTTGCTCATCGTACTTTTTGCTCTCTGCTCCTCTTCACTGCAGCAGCAGCATCTCGGTTCCTTCTCGCATTTGTGGTTTGATGTTTTTCTTAGTCGTTTTCATCTTTATGATTCTTTCTCTTTAAAGCAGTGTGGCGGACCTCTGTCATACGTACCCAACCTGTATCACTCATGAAATATAATCTTAGAGCTGTCAAAACTAAACCATCAACCGTTTGTGTGACCTTTCATCTTTCATCTGTTCATTTATTCCATAGGGACAGTGCTCATTAATCAACACACAACATGACTGTCAATCAGCCAGAGTTAGCTGTATAAGCTCACTTTCATCGGCAACCTGAAAAAATGGCCCATTTTATATTATAACAAATATCCTTTGATAATTCATTCAACATTCTTTTTACATAGCTTAGAAAACTGAGTACAAACCCCTCAATTAAACACTACACCTAATTCAAAAGTAAATAAAAACAATACACTTCACCCTTCAGATACAATACAAAGCCTCATACACATACACAAATTATAATAAGATGAGGATTACTGGGTCCAGACTTGTCCAGTTGCCCTACCATGATGCTAAATGTTATTCCTGAGGTCCTGGTGAAGTTTAGGGATAAGGTTTTAGTTTGACTGTCCACAACAAATGGAAGATAATGTGGTCTCCACTGTGGATGCTAAATTAGCTTCTAATTGCTTTTAGTGCTTTCATAATTAATGGAAGGCGTGTGTTTGTGGATGTGTGTGTGGAAAGTTTACAATAATGGACATTTTCAAGCTAAGCTATTGAGTTGTTTTCCCAGCAGCATGTGGTGTCCAGTCACTGTAACCAGGCTCTACTCCGCAGATGACATTAGGCTTTGTAAACCTGTTATTCTGTTAAAATATTTTTGCTCCTGTATGCTGCCTTGAGTTCTTCTTATCGGATTTTTTTTAGTTGTCTGTGTAATGTCCATCACTCTCTTTCCAACTACATCAATTAATCATATATAAACGTTTTAGTTAAAGGAAACAGTCTGGCTGAAGGTGCATGCTGGAGGTGGATGAAGACGTCCATCTCTCGTCTCACCAGTCTCACGTTTAGACGCTCTTCTGAGAGAGCTTGTTCCTTTGGATATGAGCCAGCGCTGATCTCACTCATGATCGACTCTGGGACTGTATCCAGATTCACTCTCAGATTTGTGATCACTGGAACAGATTGTTGAACATTTACTTCAATACAACTTGATTCAGAGTTTATTGACAGTGACATATGTAATCACATAAAAACCTGGCTTTAAATGAAGTTAAAGAAATAATATGTAACAGTTGTTAAATAAATGTCTAAAAATGACTTAACCTATATTAGTTTGACTTATCCAAAATGTCTTTAACCCTTGTGTGGTGTTCATGTTTTGGTCACCCAGCCAATGTACGTGGGTCTGGTGGACCCACCGCATTATTCGGTCTTTCAATCAATACAGCTACAACAATTTATGTGAAAATACTTAACAGATGTTAACTTTATCCCAATAACAAGCAATATAAACAGCATATATGGTTAATATTTGTCATTTACCCCTGTTAAATCACATTCATGAATAAAAGTGCTTCTCGTTTTTTGTGATAAAATGCAATTAAACTAAGAAACATCGATTACAATCAAGATATGAATTGGAAAAAACGAATATGAAACAAGGTTTTTCATCAATATTGACGTTTATTTATTGAACTTAATTAGAAATTGAACACACTCATGTCAGTCTACACATGAGCTCCAATGAACAGATACAGTATCTAGAAATGATTTTTGAAGAGAGAAAATCTCTGGAAGACAATGAAGGGAAAGAGTTTAGAGAATATGAAGATCATGTTTCTGTCAATTCAGAGTCTGGAAGTGAGTTTGGGTTAGAAGAGGATGAGATTGACCATCAACCAGCTACGTAAAAAGTTAATCTGCAGCCAGTCCCAAATCCAGGCCAGGCCATCGGCAGCCAACATATGGATGACAAAAAATGATGACATTTAATGGTCTTTTTGCACTTTAGCCACCCAGTATGGCTGCCAATGTAATAAGGTGCAATCAGGGCCGACACGGATAGCAGTGACTCATGTGCAGGACATCAAGCCTTCTTACGAACTTTTCATTACGAAAATCCTTCTGGATTGCACTAATTTGGAGGGACAGCATGTTTTCGTAGAAAGCTAGAATGAGATGGACCAAACCCATTTATTTGCATACTTTGTTTTTTTTATCCGTGCTGGAGTTTTCAACTCAAAAGGGGAATCAACAGAATCCTTGTGGGATGCAGTAACTGGCAGAGAACTTTTACGTAAATGTGCAGGAATGTGGGAGCAGAGGTGATTGAAATATACAATTTAACACTTTATGTAGTCCTGGGTCCAGTGGACCCGAACATCACATATGTAATATAAATGTGTAGGGGGGGTGTAAAGTTTAAAGTCACTGAATATATGTTCCTTTATATGTTCATCACAGAAAATGAGCCAAGGCCAATGAGTCTCAGGTTGAAAAAAATATTTATCGCATCATTTTTCTTTTAGCAAACATTGAAAACGGGTCCCACAGACCCGAACACCATACAAGGGTAAACAATGTTCCGACCCAGAGAAATCCCTAATTTTATCCAAGCTGACAGGACGTTTTATTTCGGTTGCCTTTGAACTGTTCTCATTGCTTCCTCTTAATGGATCATGAATACTCATTAGCGTTTGCTGCATAATGCGAATAAAACTTTATTGCATTACCTTATCTTTACACAGTGCATGCACCTGGCCTGTGTCGTGTGGATTTTCATCTGCAATGGTGGTGAAGACAACAACTCCCATGATCCAACACTGCTTCACAGCATCAACAAGTTATTGGTTTGACTGAGATAGTCCTAGCAGCTTAAGTTACATAATTGAATTAAACTACACTATCCACAGGGGAATCATGTGCTCTTGAATGCCAGGTGTGTTGTAATTTATCTTTATAGAGCATTTGGATCTGTACCATTGCATTATTCACATCGGCCCCTGACTCTCACAGATGTGGACTCAATTCATCTGCAGTGATGTGTTATTTACCTACAGGTAATAACGATCCAGTAGAGCTGATGACAACTAGTCATGTTACTCATGCAGCTCTCATGGGGACTGTTCATGGATGTAAAGAGGATGTGGTTCATCAGTCAGTTGTTCCTGGAACAAGCTTGGCTCACTTGGCTTACTTCCAAAACAAAGTTGGAGATGTCACACTTGAACAGTTTGTAGTTCTTCTAGAAGGAAGCCAAAACCTCTCTCTTACTATTGCAACGTTTTTATTATTTAATTTTCTTGGGAAATCATCTGAGAGTTTTTAAAGAAGGAGCATTACGGTATATCCAGGAGTCAACCGGTGATGTGAAGTGATCTTAGACGTATGCATGTCTGAATACTGAATTTGATTATTGCTTATTAAGAGTATGACCTTATTCAGGTATTAGAAAATGCCAGTGTCTTATTCAGATTATTGTTTTAATCAGATTAATATCTGAATTTTGGTGTGAACAATGGAGTGAACCTCAGACCTGAGGTGTGACCAATCCTTTAGTCTGTCAACTTGCTGCTCATGGATTTTATTAGAGTTGTGGTCTCAGTGGATCTTACTAAGCTTGGAAAATGACTGGCCCCTGACAACATTTTATCCCCCCCCGACTCCTCCACGCTAGCGCTACATTCCTTCCACCCACACACATTTTACCGGGAAGCAGTGACTTGGAGTCGCTGCAGCAGCTGACCGGCACAGTCGCAGTGAATCACCTGTCTTTTTTTTGGGAAGAGCGGCTGTGCAGGGCCATGTAATCCCAACGTCAGCGCTGCCAAATAAACCTCTGTGTCCAGAAACACATAGGCCTCTTTGGCATTCAGATCAATGTGCTTACCATGGGTCTCCCCTTTGGATCTTCTTCTCACATTACTGTTGTGTTCTCTCAGTATTGATTAAAACAGGCCCTTGTATTTTTGCAATGAGTTGGCTGAAATTGTTGGTTGCTTATCAATACATTTGATAATTTCATATTCAATTAATTCAAGGAGGTTTCATGAACATATTTGCCTTTAGCCATGGAATGATGATCTTAGAGTAGAGACTTCTGAAACGTTATCGGTCATTTCCTTTTTTTTCTCTGGCCCTGCAGTCATGCTATAATGCTTTATTATAACTACACCTGCAGCAATTCAAATTCTCAGCAGCACTGACTCCAACAAATAACACTACCCTCACTATTAAAACTGCATTAACATGATCGCTATCGGATACTCACCCAAATAGATTTGTATAGCCAATACAATTGACTCATACAGTATTTAAATCCCAGATTGCTTCAGAAGTCAATGGACTTATCATTGAAGAAATGGCTCTGACTAGATATGTGTCTGAAATCCAGAGTTATCCTCTGCCTTTGACTAAACCAGACACCCCCACCAGACGCAGTCCCCCTAGAATACCTGTTAAAAGCAGTCCTCGGCAGATAGATTATGTGGACCCTACATAGCAGCTTTTATTGATTCCCAATCTTATGATCTGCCCATGAAACTTCAGGGTTCAGGAGTGTTTATGTGACATGGGTATAGATGAGCCCCAAACGTCCTGACCAGAAATAACCTTGTGAGCTGAGCGACTGAGGGAGATATCTTTCTTTTTTTTTCAATCATTCCCTGCAACATATTCCATCAATAACCCACCCTTCACACCCAATTCTAGTAAACAACATATCTCCGTTTCCATCCATATTTCAACATGTTAAGTGGGGACACATTCTCTCTGCCTGTCTTTTTAGAATCACATGTGCATTGAAGATTCAGTTGGCACGGTGGTAGACTAGGGGACTGATGGATATTACTAGGTGCTCTTAAAGTGTGTTCATGAAACAGTGAGCGAATCACAACGCAGATTTCGGTGCCTCATTACGGTGCCCGAGCTCTGTACATAAGTTGTCCTGAATACAGTCATCAGTAACTTCACCACCTATGTCCCAGGAGGAGCCTCTGAACTTTCTGCGGGTTTTTCTGACCCGCCCCAAGAAAAAGCTCAACAGTATGTCCAAAGGAGCAAATGTGAGAAAACTGCAGGAGATCCTATGGAGGATTCACCGCGAGCGAATGAGCTGATGATGTCTTTAACAAACGGCCGATGCAAAAATGACAAAACAAAAAAGTTAAACAAACATCTCTTGGTAAAAAAGCAGTGCCACACAGGTAAAAGACTCAGAGGAAGATATCAAGCGGGTATTTGGTGATAACAGCAGAGGCCGGTGACGATGTGCTGTAACCGAAACACGTGATCAGCGAAGCAAAAAATCCTGCCTTAGCCTGCTCCACCACCCTTGACCTGTACACCACATGGATTTCTGTGATGATGTGAACGTGCCTGAGTGGAGCATCTCCTGCTGCATTGTGCACGTGTGAAAGGCAAACTCCGGAGAAAGGACATCTGGACATCCTCCAGAGGTCATGTCTTGAAATGACTTTAGGAAAGGACCTGGTGACACATTAGAAAACAGGAGGATGCACCGTGTTGGACTGCTTGCGTGACCCTACAGCACATCAGCCGGCAGGTTGCCCTGGTGGTAAAGAGACAGTTGATTGTGAGTTTGGGGCTGGGGCATTTTGCAGTATTAAGCACTGAAAAGGTTCTGGCATTATTTATGTACCGGCAGTGATTTAGCATCAGTATCGGGAAAACCCCCAAAAGATACCCAACTCTAGATGATCAAACTGACACGGGAGACTGAATCAAAGCCCATCAGAGAGAAAGCAGGTTGTCTACACCCTTGTTGTCACGATAAATCAGCAGGGCATTTCTGCTGCTGCAAGCTCACCCATGTCAGCATCTTGCAGCTCCACTGTACTGAAGTGAAACCGACTTGACGTGGATTAATTACTGCACAAGATGTTAATTTAATAGTGTACAGTACACATTACACATTTTCAGCTCTTGTGAAAATATAACCTTATTGGTGGAGTTAATAATGGTCATTTCACATTAGAGTGACAAATTAATAAAAGATATCATTACTCCTTCCTTTTCTCGACCACGTAAATTGGGGCCATGTCTTTGCCTCAGTACATCTTTATCATTCTTTCAGTGTCATGGACAAACTCCTCTTGCAGCGTCTGAGTTTGTGGTTTGTTTTCATCTCTCATCTGGAGAGTGTGGACATAATTCTTGCGTAGGTGGTAGAAGACGTTAGTTGTTCTTTAAATCAGTTGTTGCGATCATTCTGCGACACAATATGCAAAGAGCAGTTTTCTGCCTGTGTCAGTCTTTTCATACCGAACCAAGTCCGTGTGACAGATTGAGCTCTTCTTTTAAGTGCACTCGCCTCCTTTCATGTTGGCTTGTTTGGAATTACCACATTTTGTTCCACGTTCACTCTCCTCCATGTTTGTTTGTGTTGCCTTCATGCAAATTTCCTGCCTGCATCCGTGCTGTGGGGAAGAACACAAAGCAGCGTTCAGATGATGAAAAACATTGCTGAAAATGGTGAAATAAACTTAGAACATAATGTGAAACAATGGATGTTTTTCTATGACCAGAGGCAACGTGTTACATTTAGTCTGGATCGAGAATAATGAACACTGGTAGTCAAATGAACAGCCTCAGGCTTCAGTTTTCTTCATTAGTACAAAAGATGGAGTTGGTGTGATATACTTATTTATCATTGTAGGTTCATCAATACTCATCAATCATCAATACACCAATCCACCTATGGAAGGGTCCTCCAATGTCAGCTTGATTAATGTATTCATTGATTCACTGAGGATCAGCAGCATGAGAAGTCATTTTATAATGGACTGACAAGTGGTGATACTCGTGCGCGTCTGCTAAATGTGTCCTCTGCTTTTCGGGAACTACAAACCCAACCAAGAGAGTTCAGCTAACCTTTACTTAAGAGGGAACATTTGGTCTCATTGAGCTGTAGAGACTTTACACTTCATCATCAGTCGTAGACATTGAACCATTTGACCTGTTTTCTTTTCATTTTTATGATAAACTCTCAACAAGAACTGGCTTCAATCCAGAAGCTTTAAGCTGCTGGAGTTTTCTCATTTCCCTGCCTTTTACAAAGTACATCAGATATTAGTAAAGCCATAGCCAGCCTCTGTAACCATGGCAACCTATATTTGAGCGCATCCTCAAATTGCAACAGATTTGTCAGAGTAATGAGACGTAAAGGTTGAATCCATATTCTAAATGAAAAACAAAAGTTGTCTGAAAGAGAGAACTGAAATGAGGAATTGAGGGATGGTTGTAATATGGGTGACGGCTTATAAATGCTTTGTCGCTGCTGTTTACAAGTAGCCTTTTAAGTTGATATCTGTATGACGAATTGTTCACAAGGATGTAAGGGAAAAAGATTTGAGACTTTTGGAAAAGCTGTGGGCCCAATTTTAGTTTGAAAAATCCAGGGTTGTGTTTTAATCTGCGCCGGCCGAGACGGAGACAATCGGACATGATGATTGGTTCTTATCAGTCAAGACTCGACGAACAGCTGTGAATATAAGGGCTGCTAACACTTCATCAGACACAGTTACACCTTGTCATCAGTCCAAGAAAAGACATCCCTGCTCTAACTTTTCATCATAGCTGCTATTTTTTTTTAACAACTATAGGCTATAGTTCCTGTTTACATTAACAGATCGGCTAAAACGCAGTATTGGATTTTGTTGGGATTTTTTTCTTCTTTATTCAACAGCGTGGTCTTTGATAGCAGGACTTTGATTTAAAATTCAGATTTTGTAATGTTTCACTCAAAACCCTGCGTTAGCACTTAAATATTTTGCTGCACGGACAATTTTCTTACAGTCCAAACAACGAAAGATCTGCTCTCGGGTACAGGAGTGAATGACACTGGTTAAAGTAACCTCCCATACGGGAATCTCAAAGAAGTAAAGCTTACACACTCACAACAACAGTTTAACTCATCAACAATACACCTGCCATTTTATTGGTTAGGGAATTTTACAGAATGAGTGCAAGCGCACAGTTTGAGAACAAGCAGAGCAAATCTAGGCACCAACATGGTATATTTCCCAGGAGCCATCCCTCTCATGGTTATCATTCTTGTAAGCACTAATCTGAGCTTGAGCAGTTCTCCCAAGTTATGTCTCCTTTAATGGGCACATAAAAACACAACAACAAGGCGATAACAATAAATGATCACACTTTCGTGTGGCTGTGTCATATTTAGTTGAATGAAGCAACCCGACACCTGTGTATGTGCTGCCGCCAACAGAGATGCATCACCTGCCTGCCTCCTCTGTTCAGCCAGGATCTCTCTCTCTCTCTCTCTCTCTCTCTCTCTCTCTCTCTCTCTCTCTCTCTCTCTCTCTCTCTCTCTCTCTGTCTCACACACACGAAACAAGAACAGACAGGTAGTGAATAGATGTGTCATTTCACACAACCAACCGGGTAGACAATTAACAGGCTTTTATTCTCATGCCGTCTTTTGAATTAGTGGTGTTCGTCTGTGTGCGTGCATGCGTATTCTTGCACAGTGTCTCGAATGCGTCACATCCACCTTGTGCGAACGTGAAGAGCAATTAAACTATTTTTCTTCTTTTTTTAGGTGCAGTTTTATTTCCTGCGATGTGCTAATTGCAGTAAAAAAAAAAAAACAGTAGTTCATCATCATACCCTTGAATAGTTTTATTCTAGTCCCCACTCTGGGTTTAAGGATTAAAAAAAAAATCTGACTGGTGGACACATTATTCTCTCCCCTAGACACACTCACTTCCAATGAGCATTTATCTAGTTTCTTGCAGATTGAAAAAGGCTATAAAGGTGGAACTACTGTGTAATGATCAGCATGTTTTCTCTGGTACGAACAGACAAATTCATCATAGGTCATGTGGTACTCAATCATATATTTGAATTAACCCATTTACATGCATTTCCAAATGTACCCGTGTAATGTCGTCCCTCTGACAGATTTCAGAAGTTTACACATTCAATCAGCCTGCTTTTATTGACATTATTAGAAGGGAAGGAATTAATTGGACATGAGCCTGTGTGACGTCTGAGCCACATCATGAGCAGGAGCAGGATGTCACTGACCGGCTCATATGCACTTAGAGGAGACATTGATATCACTCAGCTCATCACCCACTGTCTTGTTGTGGCTCTGCCTGGTGACACTAGTCTGCTGGATGATGATGGGTTTGGATTTCTATCTGATGAACGGACAAAGGGAGTTTTTAATGTTTAGTTTACAAGACGTTTGTAGGGATATAAAAGCAGCTGTGGTACAATCTGGTTTATTTACTGCTGAGGTTATTTCAGAAGGAACGGTTGACACATCTCTGAACTGAAGGCAACAAGCTGCTGAATTAATGCTACTCATCAGCAGATGAACCCTACACATCCCTGTGCTAGCCCACTTTGGCCCTGGGGTTGAAACTAGGCTGCCGACATGCTCTGGCCAAATATTGAATATGTTCCCAGTTCCAGAATCCCCTCTGGGAATGACCTGTTCGACTTGTGAACTGTTCTGCTATTAGATTAGAGGACATGTTACTGTAATAGGGCCGGGTGTTTCCCAGAAGGCACCACTGCGCCTCATTGATCTATTGAACAAAAGCTACATGTTCCAGTGCTCGCTCTCATTTTCCTTTTTATCTGGTGAGCTTTTGTCTGACTCTTAGGCTGGAAGTTTTCTGTAAATGAAATCGACTCCTGTGTGTGTACAATGAGGGAAAATGTAACCTGCTTTCCTCTCGTTTTGGCGTTCGCTGCCTCGTTTCCCTTTTGCTGTGATGTCTGTTTTTATGCATCTATGTCAAAGCTTGTGTCTCAGAGTTACTGAATCAAACACTTCAAAGCTTAACACACAAAGTCTCTGTGATAACTCTGCATATCAGACCAAGTTGAATCTACTCATCATGGCTCTCAGCGGTGGGAAAACAAATAGACGCTCTCAGTTCTGCAGCGTTCATGTTTCTGTGGATGGATCCAGGTGCAGTTTTCCTTCAGTGACTCTGACCTGCACCAATATGACACATCCAGGTCCGCCTCACTTATGCTCCAGGCAACTCTGTTGTGAAAGACGAGTACAAGAACAGTATCGGCTTTCCCAGTGACCTCAACTCCTCAGTGTCTTTAGAAGCAAGTAGATGTAGATCTTCGGTGTGTGCTTTTATACTGGGTCAATATGATACAAGGCTAAAAAGACCTTTGGGGCTCAGCAGCTTCAATACAGCTGACTTTCTCTGTGATCACTACAATGCTTTTTCTTCAATGTACTTGACACAGTCTGAACTGTGGGGCTATAAGTCCATGTATCCTGTGTTCCATTCATTTTCTTTAGGGAAACCAAAATTGGAAAATGAAAGGAATTGTTATTTTATTTTACAAAAATATTTAATTAAAAAAAAAAAAAGTTCAAAATTTTGAGTTAAATCTTTACATTAAATCATTAGTTAGACAAACACACAAATAATACCGATGCTATGCTAGCAGTTCTGTGAGTTATATTTGAATATGCTAGTGCTTTGAGCTAAATGCTAATGTCTTCATGCTACCATATGGTTGTTCACCAATGTAGTAAAACATACTTGTTTTAGCCTCTTTGCTAAATAGCACTACACACGCTACACAAGCAAAGTGGAGGCAGTGGGAAAAGCTTTTAGTTTGGTTGGTAATTGGTCTTATTCCAAAGGGGATGAGGGGGTTCAAGCTATGACATACTCATCCTCTGGGGATGATAAATAAGTGCATCAGGTTTCAGAGCAATCCAACCACAGCTGCTGAAATATTTCAATAGCAACCTAAATGTCAACCAGCTGGTGGTATAACAGTAAAGGTATAGGGGATCGCCAAAGTTGTCACGATTCATCCTCTGGTAACCGTTAACTTGTGAATTCGCTATTGATTGACTATACCTCCAGTAGATATTGAGATGTGTCACTGACGACATGGAAGCTTTGACCTGCCGGGGGCGCTACAGATAAACTCAGGACAAGGTCGGCACATGGCATATATCTATTCTATTTGTTGACAGTCCATCGAGATGTTGTCAGGATATATCACTCACCATGAATATCAACCTTGTGCAACTACATACACATTTCTTGAAACCATGAATTTATTAAAAAAAATCATAATTTACCAAAGGTTACTCCACTATGGTTAAGCCCTGATTGAGTTTCTGCTGCTGTTGGTGTGAACCACATGAGAAGTGTTGGCTCGCAGGAGAGTGCTACTGTGGACTACTCTTTGTTATGTGAGCGTGCAGCAGATCAGAGGAGTGTAGGTGTGACTGGTGCAGTTGGGTTTAAAGTCAGGAGGAGGAGGAATGCTTTGTAGCTCACGTATGACAGTGTGGGAACGTACAGTGTGTTAATGATCTATATTCTTTGCTCGCATTTTCTGCATGCTATTTGTCCATGTGTTTATGGATCGGTGTCTTTAGCGTGTGAGTCCACTGGCCTATTTTCCTCTGCTTCATGGTTTTACATTTGTTTAATTTTCTAATTCTGCTCAAACACAACTAATGGATGATGACTGCAAATGGCAGAGGCTCTGAATGTATATCTTCTCTCCCTCTTGAGGCAGGAGTGAGCATTGTGGAGCAGAGCTGAAAGGGATTCATCAGACAGATAAAGCCACAGACTGACAACATCCTGGTGCAGCAGGTGTTTGACTTGTACGCTCACATAAGCAGTCAGGCAGGTAAATAAAGCATGCAGGCAAACACACGGGGCCTGAATCCAGATGGATTAACCAGCATGGAGGGAGATGAAGACCAGAGTGGTGAAGCAGGTTGCTGTAGAGGAGGACACACAGCTTATTCTAATAAATGCAGATTTTCTTTGTCTCATGGAACTCAAGTTGGAATTGCTATTTACGAGGCTAATACTGCCCGTTCCTCTCTGTCTGGGTTTTTATCAACTTGTTAATCTCAATTCAACTGAGTAGACGTGAGCTAACAAAACGTCAATTCCAGAATTTTGACCTGTTAACAGGATTAAACAAAACCACAGAAACTACTTTTATTGAAATGTGCTGGCGGGGTGGGGTATGGGTCAAGGACCAATTCATTACATTTTTGGGCAGATTCAATTATTTTCTTGATTTTCTTATCAAAGTGTGCAAATATCTTGATGAAATAAAACAATTAGAAATATATATATTGTCGCCTATCGTTTAATGCTTTTTCACTATGGCACTCTTTAGGCACCAGAACTATTTTAAAAGAATTGAACCTCTGCAGAGGTAGTTTTGTCAGGTATTTAATTGCCCATCGGTCTTTCCGTCTGACACTAGATATGAACCCGCTCACTTGATTTGATAGCACTCAGATGAGATGTCCGTCTCATATTAGAAAAGGGGAATATATGATACCTTGTTAAGCTTTTAATGAAATCTCTTCTTTGTCCTGATGGAGAGATTTACCTAAGAAAAGTTTGAAATGACTAGTTTTATGTTTTTTTTCACTCTGTGTGCAGTGAAGGAAGATTCACGTCTCAGAGGCTAAATGGGGTCTAAGGAAAGATAACTGATCCAGACTGAGCGTGACATAGCCAATAACAACAAGGTTTTATGTGAGCTCATTGATTTTTATAGTGAAGGTTGGCCTTCAGTTTGCACACCTGCATAATGATGAACTCCTCTTGATTTTAGTAATGGACTGTATGAATATTGAATTATTATTCTGCTGCGTTGTCGGTACAGTTGAGAGAAAAAAGCTAAATGGCTCGTAAGTGGTGCTAATTGTAAAGTTTAGGGGATATATTTACATACAGATACAGATTTTTGTAATAAGTAATAATAAAGTAATAATATTTAACAATTCTTAATTAAAATGCCTAAAATGACTAGACTGTTATTTATTTCCTTTACTTGTATACTAGCATTATTAAAAATGTTTCCAACAATGTTCAAATTAAAATAAATTTCATACAAGGTAACAGGACGCTTTATTTTGATGACCTTTTTAATTGAGTCATCACTGGCGTTTCCCGTCTCTGCTTTAACTTTTGGGCAAATGATTTACGGCGATGTGGTAGCCAGTTAGCCAGTTGACTGTTTTTTCTTTCCACAGTTTGTATTGATCATTTGTAATGGATCACAATTATCCATTGCCTTCTCCTGCATAACGCAAGTAAAATTTAATCCATGAACATGATATGTGAACACAACTCCCATGATCCAATGCTGCTTCATAACATCATCAAACAAGGTTGTCATTGATTTTGATTTAGAGTACCCTTGTTGTTGAAGCTACGTACATCTGTGCATGTATCAACATTTTCTTCTTTTGGCTAATTCCATCAATCAAGCAATAAGTGTTTTAAAAAAGAAGAAGAAGAATGAGAAGAAAGACTTTACACCAGGTTAAAAAGAACTGTCTAACCGCCGTTAGTTTGACCTCTAAACCTGCAGTAACTCTAATGGGTGTGGTCAGACATGTGCTCTGCTGCACTTGTCTGTAGTCACACCCACACTGATGCATGCAGACATTAGAGCTGCACAGTCATCTGTACAACCTGTTGATCACATCCTTATGGTTTCCAGTGAGAGACTCATGGATGTGATGGAGGGACGTGGTTTCACAAAACAAGTCAGAAATTCATTAAACTGGAGTGACGACCAACTGGTTTCACATTACAGACGCAATTACAGTGAAATGAACAGGCACCTCGGGGGTGTGGTGGATTGCAGCGATGCTGGTCACATCACAGATGGTGAACCGTGATGTAGCATTATGTTTAAATCAATAAAGAGTGATTTCTATGTTTGCGGTTACTCAGCCATATTTTAGCTTTCTCCACAGTTCATGTCCTGCGGTCGAGCTGCGCCTGCCGGTGGTTCCACTGATAAACAATTCATCATATTATAATTAGTTTATCTGGCTCTCTCCTCATTGCTTCCTCTTATCTCTTTACTTCTTCCTGCTGATTGTCTGATCATTAATCAGACTTGCGGCAGCCATTACAGTCTAAAAGATTTATATCACATTATTTACAGTGGTTTTGCTCAATTTGTTCATAGAGGTGAACAAACAACAGAGGCTACGGCTGGGAAAACAAAAATGATCGCAATATAATTTGCATCAATATTAATGAAACAAAGGTCCATTATATATTGATAGAATCGTTGTCCATTGTGTAAGCACAGTGAGGAGGAAACACATTATTCATCCGCCTTGGATTTATAAATGACTTGCATTTCTCATGCTGACTAATGAGGATAACAAAATGTTGTCTTTAGTAATTGCGCTCATCCCTAATTCAACCCTTCAGGTTTATGGCCCCTTGGGGGCAGCAGCAGAAGAAGTAGCGAACACAACAAATCATCTCCTTCAAGTTGATTTGTAAACTTAAACATCCACAGTCAACTACAGACTAACATTAACATTTTGGACCACCTGGCTCAATGTCTTTTACTGGTATTTGTGGTCTCTACCAACTCCTAAAATAAAATAACTATCTGCTGCATGCTTTCTGTGTTCACCAGCAAGACCATAAAACAGTTCAGTGTTTGTCATTCTCTGTCCAAAATGAAGAGTTTAAAACCACAACCTTCACTCAGAAGCAAGAATCTGTCTTTAAATTTAAGAGATAATAATGTGGGTGGGTGTGGGAGAACCATAACCCAGACTATGAAACTGATGCATATGCTTTGTGGATTCATACAACACAGAATTTGTAGTATTTCATATACTTGAACATGACCCTCAGCCTGTGTCACTAGATAAGTCGCTATTATGGGGGGGGGGGGGGGGGGGGGGGTCATTGGAAGTTTTGTGTGCCGTGTTTGTCCTTTTGGAGACCCGAACTTTGCCTTCAGAGAAATTTAAGCTTCACGGTGCTTGATCACAAGAATAACTGCTCATACTGTAACTGATGCAAGATGGCACCAGCCCTTTAAGATGTGTTGGGATCTGATGGTGGGAATTACAGCCAGTGGTTAGTGAAGTGTTTAGGCTTTGGTCCGACCCTGCCTCAGCAGGAGGTTTGTGGAAGTGCTTCACTGATTGAGACGGTGCAATAACTGAGTAATGTTCAGGCTGCGATGAAGAGAAGTTCACTTATTGAGGCAGTTATTAAACTCAAAATAAGATCAGAGATGTATTTAATATACTCAGAAAAAAAATGGTATTGATCTACTTCACATTCGTCTTTGAAAGGCTGCCTGACTGATTATTTATGGGGTTTTTTTTTTAAGCGTGTTTCAGAGTAGAGGTGGATGCCAAATTATCTTGGCCACTTTGTGGAACACCCTTCAACACACCGAGTTCCAGCTTGGCGTGCAAGTCAAACACCTTCACTCCTGTATGTGAACACATCTCACATAGGAACCAGATTCTGAATGTCTGAGTCAGGGTCAGAAGCCAGCGGAGCAGATGAGGGGCCGCCTGTGCACTTCAGCCATGGACCCCTGAACTTTGACCTCCCCCTTTGCATAGAGGAGTTCTGTGTTTCCATTGGTGCCAGACAGGAGGTGCTCTGTTGGGGAGGTCAGAGCGGTCTTCTCCTTCTTTTTCCTGTTTTTTAGTCGCTGTGAATCGCTGCAGTGTTTTAAATTGTTTCTGAACTAGCGATGTTCCAAATGTCTAGTTTCCCTGTTGATTAAAGAGAAACTCTAATATAGACTGCTTTTTTAAACCAATGGGTCTGGGCTGAATGATAGTTGCATCACATTTTGCAAGTCGAACTATCATTTACCTGTGTTTATTCCGACACAGTCTACATTTCTTATTTTAAATTTCTAGATGAAAATACGGACGAGCTGCACTGGTTGTATTAGATGTAATATCTGGTCCATGTTGCCCCGTGCTGGTTTCAAACATCTGCTGCTGTAAGTGTTGAGCAGCTAAACTGGGTTTTAAAGCTTTTTCACTGAGAAACAGCTGCCAGCTCCGGCCACAAAAGACACCACAGGGGTGAGAGTGAACAAAAACAGTTAATAAAGGTCTGGACAGTTGAACAATGAACTGAAGCTCCCCATAAAACGGAGGGCAGCAGGAGACTCCTCTGATAATTCTCCGTCCCTTCATCACCACTAGTTTGGCTTTTCAAACTGTCACTATTTTCAGATAGTCATTTTATTCATTGTTATTAAAGTATTATAGCTGCGTTGATTATTGTTTATTCATGTGTTACATAACCATGAACAGTTGAGGAAGCAGATTCAGGGCTCAACAGGTTTTTTTCCAGTGTATTAATAAGGATATAGTTTGATTAACTGTATATATGGTAAGAGAATGTGAACCGTGCTTTTAGGTCAACCACGCTGAAAATGTTAAGTTGTGTATGTGGGGATTATAATTTAGTGATCACTGAACCGGTCACTCTGATTGCAAAGCATGTTTGCAAAGGCTAATTGTCTCAAGTTTTTCCAAATGAGCCTTCCCCATTTAGGTTGTTGTTACAGATTAGAGGTCTGATGTTTGTTTCAACTATAGCTTCATGTAAAAAAAGATGCAGAGTTGCCTTTCTGCCAGTTGCTGTGCATTTTCCTTTAGCTTAATTTTCTATGCTCGAAAGAGACTACCCCCCCCCCGATGGGCTGACTTAAAAAAGTCATTCAGGTCTTGTCCGCTCTTTTGTTTTATGAAGCTTTCTTCGCGTTCACATTGGTAATGACAGGGAAGTGCATTTTTCTCAAGCGTTGGTGTGCGAGTGTAAATGAAAAGCTTTTTTTTGGGTGGGGTAATCAAACGATTCAAGTTACTCATTTATCAAGCATGTCAGTGATGCTACTGTGAATAGTTGTAAAATTTAGTTTTCTGATTATTGTCAGTGTCGTCATCTGGCTTATTTAGCAAAGTCCGGTTTCTTCACTGTGCTCACGTTTTGGACCATACTTCACTTTTGCAATGAAACAAACTCAACCTCCTCCGTCTTCTCCTTTTTTCTGTGCAGGTGTAGCCGCAGCCCCCGCCCCCGCCCACAACACCCGCCAGGATGGTGGTGTTGTCGCTAAAAATCTGCGTTCGCCACTGCAATGTGGTGAAAACGATGCAGTTTGAGCCCTGCACAGCCGTCTACGATGCCTGCAGGATCATCAGAGAGAGAGTCCAAGAGGCTCAGACCGGACAGGGTGAGACGGATATTAAAATGGACAAGAAAGACAGGTCAGGGTGTAAACTGTAGAAGAAACAGGGAGGCATGATGCTGGAGTTGGAGCCATAGGATGACATCTAAGTGCAGCTGCCTCCTGTTTGTGGACCAGAGTTTACAGAACATTTGGTCTGGGACTGATCAGGAGATGTGCAGATGGAGACGTGACTTCTCCTGGCTGAGACCTGAGCAGCAGACCAAAATATGTTGTTGTTGTTGGTCATAACAAATCCAGTCGCATGCTGCTTTTTGATATATCATTTGACAGTTCTGGGATCAGCTCTGCTACGGATATTGGCCACTACTCTCTTACGGAGTTTTCGAGCAGCTAAAAACTGAGAAGTTTGGAAGAGCCTCTGGAACGGATATTTTGTCATCTGATCCTCACACATTGAATAACTTTCACCAGCACAATATCTTAAATACTGATATGTCTCCTCTCTGCTCCAGCTTCAGACTACGGTCTGTTTCTGTCTGATGAAGACCCCAGGAAAGGAATCTGGCTGGAGTCCGGAAGGACACTGGACTACTACATGCTGCGCAACGGGGTAAATACATCAACCTGTGTAACGCACATGCTCAAACACCCTATGAATGATGGTTGCCATGGAGCCATTGTTTACCCAGAGCGGTGGCAGAGGTTAACATGAGCGCCTTGAAGAAGAATAATACAAAAACACACACGCACACACACAGTTACCTTGGGAGCTGTGTGTGATTGAAACCCTGGAGAAACATGTGTGAATAACACTGACCTGGACATACAGCACAACAGCACACACTGGAAATCATTGTACACTCTTGAACAGACACAGACACGTAGGCACACCCCCACACAAACAAACACACATTATTTACACTCAGATCATGTGCATTTTCTTTAATGTTGAGTTATTTTCTAAACTGTAATGCCTGAATCCAGACTTTCTAATTACAAACTGCTGATTGAGGTCAAACACTAGATAATGATCTGTTCTTATTATTCACAAAGTGTCTATTATAGTGAGGGAAAATTAAATCAAAACCATTTATATCAATTAAAACCACTTTATGAATCCACCAAAGTCAATTAAAACGGAGCAGTTCTGGAAACGGCTGGGAACAAAGATGATGGACAATATCAAGAGCGGAGCAGAGCGAGGAAATAAAAGTGAAGGATAGTTTTTATAATTAAAGTCCTCCGGTCAGTGGTGGATTCTCAGCCAGCCATTTTTAATCCTATACCTGCTTCTGAAGGCCGACCCCCTCTGGCTCCTGTGTATCTGTATCTCTCCGTCTCACCACAGCTCTGGCTTCGGTCTTGCAGCTCTCAATGGTTTCTCCTCTTTAAAACTCCACCAAAGGCAAACCAGGTAGAAGCCGTGACTGTGACCAATCCCTCTGAACCAGATCTCTCAAAATCTCTCCCTCATTGTTGTGATTGGACGGCCGCGGCGGGCTGTGATAGGCAGCCGTTAAATTGGGTTTTCTGGCCTATATTCTCCCTATTGAGGCACGTAACCTGGATACATTCGACAATCTTCTCAATGGCTGCTCTCTGCTTCTCTCACTCCTCTTTTTGGGGACATTTTGTTCCTGCATTCCTTTCTTACTAACTCTTTTTCCCCCCCTCCCTCACTTCTGTTGTCTTTGTGCAGGATATCCTCGAATATAAGAAGAAGCAGAGGCCCCAGAAAATCAAAATGTTGGACGGGGCCGTTAAAACCATCATGGTGGACGATTCCAAAACAGTGGGAGAGCTGCTTGTGACTATATGCAGTAGAATAGGTACATAGTCGATCTCCAACTGTGTTTTTTTTTACCCTCCAGATTTGGTTTATACAGTTGATTGAATTATTAGAGTATTTCCACTTATTAAAAATCTATAAATAAATAATCAGAGAATGCAAATATATCAAGTTGACAATTATCCCCTTTGTGTACAGTTTTTTGCAGACTTGCAGATGTGAATATAAAATGCGAAGACGCCAATAAAATATGATAAAATATGATTAAACATGCGCTGTCATGATACTGACAGAGGCATTTTTGGATTCCAGGCATCACCAACTACGAGGAATACTCTGTGATCCAGGAGTTGGTGGAGGAGAAGAAGGAGGACGGGATGGGCACGCTGAAGAAAGACAGGACACTGCTGCGAGACGAAAGGAAGATGGAGAAGCTGAAAGCCAAACTACACACAGACGATGACTGTACGTGCAGTAGGATTATATTTGACTTGATAGTGTACAATCAAAGATCTAAACTTGCCAAAGCAGGCTTTTGTTTGTTTTGTTTGTTTGTGTCATCATCATTTTACCAGCTAACTGTTATATCTACCATTTTTTGCTGGAAATTGGAAGTGGTACATTGAGATCTTATGACCTCAGGTTGGATTCTTCCTTCTCCAGTTTATCTCACATCTCACATCCACTGCCACTCTGCATATACCCATCTTGAATTTAGACCGACAACAGAATTCTAGAGCAAGACGCATTGTTTCCTTTAGTCGACCAGTTTGACATTTCAATTCATTAGGCACATATTACACACAACACTACATACTTCAGTGATAATAGAGCACAAGTACAGGCCGCCTCAACTTGGCCTGATGATTGTGATGGAGAGGTTTTGTAGCTTAGTGACTTTTGTTTGGATAAACTCAACCAGGTAAAAAGGAGATTTGATCATAGTTGACCAAAAGTCAATGTCCCTTCAGCAGACTTCTCCTGGAAGATTTTGAAGTTTCCCTGAGGAGCAAAACAGGCTTTGACTTATTCTGTCCAAGAAACATGTCCAAGCTCCTACATATAGACAAAATAACACTTAACTTATTCTTATACTGAAGCATTTGTTAAGCCTGTTAAGATCCATATTACCTTATTTTTGTATTTGTTCTCTGCTATAATTGCTCATATTGGACTATAATACTTAAAATTTTTTGTAGATGAATCATTTTTAAAAGAAATAACTGTCTTCTATTTTTGCTTAACTACCGCTCTGTTTTTGTAAAGCAGCCTAGGGTACCTTGAAAGGTGCTATGTATACAAGTTAATATAATAATTATTATAATCTGATCCCCGTGATTGTGTGTTTGCAGTGAACTGGCTGGACCACAGCAGAACATTCAGAGAGCAGGGCGTGGACGAGAACGAGACGCTCTTGCTCAGACGCAAGTTCTTCTACTCGGACCAGAATGTGGACTCCAGGGACCCGGTCCAACTCAACCTGCTTTACGTACAGGTCTGACCCTGTTTTCATGTCTCATGATCGATCACTTGAATCAATGACTGCTGAAGCAGGAACATGTCTGTCTAAAGAACAAAAGCACTGGGTGAAGTTGTTTTGCCTCAAGCCAAATGGACATTAATTTCTTACTCCTTCCTTATTGGTCCTCAAAATGACCTTGAAATACTTCATGGATAAATTACCTCAATGACCTTAAAATGACTCTTCCTTCCTCATTTTGTGCCTTAGATTTATGAATATGTCAAACTATGTGTAGTGCACTGTTAAGATGCAAATACTCAGCCATGTCTCTGACTAGTTATTAAACTCAAAAAGTGTCTTATCATACTGTATAAAAGTGAGAATGAGATGACAGCACACCATCGCTCCAACCATTCAGATATACACAGAAGAGAATGGAACCATGAAGCAGGATATACACTGTACCACCTGTTTCTTCCCCATCACAGAATAGTGACGAGTAGCAACCAAAATGTGCACTGACTTATGACTATTGGATAAATAAAGAAAGTTGTGAAAATGGAATTTAATGACTGATACTGACCTGAAACCCTAATGTGTATATGTCCTTAATGCAATTACTTCTACTTGTACCTAATGAAGGAAAGTATGTTTTGTTTTTCAGGCTCGGGACGACATCCTGAACGGTTCTCACCCTGTATCGTTCGAGAAGGCCTGTGAGTTTGGAGGGATTCAGGCTCAGATCCAGTTTGGACCTCACATGGAGCACAAACACAAACCTGGTTTCTTAGAGTAAGTGTCTGCACAGTAATATTCTGTAAAAAAAAATTGATTGGAGTAACAATGACTTAAAGTTCTTCTTCTTGTCACTATCAGCAGAAACATGTGTGGTCATTTTTCAAATCCAGCATTGGGAGTTAAAACAATCCTTGGGAGTTATTAATCCTTTTGATTTGAGTTTTAATGTTAGAGTTTTAAAATTCAAAGACTCTTTGATATGAATTTCATCTTCTCCTGTGTTTGTTTTTCTCTCCTATAGTCTGAAGGAGTTTCTACCCAAAGAATACATCAAGCAGAGAGGATCTGAGAAGACCATATTCCAGGTCTGGTCACAATCCTCTCTTGTTGATTTGTTTTTAACCGGTGCCATGATTGTGCACCGGTTGTTCAGATGTGTAATGTTTGTGTGATTTAACCCGCAGGACCATAAAGACTGTGGAGAAATGACAGAGATCGAAGCCAAAGTGAAATATGTCAAACTGGCTCGATCTCTGCGGACCTACGGCGTCTCCTTCTTTCTGGTCAAGGTAAGTTGAAAACTTGCTTTTATTTCTGTGCTTTTACCCCAAAAAAATGTGTTTAATAAAGTTCCACTGCAGCAATATTTTCAAAGAAAAGATCACTCACCCTCAAAAAGTGAAAAATGTAGCCTGAAGACTCTGTTTCATTTCTTTCTTTTTAATTTAAAAATGAGCAGGTTTTGGAATTAGTCGAACTGTAGTCTGAGCCTTTTTATCTCTGGAGTGTGAAATCGTGGGATAAAGAGATTGAAGGCTCGACCCTGCAGGGGAGCAAAGTGTTTGTATCCACCTGAACATTCAAAGCCTCTCATCTCAGGAACAATTTCTATAAGATTCATGATAAAATGCCCTTGGTACAAAAAGTTTTATGATGTAGTACCACGCTGCAAAGGCCATCACAAAACATTGAGTGGATCAACGCTGGGACCTTGGAACTCAGAGTCCCGGAGGTGGATCAGAAAAGATGAAAACAAGTATAATATGGAATGGATAATAAAGCTGCTCTTTTTAGCATTGTTCATTCATTCTGTATATTCAAAACATATAAAATATTCAATTACCATATTTGAAGAAAAAAAACCTGCAAAGTACGGCGCATGTTTAGCTCCTTGTTCAACAAATATTGGTCTGATGAAATATTGCAGAATGAAAAATTCATGCTTTTTCCTTTTTATAAAAAATTATGCCTTTATCATTGTGTGTGACCTTCCTCCAAGTACTCCCTGTCGAAGGGAAGCCGATAAGAAGAACGTTTCTTTAGATATGCGTGTCACTTACAGACAGAGATTTCTGACATTATTTATTGAATACATTTAGAACCATAGAAACAGACACATGTTCAGAAAGGAAGTGGAGCTGTTATGGATAAGGAAGTCCGTACATTTCCCCCCCCATGCGTCGCTTCCTCCCTCACCAACACACAGCAGTGGCAACTCATCCACGAGGAATTATTTTTTGCTCCTGGATGGAAACCAAATGTCGTCCGTGCAGTCGAGCGTGGTGTTCGGATTATTTCAGAACAACTGGAGAGAGAGGGAACCTGGTAGAAGTCTCACCGTCGAACTCACTTTAACTCTCCCAAATAATTCTGACTGCCGGCAGACGCCTGCTGTTCGGGGAGATTTGGTGAATTCCACTCGTACCTGTGGAGCTGCTGCTATGACGAGAGTGACAGATAAACTCTCTTCTCTTTCGTTCTCCCCTCACATCATCTGTCGCCAGGAGGAAGTCCTGCATGAAGTCACAGGAAGCTTCCCCGTCTGCGTTTAGAAATTGCTTTCCAGTTGTCACCTCTCATTGCTCAGCTCATGTCGAAAATGAGATCGCTCCTGGTAATAGCTTGAAAAAATAGAAATTTCACACGTGCTGCTGTTATTGACTCTCTCGCCTGACACTTTCCAGGTTCTCATCAGCAAGCGATGAGAGCAAAGAGGGTCTATATGAAATCAAAGCTTTATTAAATCGGAGCTCGGCTTGTCAAGTCTCTTTCAAATTCCCCACTTCTGTTGGTCCACACTGTTCTCCGCCTTGAATTCCTTTTAAAGCCTCAAACACACAAATCGTTCCACTTCTTGCCCTTTGGATCCGTGTTCCCCCTGATCAGCTTGACGTCTTATCTGCTCACCTCTGTCGTTCCCGTCATCCTCAGGCGTCAGCCAGTGGAGCAGAAACATCTTAAAAATAACCCTGAAAAAAAAAAGCCTATAGTCCTAACCCGTACAACCCCTGGAGGCCCCGGAGAGTTTACTGGCCCTCCAGGACTTTTTACACGACTCACCTCTTTGCCCTCACGTCACAGCCCATCACATTCTGTCCATCTGCTCCCCAACTGTAGAAATGTTTGCTGCGGCCGGGCAGGAAAAAAAAGCGAATGGCCTGTGTGTCAGAGAGCAGCTGGAAGATTCAGAGGTTTAGTGAGTGCAGGGGGGGGGAAGAGAGATGTTGACAGGCAGATAAAGATGTGATTAAGACGTCACATTTTAATTACTCACTGAGATTTTTTTTGTGTACTGGTTCAAACAATGATTAGCCGTCCCGGCAGATCAGTGTTGAATTTGTATTTCTTGAACTTTAGGTGATCTTTAAGTGATTCCAGTAAAACCCTCAGGAGGCTGACAAATGCATTTGAAAAGAGTTGTTGCCTGAAGGCAGTGAAAGTGACATTTAACATGGTTTGCTTGGGTCGTTTTTTGCTTGATTCTCTGTTTAAATCCAATCATTCTGCCTTTTGTTTTAAACAATATGGTCTAATGAGGATAATTGTTTTGCAGTGTCATGTTCTGGTTATATTAGAAAAGGAAAGGAGGAACATTATACGTCGCTCATGTACATCAAATCAAGACATGATGAGACAAATATAAAGGTTTTAGCGATTAGCAGCCAATTACTGAGACTAATCAAAACCTTAATACCTGTATTTGTCAGTGAATAATAAACCACTTAAGTTTTTGGGTTATAAGGATAATTTCCTTTAGAGAACATTTTTTTAATATAAATATTATAACATTCTACATTATTTATTATAATGTGGTAATTAGTTGATGTGGGGAGAGAACCGAACAGTGAGTCAAGTAGTAGTTATGCTCCAGGTTGAGTAGTCCACAAGGTAGAAGTACATCAAGCTAAATGAATACAAGTCAATATAAGTCATACATTGTGTCTTTGTGTTTTGCAGGAAAAGATGAAGAGTAAGAACAAGCTGGTGCCGCGGCTCCTGGGCATCACCAAAGAGTCGGTGATGAGAGTGGAAGAGAAAACCAAAGACGTGGTTCAGGAGTGGCCACTCACCACAGTGAAGAGGTGGGCGGCGTCCCCCAAGAGCTTCACCCTGGTACGACACACGCACGCTGGACAATCACAGAAAACACACTGGAAACACTGGTTCTGAATATTTGTCTCCACTCAACCCACACAGGGATAATATCAATTAATATGTTGTAAGTGAGTTTGACTTGCTGGTACCAACAGTTCCTTCAGTATTTAAACAATCACTCTAGAAAGCTCTGTAGTCTTTCCCTTGTGCTCTCCACTTACTCAACGGACTCTTTTGTCTTCCTCGTCAATAACCCACCTTTGTTTTCGCTGCCACCCGCTAAAAAAAAAATTGATTTAATCTTGCTGATCTGGTCGTCTCACCATTTCTATTAAATTAACATGGCCTCTGCATCGCTCTGTTAATTTAGCAGAGTGTGTTCCTGAATGTGAAGTTTGATTTCGCACCGTGGAGCAGCTCTTGATTTACCCGGGGAAGGTGACAGAGGATGATAGAGGAATCGCCGTAACTTATTCTTTTATACAGGATGTACATTTATATAACTGGAGAACATCTCAGAGTTATGAGAAAACACGATCCATTTCTTCTGAGATATTTCTTGTTAATCTGACTGACTGGCGTTGCAGCAGTTTGTCATCCAACATAATATGCAGTACTCATCTGAAGCTAGGACCCAGGGATCCACATTAATCCTCATAGTAAATAATCCTCAGCTAGTGCAGAGGATACTTTTCTTACAGTCCTGTATGCATATGAAGGATGCGTGTGTGTGTTTGTGTAGGACTTCGGGGAGTACCAGGAGAGTTACTACTCGGTGCAGACCACTGAAGGGGAGCAGATCTCCCAACTCATCGCCGGCTACATCGATATCATCCTGAAAAAGGTGAGACATTTATCTCTGGGGACACGGATGAATCGTAATGAACCGCTCTCCTCCTGTGGCAGATAGAGTCTCAGATCTGTGTGTGTGTGTGTGTGTGATGTGCTCAGGCTAAAAGAAGGTGCTGGTGTGTCCTGTGAGAAATAACCATGCGATGCAGAGCAATCAGCTGACCTTTCAATATGAAAGCAATTATAATGAACTATCAGAAGCATTAGCACTTGTTAAATAATGAGTTGAAGTGACCTAGGATCATGAGTTGAATCCGTGTAAGCCTATTAGTGTGCAGTGCTTCACTGGATGCATTATATTTCCTATGCTATTTCCTTAGTGAAAAAATGATTAACACCTTGAGTCTTTATTATCTACTTTGTATTCAGTAAAACATGTTCTCTACCCACAATCCTCAGGTGTAATAGTGACGTCTCTGATTGGTGGACCTCACTGTTACCATGGAAATCTTTACCACAATTGCGGAAATTCATGTCGTGCCAGAAATGGATGCTCCAGTGTTACATTGCTTTGACCAAAGACCCTGAGTTCCCTAACAGGTTTTTTTGAGATAACAGAAAGAGTCCAGAGGCGTTAATATCAATACAAGTCAGGTCATGTACCCGAGTGCGGTGCTAGTGAGGACCAGCGCAATGGTTTATGGGATGTGTAGTTCCTTTACTTTTAACACAGTCATGTACCCTTATCAGTTTTCAATATTTTTCTTGCTCTGAGTCTAATGTTTTATGCTCCTGATTTATCTCGTGTAACTGGTTGTTCTGGCCCCCACTGAATCAAACACTGTGTTTTTTCTCTTTTTCCTGCAGAAGCAAAGCAAGGATCGTTTTGGATTGGAAGGCGATGAGGAGTCGACCATGTTGGAGGAATCCGTATCTCCGAAAAAGTAAGTATTCATATTATTTTGTCACCGTCACAGAGATTTGTTGTAATTCTATTGGCCAGTGGTGGAATAAATCCTCAAACCTACTGAATCCAAAGAACAAATATAAAGACAAGAATGTACACAAGTAAATTATTTTTTGTATTTGAGTGAAAGTAAGTAAGTACTTGCTTTCAAATATACTTAAAATAGTATGAGTAAAAGTATTTTCTGTAGCCTATTGTCTAATATAACTAGATCATTATGACTGAGCCTCTTTTTAATCTATTGAAGGAGGCGGGGTTTAATGTCACCTACAGCTCGGATTGGATCGATGTGGAAACTATGTGAACATGTAGGGCGTTGCATTGTAAACATACAGTGGAGTAGAAGGTAGAGATATTTACTGATATATGTAGTGGAGTAAAAGTGAAATATACCTAAAAATAAATTTACTGAAGTAAAGTACAGCTATATAAAAAAGGTACTTAAGAACAGTAATGAAGTAAATATACTTCTTCACATCCCACCACTGCTGTTGGCGACTTTGAAAACACAAAAATAGGAAAAACATACAAGCCTCTGCAGAGCTTTCCTTATGTAGCTATGGAAATAAAGCCCCTAGACGTCCAACATCTGGCTCTATAGATTAATCCCATATGTGCTGCTTCACTGTGCTATGATCCAGATAAAACCGCTGTGATGTTGATGCTTCTTCTCTGAGCAGCAGCAGCAGCAGCAGCAGCAGCATATAAAACTCATTGCAAACACAATATCACACTGGCTCCTGTTTCAATTTCCTTCTCACTGCTGCCCCCGGACCACAGCTCTCACATCCATCTTCCAGGACCTCATTTCATCACACGAGCACTTCCTTAGCCGGACTTTATCCTGAGAGATAATCGTTATGTGGAGGAAATTTCACCGCACTGGACTCGGGAAAGGCTCTATCAGAACATTTCCTGTGCGTTAGCTCATTTATCCACCGTGGACTCTGTGTGCAACCGAAGCTCCTTTTTTCCATTCTAGCCTCAATTGATATTTCTATTCTGTGTTGAACTGAGAGAATATTTGCTGAAATTGTTATTGTGTATATATTTTAGCTTTTTGCTTTTATCTGGGAGTTGTGCACAGGGCTGAAGGCAAACGTCTTTAAGCCTGCAAACACATAGTGAGCCAAAGTGTGGAAGGCCTTATCGGTGGGGAAAACACAGCAAAGCTTTGTCTTGCAGGAGTTGTGTGTGTGCGTGTGCGTGTTTGTGTGTGTTTGTGTGTGTTTGTGTGTGTTCGTGTGTGTCTTCTGTGTAGGTCTGTAATTGTGTGTGGCTCACTGTCACAAATTCATACAACCACATTGCCTAGCGTTAAATAGCTCCTGCACGGGTACAGACGACAACTACAAACATTCTCTTTTGCCTCTTTTTCTTTCACTGATGTTTTCCCTCTGCTCTTGGCCTTACTATAGATGTGCACAATTTTGCTGTTTGTTACACAAATGCAGAAAAGGCTATTTGGCTGATGTGTGTATTGTTCATGCCTGTATGTTGAAGTCGCCGTTTTGTCTATTAAAATGTCAGATCTTGTCACAACTACTGTTTTGCCCGTAGCAGTAGCGGATCTTGATTTCCAGTTACCATTTAACACTTACTTGTTAACTGTTAGCTCTAAAGATTTAAGCACAGCCAAACATCATTAAATATATTTGAAAATTGTTTCCCTTTTCAAATGCATTATGTATAAGACTGACAGGGCAGGGGCACTTCAGGGGCCAATTAAATGTCTGCTGGGGCCAGTGCCTCCCTGTTCCCAGCCCTGCATCTGCCCCTGCACCATACTGGTTTGACCTTCCCTAAATGTCCATTTTGACACAGTATTAACCACATGTCTGTCTGCGTACCTGCAGGTCCACAATCCTTCAGCAGCAGTTCAACCGCGTGGGCCGGATGGAGCACGGCTCTGTGGCGCTCCCAGGGGTGATCCGCTCCGGCTCCATCGGCACAGAGTCGCTCAGCATGGGCACCATGCCGTCTGCTCAGCAGCAGATCACCATGGGTCAGATGCACCGTGGCCACATGCCACCACTGGTAAGACCACGACAGCAGAAAGGCTCTCGTCTGTTTTATTCATTGGCTTTAGTGAGGGTCATCCTCATCATCTTCTGTTTGTTAAGTTTCTTAAAATATCACTGATGTTTACATTCAGTTTATTTTCCTGTCTGTGTGTAGAGCTCAGCACAGCAGGCTCTAATGGGAACCATCAACACCAGTATGCAAGCAGTGCAGAAAGCCCAGATTGACCTGGGAGAGGTCGACAACCTGCCACCACTGGGACAGGACATGGTACTACACACTGCACATGTTCACCCAATATAAACCGTCACACATGTACTGTATGTACCTGATGTGTTAATATATCATTGTAAACTCATGCGACTATTCCTGATAACAGCCATCAAAATGTAGTGATAGCCATGGTTTAAATGCATTCATGTGGTCATTTGTGTTGTGTAACTTCTTAGGCATCAAAGATGTGGATCCAGAACAAGATGGATGAATCCAAACACGAGATCCACTCGCAGGTTGACGCCATCACTGCAGGGACAGCGTCTGTGGTCAACCTCACGGCTGGTCAGTGGTTTTGGCCTGAATCTGCAAGGATTTGATTTATTTTAAAATATAACAATTTATCTCATTATACATTGTTGCCTGTGGGTAAATATTAAAGATACATAAAAAATGTAAGTATTTTAGGAATCCTTAATGAAGTGTTAAGTGTTTGTGCCCACAATTTTATGAGTTCATTTTAGGGGGAGAATTTTTGTGCAGTGGTAAAATTAAAGGGCTAATTAGTGACTTTAAAGCTGAACCCGTTCCACCAGTCTGCTTCTTATCACTGTAGAACCTGGAATGCATGTTGTCCATTAGTTTCCTCATATCCTGCAGCAGTTCAGCAATATGAGCTGGTGAAGTTGTTTGTTCCCTGGTTGCCAACAGGGTTCCACAGGGTCTGCAAAAAGTAAAAGAATTCAATAGTATGAGGCCTTAAAATGTCTTGTATATGTTGAAATGTTCAGACAGCATGCTTTGGTTGTGATGTGTCTGTGCTGTAGTTCTTTCTCAACTAATGTTCGGGTTGTGGTCTCTGTGTGTAGTTTACAGAATGCAGAGACTTTATCTTTAATTATGATGAAGTCTATGAATTCTGAGACGCTGATATTCTTTCATCTCTTCGCACTTGACATAGATCATGGTCATACAATAATAATAATATATTTATTTTCAACAGCCATCAGTGCTTGAGACTGATAACACCTTGACCCTGATTTTCCCTGTTGTACTCTCCAATTCTTTAATGAACTTGTGTGTTCAAGCAAAGTCTCGAATCTTGGTTAAATATAAAATTGTCTAATTCTAAGCTAAATGACTAGTGTAGGGTTTAGGGTTACATTAGTGTTTTCATTAGTCAGCAAATTAAATAAAGAGACATTGGAGAGCAGTTTGTTTGGGTTTGAATTAGCTTAGTTTCAGTCACTTCTCTAAGACTCTTCCTCTGATGGCCTTTCTTATTCTCCCCGTACACTCAGGCGATCCCACTGACACAGACTACACAGCGGTGGGCTGCGCCATCACCACCATCTCCTCCAACCTGACTGAAATGTCAAAGGGTGTGAAGCTGCTGGCTGCGCTGATGGAGGATGACGTGGGCGGAGGAAACGACCTGATGAAGGCCGCCAGGACGCTGGCGGGGGCCGTGTCTGACTTGCTGAAGGCTGTGGAGCCGGCCTCTGGAGAGGTGAGTGAAGGAACCTAAAACCCTGAGATACCGAGGAAGGGCCTCATGTTAAAAATGTCAAATTCTACTCTACTTTATTGAACTGTTTGTCTTTCTTTTCACAGATCATGTCAGTATTTTATCTATTTGTTTCACAATATTTTTGTGCTCTTGAAAATGAAAGATTGACTTTCCTTTTTATTGTGGTCCTTTCATTTATGTTCCTTCATCGTCTTTTCTTGTTTTCTTGTTTTCTTGTTTTCTTGTTTTCTTGTTCTCTTCTTTTCTTATTTCGTCTTATCATTCCTAGCCTTTCTTTGTCTTTTCATTCTTTCTTTGTCTTTGTCTTTCCTTTCCATTTCTTTAATTTCCTTTCCTTTTCCTTTCCTGTCCTTTCCGTCTCTACTGCATGTTATCTGTCATATTTAAACTCAACATGTCAGATACAGTATGAAGGATATAATGTGAGATGTTGGTATAAAAACATGAAATGTGGTAATTTTAATTCTAGTCTGACTCTGAATTCCATCCAGTGCAGTAAAGCAAAACTTCACCCTTTGTGTAACGTGAAATGCCAGATTGTGGATGTACTTGGTCGTCCACACAGTGTGTTGTTCAATCCAAACTGACAGCCTAAAAAGATAATTACATTTTCCACATAGCAGCTCTACCCTGAGACAAGGCCTCGTCTCTTAATAACACTGCATCTCTCCTGTTCCTCCAAATTACACCTAATTATATCAACGTGCTCTGCTGCCGGCCGGCCTCAGCTAACTGGATTGTTCTGCTCCCGCTGAATTAAGACCTCAGGCTGAGGCTGAGGCTGATTGACAGACTCCATCTGTCTTTATTGAGATGCAGCTACTGCAGCTTTGATGTACTGCAAAGGACACTTTGTGAATCATCCATTTATGCGACGATCAAGTGTGCAGATGTGAAGTTTACAGTGTTGTGGTGGTAACCTGCATAATGCACAGGTTTATCTCTCTTTTGGACAATTTATGCACAGTGAATTTTACTATATTGCCTTGTGAACAGGATATCTCAGAAATGCCTTCACGGAATCTCAAAAAATTTGGTACAAATATTTACTTCTTCTCACAGAAGAACGAATTGAAATCTGGTAGTTTAAGGTCAAATATCAAGGTCACTGGGACCTCAATAAACCCTTATCCCCCTTGCGAATATAAATTTGGACCAGATTCAAAGATACCTTATTTATATGTTAATGGTCAAATTCGAATGAATTTAGAAAAAAATATTGTCTGGTGCCTGAAACTGCACTAGTTGGCAGAGGCAAATGACCACAGGTTAGTAATTCTGGATTTTAAGTTTCCTGTACCTTGGTGTTGCCATTTGTTAACTGTTTTATTTTGAAATGAGGAATAAGTCAAACAAAGTAGAAGTTTCTGAGCAGATGACATTGTGATGGTTTTCTGTGTGTGTGTTTGTTTGTGTGTGAATGAACAGCCCAGACAGACCGTGCTGACAGCAGCAGGCAGCATCGGCCAGGCCAGTGGAGACCTCCTGCGCCAGATTGGAGAGAGCGAGACAGACGAGAGGTTCCAGGTACCGTCGCTCTCAGCCCGTTTATCATTATCACTGCATTCACAGGAAGCACGGTGCTCAGGAGCTGCCACTCTGTTAATCAAGAGCACATTGTAACCAGGGGAGCAGGGAGGGAACTTATTCAACTTCTTTCATATCTTGTCGAGATGTTTTTGTCAGATTTACTTTGAATTCTAGCTATTATTCAAGCATGTGTTTTTCTTGTTCTTATTGTAGCTGCATTTGTCACCGTAATATAATGTTAATCAAGGTGATAGAGATCAAAACAGCCAAGTAATTCAGTGCTGTAATGCAGTTGTGAACAAGTCATTTCTATTTCTATGGAAATGTACATTCTCTGCTCTCTTTCAATGAGACACTATTACATACACAGTCTTATACAGAGTCTTATTGCCAAGAGCCAGTTCCAGAAATTAGAGAATCAGCCAGGATCTAAAGTTGCTGATGATTGATCGTGTTTCCTTCTCCCTTCGCCCCCTGTTGTGCAGGACATCCTGATGAATCTGGCCAAAGCGGTGGCCAACGCTGCAGCCATGTTGGTGCTCAAGGCCAAGAACGTAGCCCAGGTTTCTGAGGACACTGTGCTGCAGAACCGGGTCATTGCGGCCGCCACCCAGTGCGCCCTGTCCACCTCCCAGCTGGTAGCATGTGCCAAGGTACAGCCGTGTAGCTGTAGGAAGTTTAATATGATACAAGTGAACCTGCCTCCCAAAAACAAAAACCAAAGCACAATGATAGAGAGATGGATAGATGTATAGATAGATACAAATATATAGTGGGATAGATGGATAAATTGATAAATAAAAAGATAGATAGATAGATCGATAACATTATGTCTAATGTAAAAGCATAAATATAAAGTTAAAAACACATTGATAGCCCTATGTATATGCTGATAGTCATATATACACAAACTATAAATACATATTCATACCCACACATGCATATACATGTATACAGGCCTATGAAGAAGTCCTAAATAAAACAATCAACAGTGACTAATATTAGGAGACATAGGACTGCTTATGATATGCTTAATCTTCTCCTACTTCAAGAAATAACAACCTAACAGCTCACAGCGTGTAAGTATTTATATAATATTCTCTCCATGCCACAAAAGTAATTTCATACAATATGCAGAAGAGCTGTGATATTTTTCATTTGTCACAAGGGATCTGTCTCTGATTTGAATATTAAACTCATAGTGGTGTTAGGAAGCCTCTCCACGAGCTGTTTGGTTGAGTGCACGACAATGATTTCCCAGGTGCGGGTCTATCTTTTCCCACTCAGAGACTGTGCAGTGAAGTTTGGTAAAAACTGATTTGTGTCCTCAAATATTTGAATAAGCTACAATATTTCTGCACCAAGGCTCTGCTAAATACCCTGCGTCTACACTGTGTTTGTGCGTCTGTAGCTGTACAACCCTTGTGCCTCTAATTAGTTTAAACACTCTCCTGGCTCCCAGTCAGATTATTACCATCCACTAAACAAATCTTCTCTCTTCTGTGACGAGAAGCATCCAAATCCCTTTTAAATCTTCTTCCTTCCTCTCGTTTTCGTGTTTCCTCTGTTCTCTGTGAAATGGGATTTAATGATGAAAATACTTTAGCTGTGTGTTTATACCAATTAGAATCAAGTTTGCCATTTATTGTCCGGTATCAGGTGTTGATCACTTTAGGTTGGATTTATGTGTTGTTTTTGCCTTATCGGACTGAAGATAAATCTGTCACCCCCTCTCCTCCTCCTCCTCCTCCTCCCCTGCTGTAGGTGGTGAGTCCCACCATCAGCTCCCCAGTTTGCCAGGAGCAGCTAATTGAAGCAGGAAAGCTGGTGGATCGCTCGGTGGAAAGCTGCGTGCAGGCCTGCCTCTCGGCCACAGAGGATGGCGAGCTCCTGAAACAGGTCAGGTTTGTTTGTTTGATATGGGTATTACTCTCAAACTGCTGGGCGGATTTCCACGCAACTTGGTGGAAGGATCACTTAAAGGGGACTGATAACTATGAGTGTGTGGAATTTTGTGCTTGATTAAACTTAAGGGAACTGTTGAGCCCCATTCTAGTTTGTTGATTAGTTAGTGTTTGTTTGTTTGTTCGATTGTTAGCAGGATTACACAAAAACTACTCACACAATTTCCGTGAAATTTTAGTTGAGGGATGGAACTTGGCAGAAGGAAGAACCCATTTAATTATTGTGTGGATCAGGGGGGATTCATTTCTTATTGGACATTTTGAAACATTTTCTTTTATTTCTCAGACAATAATTCATGGATCTTGATTGAACAAAATCCGCCTTGTTAAGGTGACTGATATTTATGAGTGTGTACGATTTGGTGCAGATCCTGGATTCATAAGTGGATGTTAGGCCATGATGGAAATATGCGCTCCACTGAGTTTTTATTAGTTTCCGTGTCTTGTGACCCACTGACTCCAATGCTGAATTATTGTATTATTTCCCTAGACAGAGAACACAGACTATCATTTTCTTGTTTCAAAAGCTACTGTGCTTATTTCCATTGAATTCTGTGGAGGACAAACCCATAAGAGCCATTACATTTTTGAAGCAGAGCAGGATAAATGGGAGGATCTGGGAATTTTCTTTAACATAGCGAGATGAGGCGACAGCTGTGGTGGAAGAACATGCACTAAGTGCCCTTCTTGTTTCTTTAGTTTCAGACAATAAGTTTCACAATTATCTCACGTTTGCCGCAGTAAACATTGAGTTTCTACTTACTCCATTTTACTATTCTCTGACTACTTCTCATTGAAACCACAGCAGCTGTTTTGTTTAATTGGGGCCACTGAGTTTGGGAACGTACACCCAGCTTAAGAAGCAATGAAGATAATGAGTCCGCGGTGCCTCGCCCCAGTCGGGTGAATAAGAAGCAGGGAATAATGCAGCTTAAGAAACTTGGCACTAATGTTGATGAGGTGCATCTTGTGTGTTAAAGGTGAGTGCTGCGGCTGGCGTGGTGAGCCAGGCTCTGGGAGATCTGCTCCAGCACGTCCGCCAGTACACCTCAAGGGGAGAGCCAATCGGGCGCTATGACCAGGCCACGGACACCATCATGACCGTCACTGAGAGCATCTTCTGCTCCATGGGAGACGCAGGTGAGTCGAAAAGAGGATTTCGCATAGAGAAGAAAAGATGACGGGGGAGAAGCTCATCCACATTCAGCCACTAAGACTTTCATAATATGAAAGAATGACACTACACTTACCGTTTAATATTAGTAATTACGCTATGTGCTTTAATTACAGTGTCTACAATACTTTTCAAGGAACAGGTTAATGAATTATAAGTTATAATTACTTTTGATCATGAAAGCACTTATAGGTTAAGCAGTCGTCAGCAGGAAAGCACAGTCTGCAGCAGACACTCGGCCCACGTCTTTTCGGACGTAAAGATCTCAATACCCACTCTAACGTTCTTTTCTTTTTTTATATGCGTTTATGGTCTCCAGAGGATTTATCCTTCTACATATCACATTGACATTTATTCAAATATAATTATTTTCCAATATTCGGGTATTAGGTATTTGATTAGAGAGGCGGTGGACTAGTGGCAGAAACTTGGACTATGGGCAGAAAAGGTCTCTGGTTCGTCTCTGGTTCGACTCCACGGAGAGACAACAAAAAGACGAGTGATCTGTGATCTGTACAAAAATCCAAGAGGATTCGCCCTGCCCTGTCTAGTGCCCCTGAGCAAGGCACCTTACTCCTCCAACATCTGCTCCCCGTGCGCCTTACATGGTCGCTCACTGCTCTGTGTGTCCTGCACCAGATGGGTCAAAAGCACAGGTTAAATTTCCCTACCTGCATGATTGTGCCTGTGCATGTCTGTGCATGTGTTTGGGACACATAAATGCATCTTAAATGCTATAAAAGCCAGGTGAAGTGTTGCAATTGAAAGTGGAGACTCATTCGTGGTTGGTCCATGGTTGTACCTCGCTGCTGTGGCCCTTTCCCCCGCTTGCTACTGTGTAGACTCCGAAAGCCTAAGATGGCAGCGTTTCTTTCCAGAATATTTTTGCTTCATGTCTGGATTGTGAATGACGTCCACCTTTATATCCACCTTTATATAAAGTCTATGGTTAGGCCTTGCAGTGCATGGCTGCTGCCTGAAAAATAAAGAATCGAATCTTATAATAACAGAATTATTGATAATTTCGATACAAAAGTAAGACCAAACATTGTTACCAATACACACAAAGGTGGTTTATACTCTCAGTTCAGTAATTACTTATTATTTTGTGACCAACTGGCCTCAGTGTTGGTAGTTGGATACATTAATATACCAGATCTGAAAATGTTAGAATTTTATGGATATACTCTTCCGAAAAAGCAGCCATCAATCTTTTAAAAGTCAGCACATGTTGTGACCAGTCAGGGCCAAAAGCCGAAATACATTATTGTGAAATGGAGAAAAAGAATCTAATCACACCATTAAAAACCTGCCTGCCACAGACCTGAGTCTCACTGCGTTTCTGTTCTCGCCTCATCCCGTCTCCTCCTCTGAGAGACTGGGGTGATGGTGGGTTTGAATGGACTGCTGTCAGCTGTGTGGGAGCAAAACGCAGAAAATCTGACAGCGATGTTAACACGTCTGACAGCAGAGAAAGACGCTCAGGTGGACAGAGATGCACCGAGAGCAAACCCCGCGGTCAGCTCGGGCCGACTGATCGGCGTGATATACAAGTAGAATGACAGTTTGCTCTGCTCAGGCCTGAATACATGCAGCCAAAAGAAGAACACCAACAATGAACTGGTGTCAGATGTGTCAAGCTACGTCACGGACGATTTTTAGATACAACAACGAAACGTGAAGATAAAAACAGAGTCAGTCTTTCTGCAGCAGCGTGTCGGCCGAGCAGCTGATTCATTCACATGCTTTATTGAGGCTCAAGGGAAAACAGCTGTCGTGTGTCCAGGTCTGCTTTCACAGAGAGAATGGAGACCACATTCCCTTTTCTTATCCTCTGCGTCTGCCCTCATTAGTCTGAGAATATTTTTACATGGTGTCAGCTCACTGGGGGGGGGGGGGGGGGGGGGGGGGGGGGGGGGGGAAGAGTAATTGCATCCAATAGCTTCTTCACAAGTTGCCTTCAGGTGTTGTGACATTATGCAGATCTGATCAGGAAAGCAACTGTGAGAATTCAACGTCGCTGAGGCTGTTTCTTAACAGCCTCAGCCCCTTCCATCAGCCCCAAAACACATGCCTACTGCCTGGCAGCTGCTCAAAGCTGACTTTCTGTGAAGTTTATTTCAACAGATAAAATGTGTTTCAGAAACAAATTAACAACCTTACCTTTAGTGATCCCAATGAAATGGTATCAAGTTGAAAATCTTGCCGTGTTGTTGAAATTTTTATATTAAATTAAGCGTAGTTTTCTTCTTCTTTCTTCTTCTTTCTTCTTCTTTCTTCTTCTTTCTCATAAAACCAGGCTGAAGAAATCAATATGGATAAAAATGTGCTTAAGTTCAAACAACTTAATCATGTTAAAACACTCTCATTAATCGTGTGGCTCCGGGGGTTGAAAGGTTGGTTGTTTGAACCTCGGCTCCTCCTGTGTACATGCTGAAGTGTCAAATTACACTTACAGTGTGTGAGTAAAAAATCACTGTATATGGTGGCGCTTTATGAATATTTGTGCTAATGCATTAATGTCACTTGTACTGTAAAGTGCTCTGGGTGTTCGATACGATTAGAAAATCTCTATATAAATACAGTCTGTTTACTATAGTTTTACTCACAAATATCTTGTGTCTTTGTCTCGCTCCTCATCGTCTTTACCTTTGCCCTGTCGCCCCCCTCCCCCCCCCCCTCAGGAGAGATGGTCCGTCAGGCCCGGGTCTTGGCTCAGGCCACCTCAGACCTGGTGAACGCCATGAGGTCGGATGCCGAGGCCGAGGTGGATGTTGACAATTCGAAGAAGTTACTGGCAGCTGCTAAACTGTTAGCTGACGCCACTGCGAGGATGGTGGAGGCAGCAAAGGTAACCAGCATGTCATAACAACAAACAAACAATAGTTATTTATATTTATATCTGGACAAACAGCAACTTGGATCCTTTTTGAACTGAGGGGAAGTACATTTTTCATATTTTCCATCCATTTCTTCTCACATCACAACCTTCCAGTGTAACAGGATTAAGCGTACAAGGACACCAGCGTCTTCCCAGAATGCCGCAGGGCAGGCTCAGCTTTTCCGCTCATCGTCCCATCTCCCTCCATCCAAACTGTTTTATCTGCCATCTCTCCATCACATTAGTCTCATTATCTGTCCACAGAATCACCCGCTGATATTAATAACCCTCCACTTCCAGCATGAAAATGAAATGATGCCCTGCAGCTGGTTAGTCCAGTTTGATGCCAGACTTATCACCGTCACAGCAGCTGTATGTTTATCTGTCAGTGGAGCAGGCGCAGACCTCGGCCAGCTGTTGCCTTGGTTACCGATTAATTGAGCTTGTAAATGTTACTTTTTGGATGTTATGTTTCAGAGCTTAATCCGTATTTCTTGTAAATGGTATCACTGTGAAACTTTGAATTGATTTTTTTCACTCTCTCTGAAATCAGCTTTTTAAAATAATTATGCAGATTGAATGTTCTATTTCAGTGGCGTCAGCAGCTGACAGGAGGCAGATGACAGCTCCTCTGACTTGAACCTGATCACCTACCAAACATTTTTTAACTCTGCACTGAACAGTCAACTTTTTAAATGTCTCTGCGCTCTGTGGTTCTGCTAACTGTGTTTAAGTGACGTCCGCCCGCAGCAGCTGTGGGAGTCAAAAATTTACCTTAATGAGATAAATTCCTCGGAGCACGCCCGCCCAGCTCTTTGTGTAGCTTCAGGTGAAGCTGCAGTCTTCCCAGTTAATTAACCTAATGGCAGCGGGTTTAGCCATCTCTCCAGCAGCAGGAGACCCGCTGAGTGAAACTGGTCCCAACAGTTAACTTGTGATTCAGGAAACCAAACCGGAGAGTAAACGGAGCTGCGCGCTTATGTGACTAAAACACATCACTCGACGTTCAGTCGTCAATTGTTTGGAGTGAAGAGGAGCCGCAGCTAAGTTTGAGTGCTGTGATTAAGTCTGCGTCATTTTCTAAGATCTGTGAACACTAATTGAATAGATGCAGAGATGACTCGCACGTACGGGTGAGTGGAAGCGGCTAGCGTCGGTGGGTGTTTGATGTGCTGAGTGTGAACAAGTGGCCCAGCCTTTCAGTTCCAATTTTCTGAGGAGGATGTGGTGCAAAGTCTGTAGTCAAGGGACGTAAAGCAGCTGTTATCCCGCCTTGCTCACCTGTCATCTGTACCCGTTCTCATCATTGTGTTTCTCTCTGTGTGTGTGTGTGTGTGTGTTCTCAGGGGGCTGCGGCGTACCCAGAGAACGAGGATCAGCAGCAGAGACTGAGGGAGGCCGCGGAGGGGCTGCGTGTGGCCACCAATGCTGCAGCTCAGAACGCCATCAAGAAAAAACTGATTAACAGACTGGAGGTCAGTGACACTGACCCACATTTAGTGTTGCACAAGTAAAACGCTTTGTTCAGTGAGAGGCAAAAACGACTTGTACATACAAATATTTATTAGGGGAAGGTGACATCGACACTAAAGCCAGTCCCACATGTCACCATGAGTTCCACATTCAGGATGGCATTAGATCATCATTACTTGGAAAGATTAGTGAGGATTAGAAGTTGATTAGAGCCTCATGTGTTTCACCATAAAACGTCCGGGTGTTTGGACTGATAGGTTTAGTTCTAGTGCTCTGAAATATGTAAAATCAAGAAGGAGGGAAATTTCTTTTTTCTTTTTATTGGACTACTTACCCTCATTAGAAATAGTGGTTTTTACTGTTTATAGAAGTTTGTTAAATTTGTCAACACAAAGTGTAAGTCCTTAAATTAGATTTGATAATGTGAGGACTGATCTATTTGTATTTTAACATTTATGATTTCACACTAAAAGCAACTTTCAGTAAATAGACAATTAAAAAGAGACTTATACGGACCAAGAGATGCCAAATGTTTCATGAGTGCTTTCGTGTCTTCATCTTCCTCAGCATGCTGCTAAACAAGCCGCGGCTGCAGCCACACAAACCATCGCTGCTGCACAAAACGCTGCTGCGTCCAACAAGAACACGGCTGCTCACCAGCAGCTGGTGCAGAGCTGTAAGGTGAGGATCAGTGCTCACAGCAGGGGGCCATTTCCGGTTTTCTGGATTATTCTATTGTTTTCCCTTTTTACTCTGTTGTTTCATGCCGTTGTATTGGGTCCGACCCAACTACTTTATTTATAGAACTATGTCCACTGCTGCAGCCTCCATTTTCCACTGTATTAAGCCTGTGAATATTTACTGTAACTGTGAGTATACTCTACCTGTGTGTGTGCGTGTGTGTTTCTGTGTGAATAGGCAGTGGCGGACCACATTCCACAGCTCGTCCAGGGAGTGCGTGGGAGTCAGGCCAAACCGGAGGACCTCAGTGCACAACTCGCCCTCATCATCGCCAGTCAGAACTTCCTACAGGTGCAAAACTCACTTACTCACCGTCACACTTCAGCTTTATATTGGGAACTAGGCTGTGCAAATTATAAATAGTGTTTCTGTCATGTGGGTGCGGGGGGGGGGCCTGCGACCTCCTTTCCTGATGGAACCAGACGGATTTAAAGAATCACTGGTGTGGTGGTGTTATGTGTTAAATGCCTCAGTGGAACTGTAATTGCACCACTAATACAAATATTGTTGAAATATCCACCACATGATTTCAGCCCCATTCCTTGGTTGAGGCCTATAACAACATATCCTGAATGCTTCAGGAGGAAACATGTTTTTATTAAACATTTTTTAAGTCATTTCCTTGTTTATCTTTCACTCTGCAGCCCGGTAGTAAGATGGTGACCTCGGCCAAGTCATCTGTTCCCACGGTGACGGATCAGGCCGCAGCCATGCAACTGGGTCAGTGTGCTAAGAACCTGGCCACCTGCCTGGCTGAGCTGAGGACGTCCGCACAGAAGGTAGAGCACAGACACGAAGGGCACAGACACATGTCTCAGTGAATGCACACAAATCACAGTGTTTTAGAGCAGCAAACTACACATAGACACAACCCTAACACACTTGCATCACCCCAGAGACACACACTACCACCTCTCTGGCTCATGGGCGGTTGGCCTGATGGTTAAAATCATGGTATGGTACAGAAATAGAGTCACCCATATAATCCACAGTGTGACAACGAGCTGTTGAGTAGAGAGCTCTTGTTTTACTGCTTAGTTCACATAAAATTAACTGAAGTGCAATTTGCTGTGGTAGAGGGTTTTAAACCCCCCCACAGACTTCTGAACAAAATCACATCAACTGACTTGTAACAATAGTTTGATATATTTTCCTCGCGTACAGGTTTGAAAGGAGACACATCATGCTTTTTCACTATTTCCTTTTCCTCTAGTGGGTTGTTGTGAATGTAAACACATTCCCCTTTATAACCAGGGGAACTGTTAGAGGTAGTAACCCTTAACTTGATTTGGGTCTCCAGGCTCATGATGCTTGCGGCCCCATGGAGATTGACTCTGCACTTACGGCCATCCAGACCCTGAGAAGTGAGCTGCAAGATGCCAAGATGGCTGCTGTCAATGCCCAGCTGAAACCACTACCAGGAGAAACGGTAAGAGAGTATTTAGACCCGTTAAAGATAAATCCAGATTCATTTATCCCAATCTTGCATGGAGAAGAGTAGCTTAACCGAATTCAGTTTAATGCCTAGGGTCTGCTCAAATCGTGGCCTGATCATTTCATTTATGTATTGTCTTTTTTTTCTCCATCTGGTTCAGTTGGAGAGGTGCGCTCAGGATCTGGGCAGCACCTCCAAGTCAGTGGGGTCGTCCATGGCTCAGCTCCTCACCTGTGCTGCACAAGGAAACGAGCACTACACAGGTTGGTGCTGCTGACGTGAAGGACTGACTTCTTTGAAAATGCCATAACTCTGCCCAAGGAACCGTGGTGGTGTAAAAGCCTGTATCATTTGTCTGTGCTAGATTTTGAAAACACTTGGCAAGACTGGTGACTGGTACCAACATCTTTGACCATTGATACTAAATTGAATTGAAGATCTGCAATTTACCACATTTTTTAAGCTAAATGTGGGGACACTCTTTTTCTGACTTAAATTTATCTTTCAATTACCAGCATCATTTTCACAGGAATATTTCAACTACTTGAGATTTGACTGAATATTCCAGTCCTGTTACCCAGTGATTAGTGTAAAGCACATGGTTCTCCATAGAATCTGACGGAAAATACTGGAACAGTAATCTTGTAAACTGCAACATAATATGTCTTCATAATAACTGCGATGTGATTTCTCATGAAGCTTTTATTGTGTTGGTTCCTGCATGAGAGCCAAACACCCTCATGGACCAAATTACATTTGTGAAGTCAGAGGAAATACTTTTGAAATATTAAATAACAAACCTCCCTCACAATTAGATGAACACATGATAGAAACAACATCTTGTCATATCTTTTCATAAATGATCTGTGATTCATTTGAGACACTCTCTTTACTTTTGTTTCCGTCTGTCACATCTGCTCTCTCTCTCTCACTTTGGATCCTGTTTTTTAGGAATAGCAGCCAGGGAGACGGCTCAGGCCCTGAGAACTCTGGCCCAGGCGGCTCGTGGCGTCGCCGCTTCCACCACTGACCCCAAGGCTGCAGCCGCCATGCTGGACTCCGCTCGTGATGTCATGGAGGGCTCGGCGCTCCTCATTCATGAGGCCAAGGAGGCGCTGATTTCACCCGGAGACGCCGAGAGCCAGCAGAGGTTGGCACAGGTGAGATCGCTCAGGGAGTGTGGAGTCTGTTCTGCTCGTCTGGTCTTTTTAATACTATGGTGACTCTTCATGCTGCAGTAAGATTCAGTCCAACCCCCAGAATACTGTCAGACTTTAGCACCTGTGCCAATAAGACAACACAACCAAGAAACTAAAGCAGATTCCAAAATTGTAATTAAATTGAATCCTCTGTGCTTAACATAGAAGTACTGATAATGTAAAGATTTTTTTTCTTCTTTCCATTTTTATTCAAGAGCATGGTGGTTCATTAAAAACCCAGTGCCTGCACTCAGAGAGCCCTGGCCTGTACTCAGATTTGCTCTGCTTGTGCTGAAACTGTGATTTGCTCTGAGATATATTGTTGCTTGGACCGATTTTTTTGTTAGCGTTAGCTGCACAAAAAAAATCCAAGAGTGGAAGTAAAAAGCAGAGAGGAGATGTTTCACACGTGTTCAGAAGCGGCGTCAAATCTGACGAGAAATCAATCCAAGCTACAAAAACATGGAGGGCGAACTCATAGTTTGAGCACAAGCAGAACAAATAAAAATTCAAGCCAGGTATATTGGAGCGCAAGCACAGGGTTTTGAGTGCGAGCACTACAAAATCTGAACATGAAATCAGTAAGTCCTGCTCTCTAAGTGAAAAACCACACTATTGAATACAGAGAGTAAGAATATACAACATCTGTTTAGTAAAAAAGAAACGGTGAACACCTGTCAAATATAGCAGGGGACCCCTTTAATAAGCCTGGTGGCATATTTATAGGCAGAGGGCCTTACTTGTTTATGCCTTGTCATCTTCATTGCTTCTCCACAAAATGAATAAATTATTATTCAAGGAAGCGATGTAGAGTCATTAATTAGAGGATGGAAAAAACACAGATGAGGCTGCTTTCATCTCGATCTACCAGTCTAATATATAACTATGTATTCATTTAAAATTGGACTTGAAAACAAATTGAGCTGATGAGTAATTGGCTCACAGAGATGATTTTTCCTTCTGTGATGTTCTTCTGCTTTGGCCTCTTTGAAGTGAATCCACAGTTTGTGTATAGACGTCTTGTGTATTGACAGCAGTGCACCTGCTAACTCAGTGGCCTGTGGACGTGCTGTGCTGTGTTCCAGGTGGCCAAGGCCGTGTCTCATTCACTGAACAACTGCGTCAACTGTCTGCCCGGCCAGAAGGATGTGGACATGGCTCTAAAGAGCATCGGGGAGGCCAGCAAGAAGCTGCTGATCGAGACAGTGAGTTTGGATACTGGATATTATTGATATATTAGAACTTCAAGGTTTTCTTTTATCCTTGATCATTAACATCCTCACCATTTGCTCCGTTCAGATCCCTCTGGCCTCCAGGTCATTTCAGGAGGCTCAGTGTGATTTGAACCAAACGGCAGCAGAGCTGAACCAGTCAGCAGGCGATGTGGTCCATGCCTCCAGAGGCTCCAGCAGCCAGATGGCAATGGCCTCTGGGAAGTTCAGTGAAGACTTTGATGAGTTCCTGGATGCTGGAATCGAGATGGCTGGCCACACTCAGGTTTGTAGCATATCATTTGTACTTGTTTATGTGTGACTGGGAATGTTCTCAAGTTATTACTTTGCGTCATTTCAGAAAAAGGACGACCAGGTGCAGGTGATCGGGAACCTGAAGAACATCTCCATGGCTTCTAGCAAACTGCTACTGGCTGCTAAGAGTCTGTCTGTGGACCCTGCAGCCGCTAACGCTAAGAACCTGCTCTCTGCTGCTGCAAGGTACAACACATATACACTGCACGGTCCTGTGTGTCTTTATGCTTTCATCCACAGAGCAGTTCATTAGGAATAACTAGCTGCAACTAAAACAGTCCAGTAATCTATCATCTCTTCACCAAGGCTATAATGTTCAGGAGTTCTTTTAGAGAACAAAATAGAAACACTGCATTCGTTTTGGGTAGGTGTTCCTAATAAACTGCCAATTTTATGTATTTTCAAGTATAACCAACATTTTCTTTTAAATACAAGATATTTCACTTTTTGAATAAACACAGAATACACACAGAGATTTTGTTCATCAATGAATGTGCTGACTCGTCTACGTAGGTACACAAAGCTGCCGGCTATTACCCTTTATCTTCAAGGACTATGGAGTGATATGTATTTTCTGTCTTACTTTGTTTCAGAGCAGTGACTGAGAGCATTAACCAGCTGATCACACTGTGTACACAGCAGGCTCCTGGACAGAAGGAGTGTGACAACGCCCTCAGAGAGCTGGAGGTAAACTACAGCACCTGCTAATGGAACAGGAACATTCAGAAATGATGGCAACAAAGTGATACACTAAATATCCAACTTTCATTAAAGTTTTGATTTAGCTTTATTCAGTAGGTCTGTGTTGTATCCAAAAGAAAGCGATGATTGCAGATCTACTACTTCCCTCTTCTTTGAGGGATTTTGAGGAATTTTTGTCAATAATTACTCATCTTAAACTGTGATGGCACATTTATCCTTCAGGCTGTCAGAGGAGTGCTGGACAACCCCAACGAGCCCGTCAGTGACCTCTCCTACTTCGACTGCATTGAGAGTGTGATGGAGAACTCCAAGGTAGGCATTGAGTTCAGACAACCATGTGATAAAAACACACACAGCACTTACAGACAAACACAGATACACTTGTGGCATCACCTCTCTATGTTCTGCTGCCGCTCTGTCCAGGTCCTCGGAGAGTCCATGGCAGGCATTTCTCAGAACTGTAAGACCGGTGATGTGCCTGCGTTCGGCCACTGTGTGGGATCTGCCTCTAAGGCTCTGTGTGGCCTCACTGAAGCTGCAGGACAGGTACGCTGAACAACCCCTGGAGAAATGGGAGCTGCCGTATTGCCCTTTTTTTTTGTTGAGTAGCAGTCATGCAAGTGTTATTTTTGCACAGGCCTCCTACCTGGTGGGTGTGTCTGATCCCAACAGTCAGGCAGGACACCAGGGGCTCGTGGATCCCATCCAGTTCGCCAAAGCCAATCAGGCAATCCAGATGGCCTGTCAGAATCTGGTTGACCCAGGCAGCAGTCCCTCCCAGGTACATGCACATATCATTCTCCATATATGTAAATGTACATGTAACATGGTTTTACATCCTGATATACGTTCAGTATCCTGGCTTCTCAGACTTTTTATGTGGCTGCAACCAATAAAAAAAATGTTTTCATTGCTCAAAGTATGTCTGTTGACCATTTAAAAAATACTCAACCTCCTGTTGACGTATACGCTCCAAATACTGTATCATATTTTCTACAAACCCCTGATTCATAAGTGTTTGTAGCCAGACGCCTTCTAAGCAGGTGTGAAAATGTAATGTTTACCCCATTAACTAATTTAGTTTTTTTTTTAAATCAACTGTTTGCATTATGTTTAATTTTAAAACCACCAAATGCGCTTGTACATAGGTCAGAATCCAGCCCACCAGTCTATGACAGAAGTGGTTGTTACAGTAGCGAATACATGTTTAGTCCATAGAAATACCAACAAAAATATCTAATGAAACATTCTGTTATTTCTAATGGTGCAGGTGCTCTCTGCAGCCACCATTGTTGCTAAGCACACCTCAGCCCTGTGCAACGCCTGCCGTCTGGCCTCCTCCAGGACGACCAACCCGGTCGCCAAGAGGCACTTTGTCCAGTCGGCCAAAGAGGTGGCGAACAGCACCGCCAACCTGGTCAAAACCATCAAGGTAGGATTTCCTCTGCGGCGCTTAACTGTCCTCTAACTGGGATACCACAGCAGAGGTGTGGATTGAACTGTGATCGTATAGATTTTTTTGTGGGATAATTATTTTGTGATTCTCATCAGTTGTTGCATGGTAAAACTTTCTAGGCTCTCGTGCACCTTCATATTCCCTCTCTCTCGCCCTGTAGGCCTTAGATGGTGATTTCTCAGATGAAAACAGGAACAAGTGTCGATTCGCCACGGCTCCGCTCATCGAGGCCGTGGAAAACCTGACCACGTTTGCTTCCAACCCGGAGTTTGCCAGCATCCCTGCTCAAATCAGCCGGGAGGTACGGCGTTGGGAAATATTCTTGGACAGATATTCAATATGGGTCTTAAAGAATAATTGTGGAATGTGTTGCAAAAACCACATTTATTATGTTTTTCTGTAGGGCTCTGCCGCCCAGGAGCCCATCCGCCAGTCAGCATGGTCCATGCTCGACAGCTCCACCCACCTGCTCAAGACCGCACGCTCGTTGGTCATCAACCCCAAAGACCCGCCCACCTGGTCCGTTCTGGCGGGTCACTCCCGCACCGTCTCCGACTCCATCAAGAGTCTTATCACAGCCATCCGGTTAGTAAACAAGCATCTATCCAGAGAAGATCCACCGGGCAGAAGTGGTAAAGCTGACGATCTACAGCATATGAACGTTTAAAGGAGCAGTTTCACATTTTGAGTTACATGAGAAGAGTGATACCACTGTCATGTCTGTGTTAAATACTGAGTAAACCTTAGAGGGAAACCCGGGCACAGTCACACATATGCAAATGTATCTGTGGCTAACCTTCACCTCCAGTTCACTTCCATTCTGTGTGAGTGAGGGGAAGAGTAAAACATTCGATTCCTCAGGAAAGCAAATCCGCAGAGCAGCTTCATGTGAACTTTGACTGGCGATGTCACAGCGTCAACCAATGGCAAAGACGTTTGTGTGGTTGAACCTACTTGGCTGTCATTGGCTGTAGTTTTCATAGTAAGCCAAGGTTGAAGAGACCCTGATATAAGCTGTGTCGAACCACCAGGTACTTTGTGATGTCAAATTATACACTGCCACCCTAAAAGCGAGCGTCATGTCGTGAGCAGCTCACCTCCACGATCATACGTGATTTGCGCCCTGAGCCTGGCTCTATCATCAAGATCTGCAATCTAACAGCTCTTTTGTTTAAAGTGTAAAAAAAGGCAGGTCTTGTCTTCAGTGATGTATTTGTCTCTGAATGCAAAAAGTATTAGAGGAGGTGAATATGAACAACTAAGGTTAAAAGGTTGAGCATTACATTTTCACAGTAAAACAGTTTTTAGTTCCATCTCTACACGTCGCTCTGTAAAATGCCCGTGAGACTAATCCAGCGTCTTTTAGAAAAGATGCTTAATTTCTGCACCTTGCTGTGACTCATACATCCCCAGCTCTCATTTTTAATCTCCTCTTTTCACACCTTTTCGTACCTGACCTTGTTCAGAACAACACTGACGCTCTCCAGGAACAAATTCCCTGTGTCGAACGTGCTGTTTTTTGAGTTTCCTGCTCCGCTCAGAACATAACATTAGCATTCACACGCAGCCGGGCTCAGCATCTCCTTCACTTCTGATGCCCTTATCACAGCCTTCCTTTTTTTGAGACTGCAAATTGAGTTCTAGGATTTTGGCTCAGGCGTTTTTAATAGTGTTCAGTGATACACTGCAGAGCTGGGGAGCACAAGCGGGGTGGACCCCATCCTGCAAATGCCAGCCTCATAACTTTTCAGTCTTGTTAGACACATAGGTGAGGTTTTATTGCAGTTTACTTTCGGGGTGCCGCCCTGCATAGAGATGGATGTTTGAGTAAACTTATTCTGCCCATGAGGCCGCCGCTGCAGACCGCTCGGGCTTCAAAGCTAATTTAGCCTCCCAGCTTGATGTCCAGCTTGACGTCCCTGTGTGGTGACGAGACCCTGCAGGCCACATTTCAGCAGATGTGAGCTGAATGGCGATGAGACGAGGGGAACATGTTGACGTTTTCTCTCCCTTCTTAACTGTACTTTTTATTTTTTCACCTCCCTCCATACATCATCCTTCAACTTTCTGTTTCTCTTCTCTTTTCCTGTTCCCGTTTTATTCTCAGTGACAAGGCCCCAGGCCAGCGGGAGTGCGACTTCTCCATTGATAACATTAACAAATGTATCCGGAACATTGAGCAGGCCTCTCTGGCAGCGGTCAGCCAGAACTTAGCCAGCAGGGACGACATCTCACTGGAAGTAAGCAAGCATCACATTTTTCACTTTCTAATACTAGTATCTTCCTTTGTTTCTTTTTCTATATGCTGGTCCCTTTTATCAGTTTATTCTTACGTCCTTAGCTTTCTGTGTTTCTGTGTTTAATTATGTTTCTATTATTGGTCTAAATGAGGTCAGTGTCAATTGAAGCTTACAAAAAGCTCAGTGATTTTATGTCATTAAAAAACGTTATCCTGTAGTGTTTTAAAGGTGCAGTGTGTAGAGTTCAGTGACATCTAGTGGTGAATTTGCATGCTGCAGCTGAACACCCCTCACGTCATCCTCCCCTTCCAAACATGGAAGAGAACCTGTTGTAGCCTTCAGTTGTCCTTAAAACTCAAACGATGCTTAGTTTGTCCAGTCCAGGCCACTGTAAAAAACATGGCAGCCTCCGTAGAAAGGATCCGCTCTAGATGTAAATATAAACTATTTAAATATAATGGGCCTATTCTGGGGTAAAGAAAACAAAAACAGGGTTAGAGGTTACAAGTAAGTATACTTTAGATGAATCACACTCGTGAAACACATCACCTTTGAGCTAAATCTTACACACTTAAGCTGTAAATTGATTTGCTGCTACACACATTCCATCTGTCGATCTACTTTAATCCCGATCGAGTAGTTTTTAGCACTAGTTTTTTTTAATTATTATTAGGGGTTTTAAGTTCACATTGAGGAACCTAGTTGCTTTCATCTGACTTTCATGAATGCATTTCTGTCTCCTATTAAAAGCTACTCAAAAGCTAATTTCTTTTTTTTTCCTTTCTTCAGGCGCTACAAGAGCAGCTGACGTCCACTGTGCAGGAAATTGGCCACCTAATTGACCCCATTTCCACTGCTGCCAGAGGCGAAGCCTCCCAACTAGGACACAAGGTATATAGGGCAGAGAGTTAATTATTCTAACTCTGTAACTGTGGCACAACACACTATTATTCCAGCAGAAATATCTAATGACAGCAGCATTGCATATTTAGTAGATGATATGAAGAAAAGACATTATTTATGTTTTGCTTATCGGGCATATAAATCATACATTGTTCAGATGGTGGATATATCTAATTATTTTATTTCACTACCTGGAACAACCCGTCTTTTATCTGTATCCTCATTTGAAACAACAGTTTATTTTTATTTGATTGAAAATGTGGCAGTTATACAGTATGTAGGATGAAAATGAGTTTTGTTGATTTGTTTGCCTCAGGTGACCCAACTGGCCGGTTACTTTGAACCACTGATCATGGCCTCAGTGGGTGTGACGTCCAAACTGAGAGACCACCAGCAGCAGATGACTTTCCTGGACCAGACTAAGACCCTGGCTGAGTCTACCCTGCAGATGCTCTACGCCGCCAAGGAGGGCGGAGGAAACCCAAAGGTATACACTGGAGCTTTATCTAATGCTTTATGGTCTGTGGTTACACTGATGCTTCACTACTGCTCCTTTTCAATGATCAGTCACTTATGATGATCAACATGATCATGAACCTGATGTTGTGTGGTGTCACACTCCACAGGCGTCCCACACCCACGATGCCATAGCAGAGGCAGCCCAGCTCATGAAGGAGGCAGTGGATGATATCATGTTGACCCTGAATGAGGCCGCCAGCGAAGTGGGAATGGTGGGAGGAATGGTGGAGTCCATCGCAGAGGCCATGGCCAAGGTGATTAACGGGATGTGTGATTTTGTGTTGCAGGATGAACAATGATGGATTTTACAGACATGTACCTGTGACTCTCTCTCGATTACTAGTATCTAAGCACAAGGTCCTCCCGACATCTTGTCTTGGTCCTGCCTGAGGTGTTCACATGACAGGCAGGATAAGCATAGTCTCTCTGGATAGAAAACAACAGGGGGTGTTCCTCTGTGCACTTACACAGCTGAAGGTGTCTTATCCAGATGTGCAATGTTTATTCTGGGTCAATCTACAGTTCACTGTGCCTCTCTTTCACTACCATCAGACTCATGTCCACACCAGTAGGTTATCACTTGAAAGCTTTACTCTGTCTGCATTTGTGGTACAAGACAATATGGCTGCAAATCTCTTTCAGCCTTATCCTAAGGTGATCAAGAACCCCCCCAATATAATCCCCACACTCTCCCTGTGTACATCACTCTCAAAATCATGGCTACTAGAAGCAGTGTGTCTATATGAGCCCTATATGCAGGACACCACCACCTCTGTGGTTACTTCAGATTTTACCAATCATTTCCAATTTAGCAAAATCTGACACTTAGTGATATATTGGTTGAAAGTTGATGGTTTGCACTGGAATTTTTTTTTTTAATCTGTATCCAGGATTTTACAGTAACTTTATACGGAACTAAAATTCTCTAATTGCAACATCTTGATTATAATCATCATGTCTCCATGGTACCATTCAAAATCAGTGATTAACATATTAAAGCAAATCACAACAAGCAGAGGAAAAACCGACTATCGACCCTCTCCCATCCAGCGTAAGGCAGTTTGGACTTTCCTTCCAATCAACAGTCAGCCTGTTGGCAAACTGAACAGAAGCACTTCATCATGAGGTTAGGTGGAAGAGAGCACTAACTAATTACATCCCCTCCTCGTCTTCCTCGGGGAGAATTATCGAAAAGGGCCGGAGGTGGGAGTCAGCTGCTGCTCTGATCAAACTTTATGTAGATCGCCATGAATAAATACTGGAGGTGGGTCGATTCAGGTCTGCATGATAAACATATATATTCTTTATTTGACCATGAAAAAGTCTCATTGAGATTAAAATCTCTTTTACAAGAGGGACCAAGAGGGCAGCAAAACATTGTTACAACAATAAGGCACAATACAAACAGACAAATACAGCTGTGCTACACTTCATACACAGCACATATACAAAATAAATAAAAATTGTCAATGCACAGGAACTTTGCACATTGATACATTTTATTATCCTATTCGTTTAGAAAACTCACAGGAGGAGATAAAAGTGAGCCAATCAGTGAACATGAAAACATTGGGTCCATCCAATCCTGAGACGCTATCAGGAACAAGAAGAATTTAATCTGTAGATCAAGAAGATGATAAATGATCCTGATTGCTTTCAGTCTATTTCAAGATGTCAGTGCTCCAGTATGATATGTCCGCAGCACTGAGACTGCACATTAAAAAGAAGAATAATATGAATATGAAAACATGATTGACACAGCGTGAGGTTGTATTTATTTAGAGATTTCAGACAAAAAAACAGCCTTGGTCTGCACAGAACATAACCAACGTTTATAGCATATTGTGAGTGTGTGTGTGTCCGTGTGTCTCTCAGTGTGATATTAGATCAAAAGAGGTAAACCCATTGACACGCTGGTGCCTGTGGTTGGAGCTGAGGTGATTTGAAGCATTTTCTGCTGAACTGTCCGTCACTCAGTCGTCACTTCAGTTTCTCAGGTGTTATTTTCACGAAGCGGGGGAAGTGAACACCTTGTTCTCGCAATATTGCAAATCTGTTTCGATGTGTGCGCTTTCCCCACAGGTCGTCATGCCTCTCTCGTGTCCTCAGCTTTCCCTCGACACTCAGACGTGTTGAGCACAGTGTGACTGAATAGAAACCTTGGAAACCTGATATGTGCACCGCGAGCTGATGGGGATCAAGCGTTTCTGTAGTTGATGCCATTTTGAAGCTGTAATTACAGAGCGGATTTGGTGGATAATTGATAATGAGTGTTTACCATTCAGAGCATTTATTTGAAAATAAAATTGCGTTAACGTCGGCTCACAGATTATGTGGTGCCTGCACACCTGCCAGATCCACTGTAATTGAAGGGTAGATCAGATTTGGTGTAGCTAAAGAGCTGAGTGATTGATTGTCTTCACGTTTGAAGGAAGAGCCAGTCACACCTGAAACTCAAATGCAGTTGTGTTGGTAACTCCGCTTGTGTTTGTTTGTGTGTGTGTGTCTAGCTGGATGAAGGTACACCCCCTGAACCTGAGGGCTCATTTGTGGATTACCAAACCAGTATGGTGAAACACTCGAAGGCGATCGCTGTCACCGCTCAGGAAATGGTAAATCTTCAAAATGACTGTTTACACTGTCGAAACATTTTACCTTGAGACTTTAATTTATTTGACACATTTCAATCCTTTTGTCAGATATGATAATTTTTTATTTTATATAAACTGGCTCATACATATTTAGTAATAATTTCAGCTCATACCAAGGATGAATGAATTTAGGTAAGGTTGTCCTCAATAAGGAAATACATTTGTTTTTGTAGCAAAGCACATTATTATAGATATACTATGCCTTAGGGCCATATGTTCTCGTCTCTAGGCCCGAATTGAGTTCAGAGTGAAGTGAAATTTATGTTTTACTTTTTGTGTTTGTTTATCGTCCAGATGACCAAATCGGTGACGTGCCCAGACGAGCTGGGAGCACTGGCCTCTCAGGTGACCGTGGACTACAGTCAGCTGGCCGTCCAGGGCCGACTGGCTGCACATACTGCTGAGCCAGAGGAGGTGAGCAGGACGGGTCTCACGCAGACACATGCTCGTACCTATTATACAGCTCTGCTACATCAGTGTGGCACATTTAGCTTTTAAACTGTACACATTTAAACTGCACACAGAAAAAAAGTCCTACAGTACATACAGTATGTTTGGTTTCTGGGTTGTTTTCTTTCGTTATCCCTGTGTTTGTTTGTTTTTTCCAGATCGGTTTCCAGATCAAGACTCGGGTGCAGGAGCTGGGACATGGCTGTATCTTCCTGGTCCAGAAGGCCGGAGCTCTGCAGATCATCCCCTCCGACAGCTTCACTAAACGGGAACTCATCGACTGCGCCCGTGCCGTCACAGAGAAGGTATTATCCCATCAGTAGAGATCTGTGAAAGAATCTCGTTTTCTTTCATTTTTTACAAAGCTATGTCTAATTCATTTATTTGTAACTACACTGTCTTTTTGATTTCCTTCCCCGTCACAAGATGTTTTGTCGTCTGCTGATCCGCATCACTGCTGCTATTAATATGAATCATCTTAATACCAAATCCCTCAGGGGCAGGACACCAGACTGACTCTACAGTGTTGTTCCTCACCGGAACAATAAAGAATAGTTTTCTTATGTTTAAGCCAAGTGACTCTGCTCTTATGGTGTCCACAGCAGGACAGGAGAGGATAATAATAATAATAATAATTGTACTATAATTTATTTCTTATTGAACTATAGCACTATTAATTAAAGCTTTTTGGAAGAAAGCCTTTGCCGCAGGCATGTTTATTCTAAGTTTGATTTACAGTCCTTGGCCAAAATACATTATTCCACAGTCTGGTTTAATAATTCATGCTTATCTATTGCACGGATCGTATCAAATATCATAACAGAAACATTGTACAGCTCTGACCTGTGGAAGCAAAGTTTGTTAAGAGGCAATAGCTGTGGATTCATCAGAGGAATCGAATCCTTTTCTTTATTTCTTTCCTGTATATTTTCATTCTAAAACTAGAGTTTCTCTTATGCTGAACCTCAGACATCAGGTTTTCTCTGTGTAACATCCTGCTCACTCTGTTTTGAGCATCAAATCTTTTTTTTAGTTAGCGTTTGGAAAACATCAGTTAATCAATTTCTGCTGCCTTCAGGCGTCGGCGAGGCAAACAAACTGGAAACAGTTTGACATGTGCTCATTTCACTGAGTGAGTGATGTTGTGCTGCTCGGCTCCGACGTGGTATTTTGCCGTCGCAGCAGATTCTCAAATCCTCGTATGACTGGTGCGCCGGGCTTCTCATTTGAAAGCAATATTTATCATGGACCAAGGAGATGTGTATCGCAAACAATGCAGAATGGAAGTGTTCATTAGAATTTATAACTGTGTCGTTTTCCTTCTGCTCTGCTTGGAGCAGTAAAGATGTTTTCATCTCCGCTCGAACTGACCAAAACATAGTCCTACTAATTTATAGAGATCGACCGATATGGATTTTTAAGTTTTTGTGAATTTGCGATATATTGACCAAAAATACAGTTATATTAAAAAAGTTAAACAAATTCTGAAGATGTTTGCAAAGAAATGTAATTGACGCCTGATGTTTACGGTTACTAAATGATATTAAGAAACTCATACAAACTGATTTAAAATATGATACATCGACTGCGTCCAAGTTAAAATATATATATATGAAGTCTATAATTTGTGCCTCAGATATCTGCACACCCTCACACATCTGTTCACGGGACTGTGGTGTCTGTCTGCGTCTTCAGGTCTCCCTGGTGCTCTCAGCCCTCCAGGCAGGCAACAAGGGCACACAGGCCTGCATCACGGCAGCCAGCGCTGTGTCCGGTATCATCGCCGACCTGGACACCACCATCATGTTCGCCTCTGCCGGCACACTGAACGCAGAGGATGACGAGTCCTTCGCTGACCACAGGTGAGAGCTGCTGGATTCTGTGTTTCCGAGCGAGAGGGTCTTTGAGTTCAACCGGAATCTAAACTCTGCCCCTCCGGTTATTTTTCTTCTAAAACTGACAGAGTGACAAATTAACTGGTGAACAGAGGCAGGAAACCTCTGCAGGAAGAAACTAAATCACCCCCAGGGTTTGAAAGATGGAGGAGGTGTCACTTCTCTTAACTGCTCTTTGTTTTATTTTAATATGTTCTTTAAAATGTCAAGCTGTAAAAATACGTAGAGTTTAGAAATGATTATAGTTGGAGTCTGTCAAAGTCCACATTTTTGCAAATGTTTAAAAAGAATGTTCTTTCTTGTTTGACTTGAGATAAACTGGGCTATTTTTATTATAAACGTATGTTTGAATGAATCAAGTTCAAAGAGATGCATATCTAACAATCCCAGATGAGACGTGACCTAAATTAATTAACAGAGGTTCTTAAACATTATAGTGGAATTGTTTTGTACCTCACTGCCCTGACTCCCTGTCAGAGCAGGATGAAAGCAAATTTAAATCACTTTTCATTTCAAATGATGTCACTCGGCTCCTTGATAAATCGACCTTTGTGTTTGCTTTCCACATTTTTTTCCTTGTCAGCTTTAGAAAAATAAACCTACCACATGTTACATAACCTTTACCCATCCTCCTGATGGTTAACACAAGCTTTGATGTGCAATTGCCTTTGAAATGAAAAGTGCCAGTGTGCATCCGTTTGGATGCTCGTAACTCTCGCACACATTTACATTTTCTATCTGCTGCAGAAAGACGTCTGCAGCGAATCAGAGCTCAAGTCACTGAAACATTTTTGTCTTCCTCCTTTCTCGTCTTCTCTGTCAGGGAAAACATTTTGAAGACGGCCAAAGCTCTGGTGGAGGACACAAAGATGCTGGTGTCCGGCGCAGCCTCCGGCCAGGACAGGTTAGCACAGGCCGCCCAGTCCTCTGCTAAAACCATCACCCAGCTCACAGATGTGGTCAAACTGGGAGCTGCAAGCATCGGCTCGGACGACCCTGAGACGCAGGTCAGCCGCTCTCCCTTTTATCCCCTCCCTCTCTCTTCTCTTTGCCTAATATCAGACATTATGGAAATTTTGCCCGTCTCTTTCCCAAAATGCACAGTAATAAATCAGTGTCATCCTCTGTGCTCGCGTTCTCTAGGTGGTTCTGATAAACGCTGTCAAAGATGTGGCCAAGGCGCTGGCCGAGCTCATTAGTGCCACCAAGTGTGCTGCTGGCAAAGCGGCAGACGATCCGTCCATGTACCAGCTGAAGAGCGCTGCCAAGGTGAGGGCATCAGTGAGTCTGCACCTCATTCCACCGTCTCATCACATATAGGCCTCCACTGGGCTTCTATACAGTTAAAGTGTGCATGGCCTTTTCAGATTCAGAACTCTGTAGAATGACAATGACGGAGTTCCCGGTATTATCAAGAGATTGAATTATTTTGTGGGATTTTAAGGATAAAATCATAATGTTATGGGAGTATAGAGATATGCTATTATAGGAATAATATCACAATATTATGAGAATAAAAAATATCATAATTTAATGTTTTTTATTTTCTCAATGATTTTTGATCCAGAAGGAGTGGAACTCCGGCCAGCACTGATTCTTCTTTCTGCTTATTTCCTAAAAGTTATTATTTAAATATTATGGCGTTTTTGCTTTTTAAATTATGGCTTTATTCTGATAATATGACTTAATGATTAGATTAATACTTTATTCTCTGAATAATATGTATTTCTTCTTAATTGATGTTTTATTCTCATCATTCAATGATTTTATTCTCACAATAAGAAAAAAAGTCATCATATTACAATATTATTCTTGAAATTTCTGAATATTTTTCTGGAAATGGCCCTAATACTAGATTAGCAGCAATAATTTTATTTTATTTTTTCCCCCAAATTAGTTTTTCTGTCTTTCCCAATGGATTTTCCATTTTTCTTTGTTCTCACTTTATCTACACACCAATCAGACATCCTCCTCTTCATCAACTGAACCCTGTGTCTCATTAATATAAATAACCAGTGAATAGATGATCAGGAGAACAGGAACCTGGGATATTTCTAACCCGCTGCAAGTGTTTCTTCAACACATATGCAGTGTAAAAGCCGAGTCCATAATATAATCATGACATAGTTCACAGATCATTATCACCTCGAGCTGTGAAGCTAATAAAAATAAGTAATTTTCACAGTCACTCTCAGATCTCTGTGATATTATTTATTATGCCTCACATGCAGTTTCAGGATCTGAGGTGAAACAAACCATATTTAATATTTTACTTACTTTCACCTCTAGAGAGCTGTTGGCTTTTCTTTGTGGTTACTGTGCGCCCTCTAGATTTTGGTTTTATGTAGTACACCCTTAAAAGGTCGGTGAATGCTCTACTGTCAGGGAATTTTGCCAAACCATTTATATTATATAGAAGCTTTCCTTCCATTATCTCCGTAGTATATTGTATAATTTGGGCATTGTAGCAAAACAGTGAGCAGGACAGTTTATAGGATTGTTATTTATTTAATTAATTAACACCCACTCATTATAATAGACTGTATGTATATAGTGCTTTTAACAATGCTCAGAGACAATTTACATAGGTTAAAAAATGGAGAAAGCAAATAAAAGGAAATAACACAAAATGTAAAATACACATAATCACACATTGAAATATCAAATACTCGTCATAATCACGCTTCAAAAATAGTTCAGTAAGCAATTATTAAATTTGATTCAGAAGCTGTTCCCTAGATGTTAATACTGCTGTTGCAGTAAGAGTGAATGTCACAGAGTTGGTTAACATGAAACATGACTGTAAAAGTGAACTCTGTCTGTTTGAATTTGGATTCAAAGACTTTTTTTTTAGTGGCCAGGTGTAGAGGAACAAAGATTTCATCTGTTTTTTTGGTCATGTTCCTGTAGGTGATGGTGACCAACGTCACGTCTCTGCTGAAGACAGTTAAGGCCGTGGAGGACGAGGCCACACGGGGAACCAGAGCCCTGGAGGCCACAATCGAGTGCATCAAACAGGAAATGGCGGTAAGGACAAGCAAAGATGAATAATGCTAAATTACTGCTATCAAGAGAATAACACATATTTCTCATAATTTTTAAATGAATTAAAGCATTCAGTGGACACAGTGAACACTCGTCAGGGCTTTTGTTCGTAGCCCGGTCAGATCTTTGCACTTCTTTTTGTGATGACACCCACCATCTTCTTTCCCAAAGGTGTTTCAGTCAAAGGCGGCTCCCAACAAGACGACCACGCCCGAGGAGTTCATCCGCATGACTAAAGGCATCACCATGGCAACTGCCAAGGCTGTGGCTGCAGGCAACTCGGCCCGGCAGGAGGACATCATCCACACGGCCAACCTCAGCCGCAAAGCCATTTCAGACATGCTCACCACCTGCAAGGTTCGTTTTGATCCCAATAACAGATTCACATTCATACATTTAAAAAAGTCTAATGTGTCGTGTGTTTGTAGGAAACATAACTCACCTGGATTATTCCCTAAAATATCAAACCAGACCTTTAATTTGGACCATATTTCTCATAGTGTCCTACTTAGATGAAATTAATACAAGTACATAAGGAAGATAAGGGATAATATTCCTGCTGAATCTGGAGTGAATGTGTTTGTATTCCTCAGCAAGCGGCCTACCATCCAGAGGTCAGTGAGGAGGTGAAGAGCAGAGCGCTGATGTTTGGAGCAGAGTGTACGACTGGATACATCGACCTGCTGGAACAAGTCCTGCTGGTGGGTTGAACACTGAATCCAGAGGTTCAGAGAAATACATGTTTCTTATTGTCAAGGTTTGGCTTCAAGTCGCACACAAGGTGATGAACGTTTGTGTCGTTCAACAATTTAAGATGCATCGGTTCTGCTGGAATTTCTCTGTTTAATTTTCAGATTTATAAAAAAAATACACTCAACTGCGCATGGGATTGCTCCAACATTCCATTGAAACTGTAAAGTACTGTTTAGATGATTCAAAATATAATCATTTCATCCTTCCATGTACTTTTGGGAGATGAAGTAAATCAAAAGTTTTATGAGCTTGAATGATTCACTGCCAAACACAGAGTTTTAGGAAATAATTTTCATTGTTTCTTTAATGTGTGTGTGTGTGTGTGTGTGTGTGTGTGTGTTTGTGTGTGTAGCTCCTGCAAAGGCCCACTGCAGAGCAGAAGCAGCAGCTGGCAGCCTTCTCCAAACGAGTGGCAGGCGCCGTCACAGAGCTCATCCAAACGGCAGAGGCCATGAAAGGTAATGACACACACTTCATACACAAACACACACACACATACACACTGATACCACACTTCACACACTGACCCCTTTCAAAGGATTATATCTGTGCTGTATATCTACATCATAACTTTATTTATTTACTAAGGAAGTGTCCTACAAAGCCTGTGGTTGTTTACAATCTCCAGTATGAGGTCACTTCATATACAAGAGAATGAACGTTTAATTTCCCAAATGACAGAGCAACAGAAACTTTCCTTTAAACAAACTCTTGGTAATATTGCTGTCCTCCTTCTCTCGCCACAGACGGAGGTAAGTTAGCATTGTGTTTGTGACTGACTTCACCAGTTGAGTGAGCTGCTCAACGCCCTCTCCTCAGTGCTGCTTCTAATTCATTTCATCTCATTTTCAAGTCCAGCTGCTCTCAGGCTTCTCAAGTACATGCAGTAGTCGCCTCCATCCATCACGCTTAGTTTTTTGGAGTTTCTCATTTTCACTGAATCACTCATCTTCACTGCAGTTTGTGGCCTCCCATCAACTCTGCATGGGATGTGATGACACGTGGCACTGTCTTTTTGTTCTTGTGTGATCACTGTGTTGTTGTGAGGCATGTTCTGTTCACACACTACTTTGTGACGTCTGTGTCTTTTTGAAATCCCATTTTCTCATTTGAGTCTTGATCCTAACCTCACGTGTGCACGCGTGCCTCAGGTTCGGAGTGGGTCGACCCGGAGGACCCGACGGTCATCGCAGAGACGGAGCTGCTCGGAGCGGCAGCGTCCATCGAAGCGGCAGCGAAGAAGCTGGAGCAGCTCAAACCCCGAGCCAAGCCCAAGGTGGGTGACCACGAGTGGGATGAGCCACTGTGGGACTTTCATAGATCACTACAGAGTGTCAGAGGCTTGAACTAAAGAATAAAAAAGTTAATTACGAAGGAAGGTACAACTCATAAAACACAGGTTTTCATTACAATTGTTAATATAAATCTGTAGATGTATAAAAATGGTGGAAAAGAAGTAAACCACAATGTAAAAATACTTAAGTAAAAGTCCATTCGTAATCCTTTTACATAATTGTACTTAATGTACATCCAGTAAAATATACTTTAAGTATAGACATGCTTTGTGCAAGATGTCTTGAGTCTTATATAATTATAATTTCATTACTGAGTCTTTTGAAATTATATTTATTAGTAAATATGGAACATTCAATATTTCAGCTTGTTACGATGTCATAATTTCTTTAGAAAATCTAATGTCATTATTAGAACCTGATTGGATTCTCCACTAGTACTGGACATTCCATTATCATCACAGCTAACACCTCCACACACATAAACTTACCAATCATTGATTAATATGCACAGTTATCATTTCTAATAAACTGAGATAATTCGAACTGCTTTATTTACCGTTAGTAGTTTGTTTCTTGTGGGACTCAGATACTAGGACCATTACAAAAATAGAAAAAATAAGTGTCAACAAATAAAAGTACTGCACTCAGGTTTTCTTCAGCAAAATTCACCAGTAAAATGTGTCTGTGGCTGATAGATATTTAAATATAAAATGTACACAAATGAGCCCCTGTTTGTGACAGCAACTAGTCCTGCTGCTTTTTAGATTTAAATTTGCCCACATTTCTTAGACAGAGGTTATTTACAGCAGTCATTCAAACATGATCTGTCAGGTGAACACAGGATTAATGCCTGTTTGACACTTTCTATTAGAGCCAAACTTTTTTTGTATTTGACTTTAAACCAGTTTTGATGTCCTGCGCCTGTGTGTCAACATCTATGTTGTTTTTATGGTTTACATTAATATTTCAGTGTTAAAATTGGAAGTTAGTGCCATCTAACACTAACAAAATCACTTACAAGTTGCTCTGTGTCTCGTGCCGTCTCCTCCCTTTTTCATCTTTCCATCAAATAATCTTTGTCCTCACTTTAAGATCTCACCCCATCAGAGTCTCTGAATTTGAACTTTCTCCGACCTCTTCCAGTCCTGGTATTAACATCCGTCCTGAGTGATCCCATCACAGGTGGTCAGCACTTCAGATCTGAATCCACCCAAATGCGTCTTGAGATCTGATCAGTCAGTCTGAGAGCCATGTGGCCACATTCCTTTCTATGTGTGAACACGCTCAGCTGACGTCCTCTCACCTGCTACAGTTTCACAATGAGACGAATATATTGTTATGGCTCTCAGTGGCTCGCGGTGGTCTAGTGGCAGAAACTTGGACTATGGGCAGAGAAGGTCTCTGGTTCGTCTCTGGTTCGACTCCACGGAGAGACAACAAAAGTCGAACCTGGATTGATCTGTCCAAAAATCCAAGAGTCTCCCTACCCTGTCTAGTGCCCCTGAGCAAGGCACCTTACTCCCCCAACATCTGCTCCCCGAGCGCCGTACATGGCTGCTCACTGCTCTGTGTGTCCTGCACCAGATGGGTCAAAAGCAGAGATTAAATTTCCCTACCTGCATGAGTGTGCCTTTGCATGTCTGTGCATGTGTTTGGGACTAATAAATGCATCTTAATCTTAATCTTATCTTAATCTTATTCTTGTGTCACCGCCACAACACATCTGTAAATCATATCAATATCAGACTGGTTTACAACATCATTTGGTCCTCTCCAACACAAATTAAAGACATGTAAATGGGATCCGATCACACAGAAGACCCGTTTATATACCAAGTGTAAAAAGAGGAACTTGGAGCTGTGCCCTTGTGATCAGATCTCTCAGATGAATGTTAATACCAGGTATGAACAGGAGCTCATCCGTCCATATTTTGACCCAGTTCATTAGGTGTCCATATCAACAACGTTTTACCTTCTGATCATTTTAGCAGATTGTTTAAGACTCATCCTCCTCCGATCATGCATCCATCTCTGCCAGTTGTAGCTCCTTTCCCACTATATGTCCTTTGGTTTCCCAGTTAACCCCCCTCTCCTCCCCACCCTGCCTCCCCCCTCCCTGCCTGCCCCCACCACCGGAGGCCTTCTCTGCAGGGCTCTGTCTGATATGTTTGATATATTAGGTTGTTATTCAGTCCCAACTATATATCAAACATATTCCTACAGTGTCCCGCTCTGTCTACAGGTGTGTGTGTGTGTGTGTGTGTGTGTGTGTGTGTGTGTGTGTGTGTGTGTGTGTGTGTGTGTGTGTGTGTGTGTGTGTGTGTGTGTGTGTGTGTGTGTGTGTGTGTGTGTGTGTGTGTGTGTGTGTGTGTGTGTGTGTGTGTGTGTGTGTGTGTGTGTGTGTGTGTGTACTTTGTAGTTATGAAATAATAGATACAATGTTTGTGAGACTGTGGTTACAATTACATTTATTGTAGAACAACAATTTAACAATTTAGATTTTAAATACTAGTGGCACTAATAGTTGAAAATGTAAGCCCAGTGAAAGACCCCATTCTGTCTTCTCCCCCCTCAGCTAGCGGATGAGACGCTGAACTTCGAGGAGCAGATCCTGGAGGCAGCCAAGTCCATCGCCGCAGCCACCAGCGCTTTGGTCAAATCAGCCTCTGCTGCTCAGAGAGAGCTGGTGGCTCAGGGCAAAGTGGGCTTGATCCGTGCGAATTCTGTGGACGACGGCCAGTGGTCCCAGGGACTCATCTCTGCAGTGAGTATAAAGGACTGTTTAATGCAGGTTTCAGTCTGAGGCGCACAAGGGAACAAAATCATTCAAATGCACTTTAATTGTCTCCACCAGGCACGTTTGGTAGCAGCAGCGACCAGCAACCTGTGTGAGGCAGCCAACGCCTCGGTGCAGGGTCACGCCAGCGAGGAAAAGCTCATCTCCTCAGCCAAGCAGGTGGCGGCGTCCACGGCTCAGCTGCTGGTGGCCTGTAAGGTGAAGGCTGACCAGGACTCGGAGGCCATGAGGAGACTGCAGGTACAGTTCAGTCACTTTTCAAAAGACACCCCAGGTTTCTGTAATATTCCTCATCACATCCAGTGTAGAAATGCTCATATTGACCAACAACAGTTGTAGACGTGGCTGCTCGACTTCTATAATTGTCCTCTAAAGTCTACTTAGATTTGTCATGCTGCTTTTTGTTGTGGCTCTGATTGGATGTGTTCCTCACACAGATTGCTGGAAACGCTGTGAAGAAAGCATCAGACAACTTGGTGCGGGCTGCTCAGAAGGCAGCCTTCGACAAAGCAGATGAAGACAATGTGGTGGTCAAGACAAAGTTTGTGGGTGGAATAGCACAGGTAGGAATGTTGAGCAGGATTAGGACTAAAAATTTAGTCTTTTATCAGTTAGCTCCGGTGTATTATCACAGTACCTGTGACTGAACATGGAATCCAATGTTTATTGAGATCTAATCACTGAACTAATTGATTTTGTGACCTTTTAACAGAACCTTTCAAATGATACAGGATATTTCCAGTATAACCAGTTTAGGTGTCCTATGCGGATTTTTTTTTGCCTCCTCTTGTTTATAAAAAAAATCCATATCAACTAATGCAAATACTGTATTTTTCACTCAAAGCTCATAATTAACTGACCATAAAGGAAGCATTGAGAGAAGTGCTGATATTTACTGTAAGCATTATGTGGCTTTGCGAACCAGAAGGTATCTTAATGACATTTGTAAAACTTAGTAGCTGATCCCCCCACCAAGGACCAACAGTCCCCTTATGAAACCACATTTAAATTCACTTGGTCCAGATTTTTATTTGGATCTGCACAAAATTGCACACATTCAGAAATATCTCCTAAGAGCGTGAAAAATAAATCTTGGTCCAACCGCTGATCCAGATCCGCACTTACATTTTCCAACAAACCGAAGAGGATTAAAAAGAATCCTCCTTGGAGGAGGTAAAACACGATTGGAACCACAAAATAAACAGGAACCTGCTGGACAAAATGTTAAATGCTTGATATTAATAAAGTTTTTTTTTTCTGCGTGTCCAGATTATTGCGGCCCAGGAGGAGATGCTGAGGAAGGAGAGGGAACTGGAAGAAGCCCGGAAGAAACTGGCTCAGATCAGGCAGCAGCAGTACAAGTTCCTGCCCAGCGAACTACGAGAGGACAACAACTAATGACTCAACCTCTGCGTCACCGCTGCGTACAGAGCAGCGGGGAGAGCACACATGTCCGTGTGAACATTTGTGTTCCGTCAACGGCCCACTTGGACAGGTATGTGGCCTACAGCGGCTGCGGAGGAACGTTTGGAGCCCACACAGCACAACGGAAAGATCTTTTAGCGATCACGGTGGGGGAACTGACTACTTTCTGAAAAACAACATAAAGATTGTGGTGATTTGCCTGAAGAACTGCCTCATGTGTAACCTAGCCTCCATGACTGATGTAATCTGAACCAGAATGTGACATGTCGAGGACAAAGCTCACACACTCTCATCTTTGTCACTTTCCTTATTCCGTTTTACAAATGTTCAGCTCAAGCTCACACACTTTTTAAGATGATGAATTGATTGTATCGCCGCTCAAGTCGTATACAGTGGTATAACTGCAACGCTACGTGCAGAGCAAAAATATTTCACCTCGGTACACTGATGTTTTATGAATGTTGGCCTTTTATGCTCCAATTCGGCACCTTAACAGCTGTTGTAATCACATGACCTCGGTGTGTGTTGACGTTAATTCTGTGGTCATTAACCTGAATATGAAGGAAGGCAGTTCAGAGGTTTCCTTTAAACACTTGTAAAAGTGTCTTTCTTTCCTAACTTTTTTAATGCTGGTGTTGATATTGATGGGCTCTACATGCAGCCACTTGTCCGTGCCCGTGAATAAAGGTGTCATCATGAGCGGCCACTGAGACTCAAGGAGAATTGTGTTACTACATGAAAGCTTTTCCACACTGGACGAATGATTACCATAGAAGGAATATTTATTACTCCTGAGTATTTTTAGCAGGAGAGGGCGCAGAGATAATCTCATTTATTTACCATCTCATGTCATGTGATGTTCCCTTAACATATATTTTTTAACTCCTCATCATGCCAGGTATTGAGACGTCCACAAAGTATAAACAGAATTTGATCATGATGCAATAACACAGGTGGTGCTGAAGGGGGCGCTGCTGGCTTCCTTTACACCTTTCAAACTTAGAGTAATAATAAAGGAGAGGATAGTAACTCAGAGCTTCTTTTACTTTTAAGATTGTGTTTAGAGTAATCTGCTACAACACCCTGCGTATGAAGGATAGCTGTAAATACCTCAGACCTCTTGAATCAGTTGCCGTGCTTCTTCTATGCGCCTTGTGCTTTATCTGATCGTGACCACGCCCAGCAGAAAAACGACCCTCCTTTTACTTTCCTCTCCTATTGATAGGATATTATGACAGTAGTTTAATTTTTGTTCACCCAGCAATACTAGATCACTGCCAGGGATTTGTTTGAGTCAACTCACCTCCAATTCTGCGGAATCAGGAAGAAGTCAAATCAAAATTTGAAAATAAATTTGCAATAATCGAATAAATCTTGTAAGAATTGAGGTTAAACTGAGTGAACTGAAAGTGAAGTGACACTAATGGCTGCAGTTACACTTTTCTTTTCTTTTTTTATCCGTCCCGATCTAAAGGTGCTTCTGTGTAACTTACTACTCGGTGCAATAGAAGAACCTCTTTTGTTCACCGAGTTTGATTGTAGTGCGTTTGGTTTCCCTCGTCTTACTATATATGGGCTGTGTTTTTCTCAATATTAACGGAGAGTATATTGTATCGTGAAGATTCGCTCATGCTGTGAAACTGCATGGCTTTGTGCTTCAGTTGCATCTCACTTTGTTTATACGGCGACAGAGATAAACTTTTGAGGGATGCACTGAGCATTCGCAGAGACATCTCACCACGGGGAGCAGGTTGAATGCAGAGGTGTTTTCTGGCGTTGTGTTTTGTGTGTTGGAGTGGGGGCGGGTGGGGAATATTCACTACTCATCAGTCAAGTCCGTAGAGTTTTATGATTAGTGCCTTAGTCCGTAGCCCATACAGTGTCTGGTCCACTCCGAGCGGGCAGCTTCACCTCATCGGTCAGTAGAAGGTCCAGGACGAGCTGTTTGTTTCGGTAATGCAGGTTTATGTTTGTGGGTTGCCCCCCCCTTTGTTATTCTACTGTTCCTCTTAAAGTGCTGAACCAAGTGCATCCCCTTTATCTCGCTCTTCTCTCTGACGCATGTAAAGCCTTTGGGGGATGACAGAGGAACTGTCAGCCAGTCAAAAAATGTGCACCATCAGTATGTATATTATATATATATATATGAATATATATATATGCACACATTTTTTGTACTGGATTCCATGGGCATGTACCACAGTGCTTCTAAACTACGACAGACTGCACTCTCGGGTCTGTCAACTGCTTTATTGTACGTTATGAATTTTTTTGGATGGGCTTTTTTTTGTTGTGCTTTTAAGCCTCTTTGAAAGATAAATGTGATAAGAACATTTCGATATATCTGTCACCATTAAGATCATGATGTGGAGTATTTGAAGTGTTCTGTATGTTTCCTCTCCTTAACAGAAGTACGGCTATGAAGTTAGAACGATAAAGATGAGTGGTAACATAAGATATAAAAGATATTTATCTGGCCTCAATAAAACTATTTTTTGTATTCACTGAAAAATAAAGCATTTCGATGGAAATAAGTGTGTCAGGATTTATTCTTGTGGTTATTTAAGTTTGTTTATTAATGTTTTCATTGAATCTTTATTTCAACTCAGGAATATGATGTGGTAGAGAACTTATTCACAAAATAAGCTAAATAAAAACAGCAAATGTAATAAGTACAGTACATACTTTTTAATTCAAAGCAAATAAATCAATTAACGCAAATTAATTTTTTAAACTAAAACAAGAATGGCTTGAGGTAAAATAAGGTGTGAGGAAAAACTACAAAAAAACACCTATGAACAGATGCAGAAATTAACAGACGTATAGTTATTATTAACACTAGTCACTACTATATCCAGCAGCATTTTAAGAACAGTAAAAAGCTCTAAAGAAACACATTTATTCATCTATATGATTTAGCTGTGGAGACCTGGTATACCCTCCTCACATTTGCCACTTCAAGATGATACATCACATTGGAAATTTGAAACGTCTCCTTGACCTATATCTCATTATACAACAAGCTATACTCGTCTCAACACATCAATGTTAAAAAGTAGGACATGAAATACAGTCAAAAGTGAAAACACTGTAATAAAGGATTGTCGGTCAAGACAAAAAATCTGATTAAACATTTAATATGATTTCAAAATGGACTGAGGTTTGATACCCACATTCTATACAAACTTATACTCCTGTCAGTTTAGAAACTGGTCAGAAACATGTAGAACTTTATTTGGGCACGTAAAACTTACTAGGAGTGAACATTGTACTGAATAAATAAAACATGAAGCCTTTGGTTCCTGGTCTCAGTCCCTGACTTCCTCCCACAGTGTTTCAGCAGCAGCACAGACACTGATGCAGAACCGCTGTGACCTCTGCAGCCTGAGTGAATAGCAGAGATGTGAGTCCTGGCAAGTGAACAAGGTCTTTAAGTGTCTGTGTCAGTTTAGTGTCAGGACGCAATTGGATTTCTGAGTCAGCAATAAATCTGAAGCTATAGTGAGTCCAGGCTCTGAACTGAGAACTGTGCTAAATTTGTCCAGCACTAAAATCTGAGGAAGCAATGTCAATAACAGTTGCACAGCTGCTCCAAGAACCGCTTTTAAACCTGGAATCCATATCCTGACATTTTATCATGGAGAAGGTTTTTAACGCTGCTGCTGCTGCATACCTTTCTCATGTGAAGGACATCTAAAGCTCAGTGACTGTTAGACATTTTTCTGAATAACAAAAGGCCCTGCTGCAGTGGTTGGGCTCGTGGGGGGGAGGAGACAGCAAAAACCTTGGCTTAAAGGACGAGAGCATTGAATTGAATATGGAGAAGCAGCTGATAGAAGACAGCTCATCCAATACTTTTATGTCCTGAATGTAATTATAATAAATGTGAGGGTGCATATAGGATGACTGCAGCAAACTACTCAGTGAGGTAAAAAGCATCTGAGGTCAATTAAGACATTTTAAAACAATAAAAGATAACCTCCACTGTCTCTTTGTTTCTCTCTCAGCGTCTTTTACCTACAGACACCTCAATTTTCACATTTTACTTTAAATCAAAGGATCAGCGGCACATAAGGACTTGGGGTCAACTTTCAATTTTATTTTGTTATATTTTACATTTAGTCAAATGCTTGTATGGTTTACCTTCAATTGTTTTCATGTTTAATTTGTAAAGCATTTTGTAACTGCATTGTGGAAGGTGCTCCATAAATAAAGTTTCATCATTGTTATCAGGTTGTTGTTGCTGTGTTACTCCACAGACAGTAAAAGACACAGCAGTGATACTGGAACAAGCCCTTGTGCACGGCGGTGAACACACTCATCACATTGATGTTATACCATGACCTCACACATGAGCTCTGTACGTCTAAAGCCTCTGCGATAAGCTTAATTTGTTTGGACCCGGGGGGGATTTGGTGCTACACTAACTTCGTTCCTCCTCCATACTTTTAACAGCTGAGCTGGAAGTGAGAGATTCCAGTCTCCATATTAACAATGAAATCATCACATAACTGTTCTCACATTACTCACTCAGATGCCTCCACACATCCATACCAGCATTTCTTTGTGGTTTGACAGTGAGGTGCGATTAAACTGTAAAACGAATGAATACTTTTTGGCATTATAATAAGATATGAATGAAAGATGTCAAACATGTAGAATGTTGATGAAACAAATACTTGTCTGCAACATTAAATCAGTGCATCACTAACAATAATAAAAATAATAATTAAATCAAATCTCAAAGACCTGTATACTCCACAGGCCACAATATCACTGTTAGAGTGGCCACATTTCCCCATGCATGATGGGAATTCTGAGGGTTATTTTAATTGTCACAGCTGTCTGTCATATGGCTCCAACAGAAGAATCTCGTCCTCACAAGGGAGCTTTTTTTGTCCAAAGAACCTTTGTTTTGAAAGGGTACATCTTTATCCTTTGATGTAAGTCATTTCATGATGAACAGACAAATAAAACATGAAATGTTTGTGTAAAAATGTTGATTTCCCCTGTGAAATACTCACAATGAGTCATTCAATACCTGATTTAACAGCAAAACATTAACTATTATACCTGTTTTCACTCATTCACTGGAAATGATCAGTAAAAGACATGTGTAAAAAAAAGTGTAGATTACTGCTGCAGTAGTGTTTATGATGTAATGTAAGGGTCAAATCTAAAGAATCATGAGTACAGTTGTCTGTGCTGCAGGAGAATCATGACCATGCATTCTGGCCCTAGAATGAAAAAAAAATATTCAAATTTTAATTGTAATGCCAATTCCACAACCATCTGAGGCCATCCATCTATGTAAATCATTAATTGTTGGACAGGTACAGAGTGGTGATGTTAGTCTCTATTCATCCAGGGTGCTAGGGTGACATGGATTGCACCATGAGCCTCTCTGATCTCTGCATATGAGGGGAATGCCTGGCTTGCTACTAAACAGTCCACGAAACACATGGCAGGATGACAACTCAGTGACAGCTGACGGCTTTAAAAAAAAAAGAAGCCCAACGCCAAGGGTATCAGGCTGGACCAGCACAGAGGCCCAGTATGAAACATGGGGGGAAAACAGGGATCATTTGATTTATCTAAAGTAGACATTATAAAATCTAAAACTTTCAAATTGGGATTGCAATTTATTGAAAATATTCTGTTTCTTCTTCAGCTACAGATTTATGTGGCATAAATCACTACTCAAACAAATAAGTAATAGTGAAGTGCTTAAGGTTTAATATGTCATATAGCCTGTGTTTCTATAACAACAATTTCTTTCACAAATTAACCAAAATAGTTCTGATTTTCCAGGAAGCCTTTATCTAAAGCTTGGTGAGGGTGGGAGCGGCTATAACGGGCCACAGAGAGAGTCCAGCAGGTGCTTCTCTACAAAGCAAGATCCCAACATATGCACTCAACAAAACAGAGGCAGGAGAGTGAGGGACTAAAAGAGGAGGATGCCAAATTCTGAAGGCATCTTAAAAGCACAAATAGAATGGGTTGTTATACCTGACGGACAAAAAGAGAGGGCTGTGCATATAATACTACATAACAGCGGTGTATGAAAGTAAAACATATTTAACATCATGAGATCACACATTATTTTCCCCCTTAAACTTTTCCATGGTTCTTCTCGAGGTCTAACTTTCCAGACTAAATCAGTTACTGTACAGGCTACAGTGGACTGTTAACTAGTGTTACTCAGCCGTCCACCAGTCGTAACAACCGCTTGTGTGTGACAGCTGCGTCTGTGCCGGTGTCCCTCTGAACTATCACTGAGGAGCAGCGAGGGGTGTCTTCCACTGTGTGTGCATGCCGCTATGTCCACTGTGGCCCACTGGAGATATAGCTCTCACTCATCTATTACCAAAGAGAGGAGTTGAACAAGCTTGATGATCTACTTCTACGTATCGGATTCCTGCTCAGATGTTGAACTATGCAGCGAGGGATGCGCTGAAATGATCCCTGGAAGACAAACTGGCTAATATGACACCCCCCACAGAGGGAGAAGTACTTTCACAGGGGCTTATCCAATTAGATAAATATGTGTTGTATGAAGATATCTTTCATACATGAGAGGCAATGACAATTCAGTCTGGTAACAATCTGTTATTGTGAATAAATAATGTGTGTTTACAGGTCTAAAATCTTGTATTTTGGTACTAAACATGAAAAAGTATAAACTAGTTGTAAGATACTTGCCAAACTGTGTCTCATGCTCACACATGGATTCTGGGGTATATTCCTGAGGGAATATTAAGTAACTGTTACCAGTATGTTTCTCTCAGATCTCCCCCTCCAAAGGGGCTACTACCTCCCTGACTCTTGACAGTTCCTGCCTGTCACTTGAATGGTGTGAGAAAAAGGAGGGGACGTCTTGGTGTGAGGGGAGGAGTGGCCCTCTGACGTCTATGACCCATGCATAGTCACAGAAGAGGTCAAATGTCTCGCAAGAGCGAATCAGCGACGAGATTCAAAGAATAGAAAGTTCCCATGTTGGCAAGCAGCTGTGCTTGCTTCCCATAAAGTATTGGGTGTCCAGTGACTGCCCTGCCAAAATACATATTTGACTCACTACATCGTGAGCCAGCTCGCACTCCAGCTCAGCGTTCAGTGTGGTACAGACGCCCCGAGCCTCTCATTCAGTTTCTTATTTAGTTTTGCGTGGACACCCCCCGACACTAAGCAGCCATGGATGCCATCAAGAAGAAGATGCAGATGCTCAAGCTCGACAAGGAGAATGCCTTGGACAGGGCTGAGAAGGCCGAGACAGACAAGAAGGCAGCTGAGGACAGGAGCAAACAGGTCGGCATGCACTGCGGAACTTGCACTTGCGCCCTTACGCACGGGGGTTGCTGCATGGCTAGTGTCCTCTCACTGAGGAGTGATATATGTCATCATAAGATTTGATTAACTTTGAAAAACACACTATTTATATAATATATATTATTTATTAATTGTTGTGCTTCTCATGTGTATTGCGTGCATTTGGGAAAACAGATCACAGTTTACATTTGCTATTGTATTAGATAATTGAAAATGATACACGATAATGGTGTTGGAAGTAAATCTCTTCTTGTTGCTCTGGGTCCCAGCTTGACGATGACCTGCTGGCACTGCAGAAGAAGCTGAAGTCAACTGAGGATGAGTTGGACAAGTACTCTGAAGCCCTGAAGGATGCCCAGGAGAAACTGGAGGTCGCTGAAAAGAAAGCCACAGATGTGAGTTGGTGTTGATGGCCCCACAGATTGGGGGAGAAGACCCTGTAGGGAGATGATAACGTTATGACCCAGAGCCACCCTTTGGGCCTCCCTCCAGGAAACTAAGATTACCAGCCTCCATACAGATTCTCTTACAATTAAGTTATGCAATTATCAATCACATATAGGAGGCCTGGGGTCAGTATAGGATGAATATATGGATATTAAAATGTTTGGCCTTGTGCTGTATATGTTAAGGTCACAGCTGAGTCGCTTACCTGTGCATTACACTACCTTTTGGACTAATCTGAGGACCAGTGGAGAGTTTCAGCCATTTTATAAGCATATTAGGGCCTGTACAATCCCTGACAGATTTTGGGTGATGCTGGTTTCAGTCATGTCTGACCAAAATGACGTTACAGGTTCACAGGCGGCTCTTTACGTGACACTCATTTCAACTAACAGATTCTGTCACAACCAGCAAAGAAGACATAAACAAAGCACAAATATAATAACATTATCAATACAGCCTGCGACGGGATAACGTAAGATAACCTTGGTTGACCTTAAACATGGACTTGATTAATCAATTGATCGATTGATTGATTGATTAACTGATTGAAAGATTGACAGGGGACAAAAGTAGACGCACAGATTAGAAAGATGTACTGAAATCTAATATAACCAACTGTAATCTACATAATCTTTTAGGATTTGATTTTAACTAAACTGTATGGAACATTATAGTCAGTAAATAAATATTAAGTAGAATAGTGTCTTGCTAAGTAGGCCATAAAAAGCACTTTAGGGATGCAACATGGTTGGTACATACAATAAATGTGTTTCGGATTTATGATGCTGATGCTGATAATTAGAATAAGAACAATACTATAATAATAATACAGGATTTGGTTTTCTGAACTTGACCATTAACGTAAACTAATTAGTCAGTTAGTTAGTCAGTTAGTGAGTGAGTGAGTCTGTTACTAGTCTCATAGTGTCTGTGTCTAATGACTGGGTCAGTGTCAGTGATGTCTGAGCTGAGGCTGTGATAGGGTGAGCTCACTGCACCAGCAAGGGATGCGCTCCAAACACACCATGAGTTAAACGGTTGTAAAACAGACTGAAAGTACAAAAGCACGAGCCTGACTTCATTTGAAAGAACAGACGACACGAGCGCACTTTGTTCACGTTCGTCTTCACTCGATGAACGTTGTTGAGTGGCTGTAAAACAAATCTGGTACTTCCGGGACCGATGGCACGTCCCAATCCTCATCAGCGGTTGATTAGAGGCGGTGGGGGCAGGGATCAGACGCGCCGCATCCTCCCAGAGTTTGCGTGAGTGTGCGTGAGCGAGCCCGCACACAACAGACAGACAGATAGAGAGCGAGAGAGAGAGAGCGGGGGGAGCACACTAACTTAGCCCAGATACAGGAGAGACAACAGGGAAGAACGAGGTAAACATGGCCGGTGGGAGCTCCCTGGAAGCCGTGAAGAAGAAAATCAAGTCTCTGCAGGAGCAGGCCGATGTGGCGGAGGAGCGAGCCGCGCTGCTGCAGCGGGAAGTGAACCAGGAGAGGAGCGCCAGGGAGGCAGTAAGCTGATGCTAATCATCTTAGGCAATTAGTCCGCAGGCTGCCGGCGGCATTAGACGCAAATCTGCTCAAAAGAGCGTGGCTGCCGGGCCCAGACAGCGGCCGTGTGTGCGGTCAGGTACCAGGTAGACATGTTGATGTCGGCCCCGCTGCAGGGTGCGCCGAGGAGGGAAGGATGGAGTTAGGAGAGATGAAGGAAGAAGGGCTCCACCCGAACACACCACCCGCCCTGTAACCACCATGCTAACCGCAGCATCACAACTCCTCATGCAGGGATTTAGCTGGAGGGATCACAGAGGAGCTGCTGCTGCTCCCCCTGCTTAAAGTAGCCTACAGCCATGTTTAGTTGCTAATTTCTTATGGGACTGAGATGAGTAACGCACTGTGAGACAGGAAGTTGAAGGTCTAAAAGGGAAAAGGAAGGAGGTGGAATGGATAATACAAAGATGTATTGGGTTTAAAATGCCTCCCATCCCCTCACCCTGCGAGCCCATCCCTCCCTGCAGGTGGCCCGTGACCCAGCCCGTGCTCCCTGCAGACAGACCACAGAGGGCTTGGGGATGTTTTAAGCCTGCAAATGCAACTCAAACGTGACTCCTGCTTGTGGTGATGTGCTCTTTCCCTAGGCTGAGGCTGATGTAGCCTCCCTGAACAGGCGTATCCAGCTGGTGGAGGAGGAGTTGGACCGTGCTCAGGAGCGTCTGGCCACAGCGCTGACCAAGCTGGAGGAGGCTGAGAAGGCTGCTGATGAGAGTGAGAGGTGGGTATCTGGCACTTGCAGAGACAGACCACCCACTGGATCAACACACTCTGCTCACATGCCATTCAACCATATGTTGTGCACAGAGCCGCACGTTTTCATCTCATCTTAACTGAAGAAAAGCCTGTCCTGAATCACCCACCATACTTAAATGAACCCATTATGATTGTACCCTGTCTATCATATTCACTACATATTGTTATGTCAGTAATGCATATAAAACATCCCTCTTTGACAAAAGCTCAGTCACCAGACTACTGATTGGTGGGTTTCAGGTTTTTTCCCCGCACTTCCCCAATGTGATTAAATCAGTGATATTGATATGATAATATCTCGACTCTCTCTAGCTCCGGATCTTTGTCCACATTCAAACTTCAGATCCGGGCTCAAACATGGATGAATGTATTTGTAGTCACAATTTTCCAATCAATTGTGCTCTGCTACTGTTTTTTAGTTACTTAGGTTTGCTTTTAGAATCTAAACACCCAGTGCTGGGTGCGATGGTTTCACTGATATTCGGCGTATCAAAAGAAAGTGGAAGTCTCTGACGGAGGCCTGAGTTAATATCGCTTGTTTCAGTCAAAAGCTGTCCAACAGTTAGTTTTGAGTTAAATAAAGACTGTTGAGTCATGCAGAGTTACTGTAGCCGAGTGCCAGGATATAAATACGGAGCAGGAAATGAGCATGATGGGTCTCCTTTAACTTTTTGATCCCATGCTGTTGCAAACTTTTTGAAGCACTGTGGTCATGTTGGTTCTGAATCTCATTCAAGACAAATAAGAAAATGAATGAATAGCACCAAATACAGGATTGTGCTAAACTCTGGTATTTTAAAGACCATAGATTTCATTAAATACATGTTGAGCTACTTTATTAACTTTTGGCTCAGCGCTGCAACAAGTGGCTGTAAGTAATATTGCATTTATGTACTTAAACAGTAGAAAAGCTGTTATTTTAATAATTTTTTTGCAAAACCCATGCCTAAATTATTTATTTTTAGCTTGTTAGAATTGTTGATATCCAAATGTCTTCATGACTAATGAAGTAAAACTTATGACCAATCGTAGAAGAGGTGGTACATTTGTCTTTGTTCGACAGGTGGACATAACTGTCATACTTGTGGCCTAGAGGCAGAGGTCTTCAACAGGGGGTCCGCGAAATCTTTTGTTAATTAGACAATTTTTTATAATTTTTTATTTATTTTCGAACCAATTTTTCCACCACAAATTTAAATGTCTACACATTAACATGCATCAGACATATTGTGAGGCTGATTTGACCCTCTGCCTGACGACCTCCATCCGTCCAAGATTACATAAGTTGTTTGCTACCCATCAGGGTGAGACATCTCACTAATGTGGGAGTATGTGTGGCATCTCACAGATGGCTTGAGGATTCACTTTCTCTTCTACATGCATGTTTAAAATAAAAACATGAATCTGTGAATTACTTTTATTGCTCAGTGTTGTATGCAAGATGTATGTTTATAAATGTCCGTGGCATGGCCACCCTGTACCTTGCACATGTTTAAAGTAAAAACATGAATATATGAACCCGTGTAATATTTGAATGGCTTAGTATTGAAGGCACAATAACAGGGTAGCTATGTTTTATACATGGCACTAGGCCCAGTTTAATATAAACAACATTTTATACAATATACTGTATAGAGTAGGGGGTCCCTGCTCCATCTCTCCACAAGTTTGGGGGTCCTTGGCCTGAAAAACGTTGAAAACCCCTGGCCTAAAGTGTATGATGTAAGTGTAAGACTGTGTAGTTCTCCTTGTGTTATAGACTAGCTTTGCCAACATGTGACAAGGATCAAGGAAACATGTTCCCCTGTGAACTTAAACATCCATATTTTCAGAGACCAACCACTTGTTTCTTGTCAGTCAGTCCTCACCATGCTGGTCGGCTGTTGTGCTTACCTACCCTGCTTTCTTTCTTTCCCTCAGAGGCATGAAGGTTATTGAGAACAGGGCGATGAAGGATGAGGAGAAGATGGAGCTGCAGGAAATCCAGCTGAAGGAGGCCAAACACATTGCTGAGGAGGCTGACCGCAAATATGAGGAGGCAAGTTTCTCAGCTGTTCACTGTGGACTTAGTGCTACATGCTTCACTTCAATGTCACAACTGCCATCTGTGGCTGTCTGTTGGCGGATGAATATTGTTGCTGCAGAGTCGCAATCCATCATGGATTTAATCCTCTCTGATTGTGCAGTAATGTGTAGAACTAGTGTGCGACTGAACTTTGCATGTTGTGACTTAAGGTGGCCCGTAAGTTGGTGATCATTGAGAGCGACTTGGAACGTACAGAGGAGCGCGCTGAGATGTCTGAGAGGTAAACGTTTCCTTCCAACCCCCCCGTCCCTCGTCCCCCCATCTGTTTCTACAAAGTTACAACAATGTTGCTTTTAATTTTCTCAAATTTCTCCTATCTGCTGTTTTTTCGACCACACTTAAAATGAATAGCAAGTGCGCTGAGCTGGACGAGGAGCTGAAAACCGTGACGAACAACCTGAAGTCTCTGGAGGCTCAGGCAGAGAAGGTAAGATGGCCGACAGAGAAGTCTCCCAGCCAATGCTCCACAGTATAAACACCAGAACGTTACGATTACATTCGACTGCCCTTTGTGTGTAACCACAGTACTCGCAGAAGGAGGACAAGTATGAGGAGGAGATCAAGGTTCTCACAGACAAGCTGAAGGAGGTGAGTTCATCCTGCATTTTGTTCTATTGTTAATTCTATAATGCTTTTTAAAAAAGAAATGGCAATTGGCAGTCGCCTGAAGTATGCTGACTATGTGTTTTTATTTTATTAGTGATTTAAGTGTTTAAGGCTGTAGTTAGTCAATGTAAAGCTCTTAATGGGCATTGCTAATGTTTGACTGTATCCCTCCACTCAGGCCGAGACCCGTGCTGAGTTTGCTGAGAGATCTGTCGCCAAGCTGGAGAAGACCATTGATGACCTTGAGGGTATGAATCTTTTCCACTTGCTTTTTCACAGAATGTAATTTGTTTTTTACTGTAATCCACCACTCGGCACAAAAAAATAACCCGTACAGTGTTCTTCATATTGTTAAACACATGTTTTCTCGATGGAACATTCACAAAGGAGAAAAACGTTTCTCTTCTATAAACGGTGCATTAGTTAGAGGTTATTTAGGGATGTTAAAGAGTCCCTGGGTTAAATATCTGCTGAGAGAAGAACCAAGTTCGTCATCCTCAGAGGCCAGCGTGATATTATTCATGTCGGCAAAATCATTTCTCACGACAGTGCTGTTTGACATTTTGCTGTAGTGACTGTTCAAGGCCAACGAGTTGCAAGCGGCCCTCACAGGGTCACGGACCATGTGAGGCTGTTTCTCAGTGACTCCTCAAGAATCTGACACAATATCACCAGCTGTTCCATGAGCCCTTCCTATTTCTGTCCTGCTCTTTTCTTTTTTTCTTTTTTCATTTGTTCTGCCCTTTTGACTACTGTACTCTTGACAACTCTGTTATTCTTTTTGTCTGTCTTTTCTATTTAATTTCAAATCCCTCGCTGCCTCCTCATAATAATCACCTCACAATAGATGAGCTGTATGCCCAGAAACTGAAGTACAAGGCCATCAGCGAGGAGCTGGACCACGCCCTGAACGACATGACTTCCATGTAATTCACCACATGCTTGTTTTGTGCCTTGGTTATCAATCCCTCTAGCTTTGCCAGCATACAATAGCTCCCTCTTGTGGCATGTTTGGGTGCTGTGAGTCTTACTGTTAAACGTAGATTGGATGGATTTAAAAAAAAAAATCTTAAACCCTCCCTAACCTAACTGCTTTTATAATGTTTTAGCTGTTGACTAAATGTGTTTTAAAGATGTTTGTAATTTGGCGCTTCAGCTTGATCTTTCCTTATAGTTTCTAGCAACATGGCAATTCATCCTCACCAGATTCACAATCTTTTTTTGTCTTGCTTCTGCATCCCTTTTTCTGCTTTGGTTTTGCATGACTGTAATCTTCCAATCCTCCGGTTACGCTTTCCAACACTTTTGTTCTTCTCCTTTTTTTCACAGCTAAATGTTTACACCCTTTACTCCAGAAGCTGGTTGAACGTCTTCATCTCTCATCCTTTTTCTTTACTACCCCACCACCATCACCACCACTACTACTGCACAGTGGGGAGTCGCTGATATCATCCATTTGTCCACCTCTCATACAGACCTCTTGAGCCCTATTACTTTCTGTAAAATAAACATTCTTACATCTATGTCAGTCCTTCCCCTTTTCTCCTGCCCTGTTTCTTTATTTCCATTTGTCCCACCTTTTTTCTTTTTGGATGTGTCTTCTGAATTTATTTATTTTGTCGAGTAGCTTTTGAATAAACTCTGAAGCTCCTCTCCCATTCGCTGCTCCTTTTTCTCTCACACAGGATTGTAACTTGGTATAATTGCAATTTTTAGGTGGTAAGTAATCCTGCAAAAAAGAAAACAGTTGACGTCAAGCTCAGCTTAATTCCCTCCACCCAAAATCATTCATCTTGAATGTGGAATATTCATTGGTCATCAACTTGTTGGCTTGTTCCAGACTGTAGAGCTCAACAGGGTGATTCCGGCCGTAAAACTCCCATTTATTTTCTAAATGGAGATTTTGATTATCAACCATAATGTTTTTGCCATCCAATGTAACCTTACCACATGCTATGAGATTGAACAATGTTATATCCCCTGTAGAAGTCTGTATGATATCAACAGTGTGTTCAAAGTTGTACTACACTGTCACACCTCAAGTGTAATAGCAATGTCTGATTGGTTGAGCTCGCTCTTACCATGGAAATGTTTTCCACAATCGCGAAAATCATGTCTTCTATGATTGTCTAGGTTACTATAGACTATACTGCATACAAGTTCTAGTCTTAAAACTTAGAAAATTATAAGTGTTTGGGTAATATGAACATCAGCTTATTGACAGCTTGTTAGTCCTGTAGGAAATAACAGGATGATTTCTAAATGTTGTTTATGATCTTTAATGCAAACTAACACTTGTTTAATAATGAACTTCACTGCAGCACTAACTCTTTGTGGTCTGTACTAACCCGCCTTCTGTCTCTTTCCCTTTTCTCTTTTCTGCTTTCTGACTGACAAGACCATCTATACAAGCAGCTTGAGAAAAACCGCCTTCTGACCAATGAACTGAGAGTAGCCTTAAACGAGGACTAAACTGGAGTGGGCTCTCATCTGCTTTAAGTTTTCTGAAAAAAAGAACATGGGCAATTGTGTCTCTGACACACAACTTGCACTAAACCAAACATTTCTGTCAACAAGTAGGAAGAGGAAGATTTTCACATTATGCATGATCAATCAGCAGATTTAGAGGTTAACCTGACACCCTCAGTTACAGAATGAATTTCATAAGTATTCTTCTAAGTCATTGTCAGGGCTGTAGCACATGAATCCGCTAGAGATCTTTACTGCTGTTGCGGGGGGGCTGCTGCTGATTATGCAGACCAAAATGTTTCATGGACTAGAATTCTTTCTGCGTCCCTGAACTCACCTTCAAAAACATTCATTACAAATGTTCAAGCATCAACAAAAAGTAAGAAAAGGTGTACAGCTTTACAGAGGGAACTAAACCACTCATTTTGGTTTGGTTTCAAGTTTGATTAGATTAGAGGGAGTACATTTTTATCACTATAATCGTGTTTGATCAGGGCAATGTCAGGGTTTTAAGCAGGCTTTGCTTTAATATCACTGGATTTTAGTGATGTGGTTCTGAACCCTTTGATGGTCTCGATCATTTCAGAGAAAACATGATAGGCTGTCACTCAAACTCTCCCTGGTAGATCTTTAGATATATTTTTCAATAAGCATGTCACCTAAAAAAAAAAACTCTTGAATTCAATATAATCGAAAAACTAACACAGGCGATAGGTTCAAGTTAAAAATCTGGCTTCTGAAATACACTTTTAGACCCAAACCAGCTATTGCAGAGGGAGTTTGATTCTGTATGTAGCGGTAAAGATGAAGAACTGACCATTGGCCTGTGTAGAGATTTTCATATCTGTTTCTACTAGTTTCTCATTATTAGTGGTCAGATTGGTGCTCATATTGTTTTTCTAAAGTAATTTTTTTAAATGATCCAAAATTGCATGTTTTTTTTTTTTTGTTCTTAATACTGAAGATCATAAGCATCATTCAATTCCATACATTTGGAAGAACTTGCCTTAGGTGTTATTTAGTCCTAAACTCAACCCATGCAATCATGACTACAGCCCTGTCTTTAGCTCGATTATGATATTCAATATTCTTCAAAGATAACATTTCAAAATGGAAGTTGAGTTTCTGGGATTGGATCAGGGTATCTGAGTCGAGGGAATGTATTTGCTTATTGAATGTTAACTTATATAATGGGGAAAATATAGAGTTTCAACTCCTCAAACTAAAGTTTGAAACAATATCCAACCAAAGTCTAACACGTCTATCAACCTGGACTAGAGCTTAGTCTGCTATAGTCTGTGCATCTCTGCGCTGTTTGTTCTCTGATGTTTAACTCATGCAATGCTATATTAACAGATAAACTCGCACGTGCTCAAGAAGAAGGCCTGAAGGTAAAACAGACGCTGGATCAGACTCTAATGGAGATGATTAACATTTGACCCAGCTTTGTTCCCCCTCCACACGATGCTTCCTCTGCTGTGAATATGGCTGCCTCCCACATACAACTGCTGCAGATACTGTGAGGAGTTGTTTCCATGTCTCTGAACTTGTAGTCCTGAAGAACCACACTAAACACAATGTAGCACAGAAGCTTCTATAGCGCCCCTCAAACTATTCTGTTTCCCTCACACACTGCATTCAAAGGTCAGTAACAATTCACTGTATATCTCAAATAGGTTTATATGTATGGTCAAAGAATTTGCACTTTTTGGGGGGGGAAATCCTGCATATAACCATCATGATCAAAGCCTTAAGTTATGCCAAGGTTACATAAAGGACTTTTATTGTCAGTAGCGTAGTTGCTTGAATGTATTGTTTTGTTCACGCGGAGTGAGAGAAATGTCTGCACACTGTACTCACTTCTGTTTATTTTGAGAAACTGATGTTTGATTTGTCAATCGCATTTTATCTTGGAAATGTAAAGATCATAAATAAAGTGAAGTATATTGTACTTTAATTCTAGCATCTTTACAAATGTTTTTCAATATTGTGAAATAGACAAGTAGAAAATTGTAGCAACTCTGGTTATTTCAATATGAAATTGACTATACTTTTAATTTATGTTAGCAATGAAAATACACTAGGAAACTTTTACAACTGAAATCCCACTGGTAATTAAAATGTAGCATTGTGAGGTACTGTGCAACTTCCCACTTTGTTGCATCATTTCATGGGAGTCAAATTTAAGAATGACACTCAGAGTGCAGACCTCCTCCAAGGCCCAACAGCCCCTTTATAAAACCACATTAAGTGAGGCCGTATTGAAATTGTAAGGATTATTATTATTATATTTCATTCTAACTGGAATTCGATGACTGAGTAGGTTGTGACACAGGTCTCAAGTGCGTGCCACAGAGCGACAAACACGCGTGTACGCTCGTTCAAACACACTTATTTAATGTTCAGTGAATCGTTAACACTTACCAGGATTATTTGCTGCAGGTTTGTGAAAGTGTGAAATTGAACAAAATCCCACTCCGTTTAATAAAAGAAACACAGTGAGCACACAATAACGGACTTAATGCAACACTGAGACCCCTTATACCCCGAGTCATCAGTCTGCGTGGCTACATGTATATGACATTATGTAATCAAGTAATATTATACTTTCGACTCAACATCGACATTGATTCTACTTTGGGGGGTTATAGTAATTTATTTTCCATATGAATATGCTCATTGTGAAGGTAAAGGAAAAATGTACAATACATTTTGAAAATATTTATTTAATATATATTTTTTAGTTTGGAAATGTTATGAAATATAGAAAGTTACACTTCGCCCCAATAGTTTAATTTCTTCAAAATAGACACAGGCCACCTTGTTAGGTTCAACTAATAAGATTATAATAATCATAATATCTAATGGAGTTATCAGTTCTAACTTTACTAAGGTAACAACGTTTAGTTCTGATCGAGGTAATAATTAACCATATCTTTATGACTTAAGTTGTAGTTTGAAGTGTTGTTGAACTAGACCACATTACAATGAGAAGTGTTTCTTGTGTTTTGCACACTACATTTAGGAAGAATGTTAGAAATATTATATTACATGATGAAGCCCAATGCAACCACAATGACTGTGTAATCTAATTAACACCTGAAGGAACGTTTTAATAAAACCTGACCAATATACAAAGCTTTATAAAGGAAGAAAATGTTTTATAGTTTCATGATCTTAAAGGTCAAACTCAAAGAATGCAGAAGATAAAACATCAGAGAGACATCATTTAAAAGTGATGGCAAAAGTCAACAATAAAAGAAAGTTGTTAAGGTTTAAAATTGTGTCTAATATGCCTTTGCCGATTTGCCTAAAAATACGAATTCAAGCCAAAGCGTAAATGATAATAAATCTTACAAATTAACACAAAACATTTTGATAACATCGTTTTGTTATATACAAATAAATAAGTTTAAAAGAGTTAAAAATCCTACTGTGACTTAGAAAAGTGTCAAATCAGCACCTTTGAGAAAATGGGTGCAGCAAACATTTTGACTTATTGCTTTAAAAGTAGAATGAAATGTTTCTGGAATATCTAAATAGTTGACGGGTAATTTTCTGTTGGTCGACTTATCAATTAATTTATTAAAAGCTAATTTCCCCCTGCTACTAAGTCTATAGGGTTTTAATATTGTGTTTTATTTACATTGTATATATTGGTTCATTTTTTTCGTGCACTGATTTGTGGCTATACATCAAATTGCCCTTGAAGGATAATAAATATTTCTTTAATGGACAACTTTAGTTAATCACAAGCTGCACAAACCAAGCTAGAGCAGTAGAGGAGCCCATCAGCCAGCAGGGGGCAGCCTCAGGACATCACATGGAAACAAGCAGCAGCAGACTGCTGGGAAATTAAGCAGCAAAGATCCAGGGATTTGTTGCTGTTTCAGAATCGTGCAGTAGTGAGGCCTCACCTGGTCTGTGCATGAAGTGGAAGTCAACCTGAGAAGCTAAACTTGAACGAGGACATCAAGAGGGGGACAGAGAGACAGCTCACCTTCAAAGTAAAAGTTCAGGAGGCCGGAGGTTTGATTTGATTAATGAGTAATGACTGAACCTTGTGCTAGTTGATGGGAACAATATGTCATTTATTTCATCACTGAATATAAACAAGAAGGTTTTGAATGAATTTTCAGAATTATATTAAATAAATGTGTCCCACACTTTGTTTCTTGTAAAGCATCAGAAGCCAAGGTTGGAAACTACTGGGTTATTCTCTAGCTATAGGTTTTTAAAGCATGTTAAATCATCCAGTATCTAAAATCCAAAATTATAAAAGTAACTTTTAAGTAAAGTTTTTAAATATATGAGGTAAAGTAGAAAATACAATGGTTTTCTCTGAAATGTGTATCAAAAGCAGCATAGAATGACACAGACACACACACAAACACAATAATTGGTCCATCTTCATAGTGTGCTTAGGATTTCATGGGAAGGAGTAGACGGTGTGGCCTAGGCGGTACAGTGGTCGTTCTCCAACAAGAAGATGGGGGTTCAATTCCCTCTCTTCCTCATCTGCATGCCGAAATGTCCTTGGCAAGATACTAACCCCTAAAATTGGCAGGACTTCAACCACCTTTTAATTCTACAGTATCTTACACTATGTAAATGAAAAACCTAAATTAAATAGGTAAATACAAAAAAATACATTAAATTAAATTAAAAACATTTTTTTTTTATGTCTGTCATTGCCTGTCAGTGCTCAGGCCCTAATAATAATAATAATAATAATAATAATAATAATAGTAATAATAGTAATAGTAATAAAACAGCCAGGGGAATTTAATTATTAATTAAACAAATAATATATAAACATATATTTAATGTTGCAAACAGATTAAGTTTATATGTATTTTTGTAAACAAGAGATTTAATAATTGTAATGTTCCTTGAGAGTAAGTATATGTCATATTAGGCTAATAATAATACACCTACTTTGCAGTGCAAGTTCACACCTCTGATGAACTAGTTCAAAGATCAGTTCATACAAGTAAACATGAATAGTTCACGTTCATAGGTCACCACTTAAATTCTGAACTAGTTCATAGTTCAGTTCATTTCATAGTTTTAAGGTGATAGTGAGAATGAAAGCCTAACTTGTTAAAGAAAACCTTATCCATCACTACCCCTTGCCTTTACTGTCGGAATGTTTATCAGACAGTGTGTAAAAATCCCTCTCTGCTTTCTCTTGCCATCTGTATATGAGACCGAGAGCTGTTGTGTTGCAGGTATGGCCTGCCCCTTTAAGGAAAGTTTGTAGTTTGTGACGTAGTGCACCTGGGTGTTGTGGGAAAAGACGCTAAAATTGTGTGTATAACGAGAAGTGACGGACCACCTAGAGGTGATGCGAGTGTTGCTCCTGCTGTATATCCGAGAAATAAAGTGGCCGCATTCCAGACGGCTGGTTACCGGCCAGACAGCGAGCCAAGATAACCAGTGACAGGGGCAGATCCTGGTACAGGCGACATAGGAGACTGATTTATAATGACGTGACACATGCAATGCAAAACTATACATTAACGTCACACCATCATCCTCTAACCCCGGGGACGCACCGGAGGTAGGCGCTGCGAAAAACAGTCCGCTTATTAAATTAAATTAAATTAAATTGAAAAAGAAAAAAAACCTGCGCGCGCACATCCTGCGCAGAAGGCCATTGCACATCTTGCGCAGAAGCCCAATGCGCACATGATGCGCAGAAGCCCATTGCGCACATCCTCCGCAGAAGGCCATTGCGCACATCTTGAAGCCCAATGCGCACATGCTGCGCAGAAGCACATTGCGCACATCCTGCCAGAACCGAACTGCGCACATCCTGCGCAGAAGCCCAATGCGCAGGAATTGCTCGTGCAGCTTTTAAAAAAAAAAAATGTTTTAATTTAAAATTTAATTTTTTCCCTGTTTTTATATTTAATTAATTAAAATTTACATTGCAATTCAATTTTTAGAGTTCAGTATATTGCCAGCTTGAAAATGGGAAAGAGGTGAATTCAAACCCAGGTCCTTCTTGCTGAAGAACAGACTCTCTACCGACTAGGCCACACTGCCTGATGGTTGCTGGGAGGAACTAAGCACTACAAGAAGATGGACAAATTATCGTATGTGTGTGTTCGTGTCATGTTATGCTGCTTTTGATAAACACTTCAGAGAAAATATTTTCTGATTTACTAAATATATTTGACAGCCTTACTTAAAAGTTACTTTTATATTTTTGGCTTCTAGATACTGGATGATTTAACATACTTTAAAAACCTATTGTTAGAGAATAACCCAGTTCAGACGCCTTACAAGAATCACAGTCTGCTGTGATGTCCTGAGGCTGCCCCCTGCTGGCTGCTGGGTTCCTCTGCTGCTCCTGCTTGGTTTGTGCAGCTTGTGATTAACTAAAGTTGTCAATAAAAAGAAAATATTTTATATCCTTCAAGGGCAATTTGATGTACAACCAGCAATCAGTGCACGACATTAATAAGCCAATATATACAATGTAAATAAAACACAATATAAAAACCCTATAGACTAAGTAGCAGGGGGAAATTTGCTTTTAATAAATTAATTGATAAGTCGACCAACAGAAAATTACCCGTCAACTATTTAGATTAACATTTCGTTCTACTTTTAATTTCCTGTTGTGTTTCTAATTATTATTAATGTTGGTGACATTTCCTTGACAAATGGGTGGAGGTTTTATTACCTCTGCTAAGGAGGTTATGTTTTCATCTCGGATTTGTCAGTCAACAGGTTTATGTAATAAACTACTGGACCAATAACCACACAACTTGATAGAAGGAAGCTGCATGGATCAGAGATGAACCTATGTCCTGTGGGTCAGTGAACAGTTAGGGGTGGGGCACGTGACAGTTATAGGCCAATGGCTGTAGGGTTTTGTGGGATGGCAGGCTCTCATTGGCTGATGAGTTGGCGTATCAAGGGTGAATGAGGAAGGGGAGTGAAGAAAACAGTAGTGGACGATAGGAGTGTCAGAGTTACGAACAAGAAGCGTGTCGTGTTCGCTGGACTTTAATAAAGTTACACATAAAGAGAGAAGTTTCCTGTCGTCTATACGCGAGGACGCTACAATACGTGTTCACCGTTCAAATTCATTATTTGTCATTGAGTTGCATTCAGTTCACCGTTCTCATAAAAGTGAACGTGTTCAATGAACGCGTTCTTTTGTGTTCGTTCATGCACAACACTGCCTACTTGTCATAAATCTGAATTTGATGAAGGTGGAAAAGTTCAGTATGAGTTGAATCTCTTTGAGAGAGGTGTGACTTCATAAGGTCATTTGAGAGGCTTTAGTTTGTGGAGTTTTTGAAATATATTGTGTTAAACCGACAAGTATCTCTGTTACTTTATGTATTTTAATCGATATACACCTATCGATATAATACAACATTGTTCAACAGCAGCACAAACCTCCAAAGTACCTCCAAACAAACAAAATAAACATTATAACTCACCTCCCAGAAAGTAGGATTTATTGCAGGACTGCTGCAACAGACTGCATTAGTTTTAGTTGGGTGTCCCTAACAAACTGACAAGTGAGAGTATTATTGTTTACAATGTTAAATAATTTTAGGTGTATAGATAAATATTCCTGGCTTTAAAATGGAGTCCGTATATGATGTTTCAACAGCCAATCAAGCCATTTGGGCATCACCAGACACGAGCGTCCCTCTCTAACCTGATCATTGTGTTTATTTATGAATCTCGGTGCACTGTATTCCTGTTCTGGTAAATCAATTAGCTGATCAGTGGTCTAGTGAATCAGCACTGCCTGCAGAACAGTAGAAATCTATTACAGAGACTGTAATAGACCAGAGAAGGACGAGAAAGAGCCCTGTCATGGACACAACAGTGATTGTCAGTAACAGTCCAGTTCTGGTCAAACCCCATCAGCAAAGACTGAGCCCAAAGACATGTAATGCAAAATGATACACTTGTATAAATCTGAATATTGCATAAAATAAAGCAAGTCTACATTTTCACTTATTAGTGCTATGGGGCTTATTAATTTGCTCAGTCCTAGCTTTGTAAGTGACGACTTAAAGGTAGACATGTATCATTTCAGTACACCTCTGCTGGGGTTCACAGGGGGATAATCCACTGTTGCTGCTTCACCACTGGAAAGTATTAACCAATAAAAAGGAGACTAATCTCACCAGGCATGCATCCAGAGAGGCTCCAAAGGGGGGCACAAGTTTCTGCAGCTTGTCCCTGTTTCCCTCCGGCTGCATGAGGGGAATGTTTTCATTCATTTATTTTGAGGGTTCACACAACTCTATTATGTTTTTCTTTTTTGTTAATCTTCACATCATATTATTTTCTATAAAGGTCAGTCGTGTTTATAGCCTGCTTTAGAAAAATCAGCTGTGTGCATCAGTGGTGCTGTCACATCTGGCATTGATCGTACATCAGCTACATCAGCCATGTGCTGAATGAATCAGCTCACCCATTGATTGATTGTGGCCTCATCACACACACACTTTCAGTAACAGACTCTCGGTCACATGTCGAGCAAACCAGTGCAAATGAGCTGGATATATAATTAAAAAACAAATGAGCTGGATATATATAATTTCGTTACCTATAGTTTTTTATTATGGAAATCGGAGGCCGTGCTTCAATTTCTGTTTCTTTGTGAAGCGTTTTTTAACTTTCTTTTGGGAAGTGCTGTATAAAACGTGGTATCATCATAATGGCTACTTATGTGAACTCATGTGATGCAACATGCAAGCACAAAAATCGATTATACTAGTGGAGCTCCACCTCCATTCAAGTTAAAAAAAATAAGGATTATTTTTGTTGGTACCGTCGGTGCTTTCCAGACAAGTCAATATTCAGTTTGACAGATTGAACAGTAGGGGGCGGCATGAACCAACGACGAAGATATCAAGTCATCTGAAGAGAGCAAGTTCATGCGCTTTCTTCAAAGTCAATAATATTTGAACTAAGACACAAACAAATCGCATCCCTACAATAGCACTATTAGTATTATGTTACAAATTAGCAATAACTTAATTACTTTACTTATCATATTTTTCCCATTTGAGCTCTCCCTTAGTGTCTATCAGTGAACTACACAATTCAATTACAAGCACATTTTTACATTTACATATAGTATATAAATATTAATTTCATACAAAGCAGTGTAATATCCTCAGTCAGCCTATAATTCCTTATCAGCTGACATTCAGTCACAGGGCCGCATGCAATTCGATATTTATTGACATTTACCGAACATCACACATTGCAAAAGTGCTGCGCTGCATTTCTGTGCAAACCCCGATCCTTGAAAGAATGACACCTCTCGAACAAGACCATTGTGGGGGCAGATGCTGTGTTTCTTTCCCCTCATAACTTTCTAGCACATAATATCACAAACCACATCTACAGCCTCCCACATGATTTCTCTTTCTTTCTTTTTTTTACCTTCTCCTTTTAAAGGTCATCTGCAAAGATAAGAGACGCAGGTAACCTGAATTAGACTCGGGTGGGTCTGGAGACACGCCTGTCGCACGGGAGAAAGTTCAGTCAAGTGGTGTTATTGCCACAGAGTAATATGATAATAATTTAAAACACAATTTAGTCAAAATATTATCTGCACAAAGGAAAATTTAAAGTCTGGGTATAAAGAATCATCTGGATTCTTTACAACATAAACCTTGTTTCTTTCAATTCCTCTTCATTTGTAAGTAAGAAGTTACAAATTCATTTTCAATATAATTATGGGAAAATATAAGCTTTAATGTGCTTGTGCCATTTTTAAAGAATCATTTTTGAGTCAGTAATTTTGCTTCATTCATTTACATTGTTTTTTTGATAGACTACTGACTCACATATGTTGCAACAGGCCAAGAATCACAGCTCAGGAGGAGGTTCCAGTTGCATTTGTTCTGCTTCTCTTTTTCATTGTAAGTCAGAATCATATGAGACTTGCTTCTAAAGGTTAAGTCACATTGTCACTCAATACAGGCTGGAGTTTAGTTGGTTATATAACTTAAAAGGAAATCATTGTGTGTGACCAACTTGACACACACTTATTGTAGTCCCAAAAAGTATTTCTTCACACCAGTGTCAGTAGAATATTTGGGCATCTGTTCTTTCAGTTATAATTGTCTTAATTGTTGTTATTCATCATAACACTGCATGGATGTGAACAGTCTGAAATAGCTACAATTAGACTGATTAAGTCCACGCTCATACAGCTTTGAGAGGAATAATTATGTTGCAGGGTCTTACTTGTCTGTTATGAGGGAATTGCTTCAAAAGATGGCATAAAGGGGTTAAACCTTGTGCGTTTGCTTGGAACTAAAGGCCACAGGAAATGTGATATTGATGCTTTCAGATGCAATTGTGAGCTGAGCGTCGGTCTGTACGCCCACATGCATCTACACATATGTAGTGTGGCTGTGTTTGAAAAAACAAGAGGGTTTTCTCTGCAGCAGATGCTATTTGTCTCGAGGATGGACTGATTTACATCGAAATGTTCATTTGCTGTTTGCAGGAGTATAATAAACTATCACAAAGACAATCTTTCTTGGTTGAGCTTGAAAATAGAAATTGACTTTTCATGTGTTTCTTTAATTGCAATCTGACCATTAAAACCCAAAATATGATTTTCAATTTCATTAATCGTTGATAAGCAGTATAAGATAGTAGTAAAACACATAATAAAAATGTAGGATGTTTTAAAAGTTGGCTATGTGTGGTGAAACTTAAGTTGCTTGATAGAGGCATGTTCCTGATCAACCACAAGTGAGTGTTTGTGTGAGTGTGTGTGTGTGTGTGTGTTTGTGTGTGTGTGTGTGTGTGTGTGTGTGTGTGTGTGTGTGTGTGTGTGTGTGTGTGTGTGTGTGTGTGTGTGTGTGTGGGTGAGGGATCGGCGGGCACCAGTGGGTGGTCAGGTGAGTGAGTCAGTGTGCATTACAGGTGGGGGGCCTCACACTTGCCATATTTTAGTTATTAACTTATTGTTAATATCAATTTAAAAAAGGGTTGGAAAACCCAGCCAGGACGTTGTGAGGCAAGAGAATCATTAAAGTGGCAACACTTTGGAGGTTTAGAGCATATCAACCACTGTGTTGCTTACCCCATAAAGATTCACCTGAGAAAATTCATAAGTTGAATAAGGACACAGAGGTTCCGAGGGAGTGGAACAGCCCATATACACTGCACAGGAGGATTTATACTTTCACTCTGGCCTCGGATTTAACTTAAACTACTCATTCATGGAATTTAGACCATCAATGAAATAAAAAGCATTGCAGTATTGAGTCTGCAGTTTATCAAGAAGCAAATCCTCTCATGTAACATTGAAAAAGTGCTCATTATAAATACCGCTGTGAGGAGTAAACATAGCATTTGAACTGGTCATATAGATAAGTCACAACAATCAGCCATTATAAAGCCTTTGGTCAAACTAATGTTGTTTCATTGAATAAAAAAAATAAAATAATTCACATTCCAACCATGTGTATATAGCACTATACAAAAATACAATTGAGTGAGAAACTCACCAATTGCAGAATCAAGGATAATAGCAAAATCACAGCAGTATTTAAACCTTTAGCTCGGGGAACACAAAAAATAATTTACAGTGTTATTTAGGCTACACCATCATTGATCCAAACAGCGGTGTGTGGTCAGTCAAGATGTCTGTTCTTCTCTAACCATCCCGAGCCCCATTCACCGGCCTAAATTGGCTGATTAGAAATTAATGGGCCTCGGTGCGGACAGGCTGGAGGGATCTAAAGGTAAAAAGTGCATCGTGTCATTAATACTTACCAATCCCGGCTCGGATTGGAGTCATACAAAGAGGTGGGGGTGAGGCAGTTGGATGTAATCTAATGAGCGACCAATTAGACAAAGAAAAAGTGCTGTAATACCTGGATGCTGGAAGGACAAACAAAATAAAATACAGATGCTTACATTTTGGTTCTCAAAACAAGTAATAACACAATAATAAGACAAGCACCACTCTTGGTAAACATGTCCTTTTGCATATTAGTGACCTCTTGCACGTTACTTGAATTTGTATTTGTATAATATGACACTTTTCCATATACATGCCTCTAATTGTGATATTCACATACACATACCATTTTTGTCACATTTTATTTCATAATATTTTATAATGTGTCGTCAGTATAAATCCTTGTGCATCATCCTTTATTCATATGCCTCTGCAAATATTTCCTTTGTCTGTAAAATGTTTTTATTATGTACAAATTCTCAATTGTTTTATTTTGTCTAATTAAATTTTGTATTTCCTTTTCGATCACCTATTTTATACAGTCACGTTCTCTTGTCTACCTCATTGGGACGATCTGCTGCTGTTACAATTGAATTTGCAAGATTATTAAAGTTCATCTTAACATAATCATATGCACAATTTTAGAATAATGTTAAATGCTGTCTTAATGTTCCAACATATCTCTCTGGTCCAAAAAACAAATATACAACACGTTTGAAAGCAATACACCGCAGGCCCTTTATAAGGCTTTAATAAACTGTTTATGCACTGATGGGCTGTGTGTATGTTTGTGTGTGCGTGTGTGCGCGCGTGCGTGCCCTGTGTTGTGTCTGCTGACGTCACCGCTGGAACTGCCTTGTCACGCGGGGTTAGTAAAAGTTGGGATAGCAGCTCCCGAGAGAGAGAGAGAGAGTGAGAGAGAGAGAGAGAGAGAGAGAGAGAGAGAGGGGTGGAGAGAGAGTGAGAGATAGAGAGATAACGGGATAACTGCAGGGAGAATTCACTGGATTTTGATATCGCTTGATAAACTGCTGCACCGACACACAACCCTTCATGTTGTGGAGCAGCGAGAGAGACGGACACAGCCACAGCCAGTTTGACCGAAGTTGAAGGCAGCGTCTCGGCTGGGGAAGCTGCCGGAGGAAGCGGAGGCAGCCAGCTGGGTTCTCTGGGTTTAGTTGAGCGCACAGGCGGGAAATAAAAAAAGAAAGAAAAGAAGAACGAATATAAAACACGGGCTCGTCAACAGTTACGAAGTGACATGAGCAAGAGCTGAAGTCAGTCGGTAGATGTGGTGAGGTCCTCGGAGAGCGAACACTGCTCCAGCGGTCGACGGTCGAGTGGCGGGGGGGTGAAAACCCCGAGCTGTCAAACCCAATGACCACCGCGAACTGCCCCGGGACCGAGGAGCTGGACTTCCGACTGATCTTCGGGGAGGACGGGCAGCAGCAGCCGCTAGGCCCCGCAGGTCAGTGTGTTTCCATGCTGTCTGTACTGGTGGTAAACTTCACAAACAACGTGTTGTTAGCTAGTGCTGCCTGAAACTTGCCCGGCAGCTCTCGGCTCCATGCCAGCTCCCGGGCACTACGCGCTCGGTTGCAGAGGAACCGACATTTATCACAGTTTTCATTCGGGTTCATTTTGTTGCTGTTTCCGTTAAGACGAATTGAGACATTAAAAAAACATCACGCGTCTTTCCATTTCATGGTGGCGCCGCTCAAGTCCACAACAACACCGGCTGTCAGTTGCTCGACATGCTAGCGGTGTTAGCAGACGTGCTGCTTTTTGTCGCGTGCGAATCAAGTTTTTAAAACGTGTAAAACCCCAGTTGTGTGTGTGACGAGGAACCTGTCAGCGGTGTGTACCCGTGGCAGACTGCAGCACTGCCACACAGGCGCGTTGTTGACATGGTGTAAGTTCAGTTTGACCCAGGAAAGCAAGAGTTTGAATGTCACTTCATGCACATTTCGGCGAAGTGCCACATGCTAATGTTGTCAAAACTTTTACTATCTCACTGTTTACACAATAAGTCTGAGGTAGGACCAGCCATGTGGACTGTGTTATTTCACTGTAAACAGTCGATGCTGTAAGTAAATATTTATAACTGTCTACTGACATTTAAATAAATAATAAAACATTAATTTAATTAAGTTAAATTTGTGCGATAGACAGACTATTTCAGACTGGGGATAATAGACAACTGTAACAGAAGGGTCACAGAAAAACGATTAAAATAAACATATAAGAATAATAGTTTCTCAATAAGAGAGAACTATAGGCGGCCAATGTCTCTACAGCTGGGTTAGATATTAGTGGGGCTTGATATTTGTACCTATACAATGTTAATATAAGCGATAATTTTCCACAGCTATAATGACAACAAATTGTTTTATATTGTGTGCATGAATAGTTAATTACAGCCGGACTAGTTTAATTCAGGTTAAGAAATTCAAAATGATAGACAAGAATCTAAAGGGGAATAGGGAAATAAATTCTGTAATAATAACAGCACACAAAAAGTATTAAAATAAAGTGACGTATTAAAAATGAGTTTTCAGATTGTATTTTCAAATGAGAGGCGACTGGTTACATTGAGGTGAGATGGCCCACGCATTGTACCTTGGCAAGTCGTGTCCCTTCACAGGCCTCATATGTGGGAGTAAAAGTTCGGAACGTATCTCTGTCTTACGCAGTACAAGCTAATTTAAGCCTGTTAACGTGTTATCAATAGGTTAAGATAAAGCAAGACCTCTTTATAACTTTTTTGATTTCTAAAAATCAGTTTGTCATTGAAATTTTATTTGTTATATGTCACTAATGTCAGGGAAATAAAATGATAGAGATACGTATATAATCATCAGGTAATTTTAATTTAGCTTTCCCATGCAGTATTGAGGAATTTCTATCCGATTAATGAAATGGTGAGTTTGTCCGGAGCAGCTCCAGTAATTTTCATTTCATACCCAGGGCAGATGAAAGCAAAAGTTGAAATAGTTAGAGTAAATACTTGAAAACAGTCTTTATTCCAGTGGAACAATGATCTATTATGATAAACGAGTTGCCGTAGGTGCATGACGCTCTCATTTCTCTCTTACTCAGACTAAGCAATGCTTCAAGATAATTAATTTCAGATGAGCATGATTCCATTAGAGTGACAGTAGCAACAAAGTGAATAGAATTTATATATATATATATTGATATTGATGGGTCAGATATTTTGGATGAAGTTTGGGAAAAACTTTCAATTGTTGTTTTGTTATCGTGCAGAAAAAAATAAGCTGGTGTTGAGTAGAGATCATTTGGTGGTGATTTATCTGATGATGCAGATGCTGGAAAACAGTGAAATATGAACTTAGAAGCAGGCACTCGCTCAGCAGGGACTTCAGACGTATTCTGCATCAAGCGTCACAGTTATAGAAAAAAAGTCAGATTTCCATTGTGGTAACTAGATTCAATTGGTGAATCAAATGAAACCTATTGGAAGGGACTGAAGTGGCTGTTGAAATGATCAGTTATCTGATGTTTCTATAATGTATAATACATCCTTTGTTATTCCTGGGAATGAATAGCTGCTGACTTGTAGGTTTGGATTTGTCATTTCATTCAAATTTTGGTAAGAGTCTTATGACAATAAATATTATCCAAAAGCTGAGTGAGTTAAGGAAAAGGTCATGAGCTGGATTTAAACTCACAAAATAATGCATGTGTGGCATTTGCCTCGGTCTGCTCATCCATGCTAAGTTGAGCTCCTTCATTTGTTTCTGTCGTTGGGCCATAACGATTGGAACCAGTCATTTCTCTGGCTTTGTCCTTTTCATGAATCTTTGGCAAGGTATGTGAAGGTTTGGCTTGAGCTATCATAGATCAATTTTTCCTTTCATTAAAAAAGAAGTTTAATTTGGAGATGGGACGAGGGAAAAAAACTGCAGCTGGAATAAGCGTAGGAATAAAAGCACCACTGTGTAAGTGGTTTTAATCTGGTCCAGACTGTATGACTTGGCCCATAAGGGGGGTGCCTGTCCAAATTAATAACGGAGGTGTAATACAGACTCACACAGCCAGAGTAACAGGGAGGTGCACACTGCTGCATTGGTCTCCAACGCTGAAGGCAAAGGCTCAAGTCCAGACTTGTTTTTTGTAACAAACTCTTCTGTAAATATCTGACAGGTTTCTACATCACTGAGCGTCTTATTTGTACATGCTGCTTGAATTGGGCTGTGATTGTTGTCTTTTGACAAGTTTTCTATATTAACAAAAGTTATTATATTTTAGATAATGTTCTTGCCTTTCCAAATACAGTGCTCTTATGTAAGCAGGTGGCATCCTCCTTTACATCTTATTCTTTAATGGAGTTGAGTTGTGGAAGTTGGACTACTTACGATTAAATTCTCTGTAATGGTTTGGTACACAACAACACCCTGTCTCTTGTTTTTTTTTGTTCTTTTCTTTTTCCGTTTGTATCCCTGTGTGTCTTCATGTGTTTTCTTGCTATGAAACATTCACTTCTTCGAGGTAAATTAAGCCATTGTTTGATTCAGAGTCATTGGACATTGATTTCAGGGTTTTCCCCTCATTCCCTTCTGTGGATTAGATTACCTAGAAAATGAGATATTGTCATTCATATTTCACTGAAAACATTGCATGGCTAAACTCAATATTCAACCAAGGCTTTGTATATTAACTATACTGGCGAATCTTACATTAGTAATGATGCTTATTAAAAACCTCCTCTTGGAATCATTTTCTCTTAGAAAGGGGAATGACCTCATCAACTGTTTAGTTGGTTGTTTTCCTAAATCGAAACATGTGGTGTTAGTGTTTGCATTTACTTACACAGATTAGTGTCATGACACCTTACTCTACCAAACAGTTGGCAGACAATTTTGATTTGGTAAGGCCAGTTGATATTGATTGATGGCTTGGATTCGTGCTGTGGATGTGGCAGCTACTGAGTTATGTTCTGTAAAATACTGCTGATCATTTGATGATTCAAAAGTGTGAGACTTGCTTGAATCAGCCAAAAGATTAATATGTACTAGTATCCAATCATAAGAGGAGCAGTCAGACCTATTTGCATCTAAACTTGAGAAGGTAGTGGTGGGGAAATGTATTTTTTGCATTTTGGAACTGTTTTTTATTATTTATTTTTTTAACTTTACTGACATTGCATTGCACAGTAAAAAAAATGAATCCAAAGGGGGAAACGTATTCTATTTACAAACTCACAAAGCATCAATCTGTATTGTAACTGTGATGTCACCCCATCATTACATTCACTGATGAGGTCCCAACATCATTGTGTCCCATCAGTGATTGACAATGGTAATGAGCAACTCATCAGCCACGCAAACATTTATCCAAACACTGATTGTTGATTCCTGTTGGAAGCTTACTGGTACTTTCCGTATGAGAACAAGACTCTTCTTTGCCCTGATATGTTGCCTAAAGGCTTTTGGAATTCTTTGAGCTTAAGGCACTCTGCAAAATCACTTAGGTGCAGCACGTAAGCCTTTCTATGGCAGAAAGGCCTGAAGAAGACACAATGAAAGTCAACTGATTCTCATTCTGGCTATATGAGATATGCGGAGTAAAAGCAAAATGAGGCACACATTTTTTTATGCCTTTTGACCTTTGATCACAGACATTTTTGTCAAAAAATCAGTATAAATAATTGCTAGTTGCAACAATACTCTTTTCTCACTGTGCCCTGGTGGGGTCAGACGTTTAATGCAGATAACTCAAACACTATGCAGATTGTTTCCTGCATGATTTGAAAAATATTTACACAAAATTCGTGTGATGTGACCCTTGAAATGAACTCTTTTATTGGGGTTCATAATTCAAATCCTTTAGTGAAATCTAAAAAAGGTATAACCATCTAAGTGGAAAGTCTTTTTTGGACACTTGTCATTGTTTACAGTTGAATGTCAAGTTAAACATCCATAAAATATTCCCTGTGAGAAGAAAGGAGGAGATTCCACATGAAAAGCATCTACACACTTTCTTTTCAATTAATTGTTCTCGGATGATTGAGCTCAGTTGTCCTTCTTTTTTAATTTGTCCATATAAAAATGTTTTGTTGCTACCTGCCATAGATTTAGATAGGCAGGGAAATCAGTTGTTAAGATGTATATAAGTCGGGTTTTGAGTAACTGCAGCCCCAGCTAACCCAGCTAATTGTGAAACAAACAACTCTGAAAGTGGCAGTATATGTGTGTGTGTGTGTGTCCTCAAACTTGCTTTCATATATAGTATCAAACAGGGTAAGCCTAGTCGCACATACTAATTATAGAACATATTTCCCTTCAATGTTTTGAGTCTAGTTTTATAAGCGAAAATAACATCATCTTACAGTGTGTTACAACTTGTGAGTGCTTGATGTACCATTTACCCCCTTTGTAGTACAGTGTATTTTGTGTCACAGTGTCTATTGTTAAGTGGCTGTGTGAGTGGTAGAAATAGGTATTGGTGAGTATAGGGCTATGCAGGTCACGAGCAGTGGCCTCATTGGACTTTAGAGGTGGTTTGAGGCAGGAGGGGGGCAGAAGTGCCCTTTATGGGTGGCAGAGTAGTAGATCCATAGTGGAGGTTGCTGGCTCTCTGCCCAGACATGCCATGTGGGGTTCAGATGGCAGGGTGGAATAAAAGGAGAGGGGAGCGCACCGCTCTCTAGCAGCTGGTGAGGGAAACGGGAACAACATTTAGTTTCACCTATTCACCTTATGAAGACGTTTCATTTTTCTTCATATCCCATATACTTTGACTTTTTTGTAACTCCCATATTAAAAGAAGTTTTTTGTGACTACAGCAGTGAGCATTGTAGACCAGCCGACAGGACGGTGGAGGCTTCTTTCCTCTCTCGCTGCTTTCTCAGGATATGAAAGAGACCACCAGTGACATCAGAAAGACTGATGTAGGCTAATGAAATCTCCAGATGCCAGCAGTCACCACAACCACTAAGTTCCTTGTCAGGTTTGGTTTGTCCTGCTAAGTTACCTGCATCTTTGTCCTGCTTAAATATGAGGATATCTCAAGGCACATTTTGTTTCTATTATAATGAAGTGATTAAACCGAGAGCTGCTTGGTGGAGAAAGCCATTTTGCCCTTGTCCCTGTGTTGTCATTGCTCTGGTTATTCGAAGCAAGAGCGCCATCCTCTCAGTCCTTGTCGTGGGAAAGACTGAAAGAATGAAATTACATCGCTCTCATGCTGGACTATTTTGAGCTCCCAAAGAGAGTGGCAGAGGGCAGACGGCAGGTTCTAGTGATTCGTCGGTACTTAGGGCAGGAGAATCCCTCTAGCCCCAGCACGTCTGCAGCCTCTGACTTTGTACTGCAGAAGCACTTTCACGATCATAACGAGGAGCGCAGTGGAAGAATGCTGTGTGCCACATCGCCAGGTGAGTGTGTTGGCACTCCCAGACTCAAGCCAGGTGTGTTTTCAGTGCACATGTGTGTGTGTGTGTGTATGTTTCTCTAGACTTAAAGGTTGAGGGATGGGAGCAGCATCTTAGAAGATAGCTGTTGTTGGAGTTAATGCTGTTTTTACATTCTGTCCAAAATAATATCTGTCACTACAATGACAGCAGAAGATATATTTTTTTTCCTTTTTACAATGCACACGGGGACAGTTGGATAAAAGAGATGTCCAGATTTAGGTTGAACTGTATGAACAACATTAAATATTGTTGATAGTTTTTAGCAATTGACTTAAACTGTCCAGTTGGCCTTGGTATTACTTTTCTTTTCTTCTTATATATTTTTGTCGATGAGTCTTGATATGTATAAGCAGTATTACCATAACAAACTTAACAACAAATTCCAAAACGGACATAAAGGAAATAAATGAAACGATTAAAACAAAGCTTTGGTTAATTTTAGGGAAAATGACTTTATAGTGCTTGACAGTCAGACAAGCAAGTTTCTGGACGTTAACTTTTAGTTTCAGATGAACGGATGTATGTGTGAGAAACTTGTGCACCTACAAGACGTGATGTTTCTATGAAAATGTGCCAAAGGTCAGACAGTCATGCATGAGGTCCACATGTGGGGGCAAGATCACCATGTGGGTGCCCCTTAACCTTACTGAACTGAAGGGGTCCCAGCCCCTACTGTGATGAATGAGACGTTTGTTTCCCGGGGCGAGGCATGAGTAACTATGTGTGGCATCTGTCTAGTTTAAATTTAGTGTAACTGAAGCTACCGCTGGCTGCGCTGTATCAACATGTCAGAGGCTGCATTACACCCGAGAGAAAGCTGTCGAACTCCTGCATCTAGTTCCACTTTTTTGTTTTCTTCTTGTTTCTGTGGTCCCATTTTTACTACGTGGCGCAGCTTGCTATAAGGGGATTAGGCTGGTTTGAATCCCGCTTTATTTTAGGCCACCCGTCAAAGCTATTGTTCAGTCCGACTAATGCTCGGTCCCCGTGCAGTTTTTCTTGTCCCACTCCCTCCAGAGATCGGTTGCTATATTCTTGAATGAGTTACGGAGAAGCAGTGATTGTAGCAGAGACCTGTATTGGAGGTGAACAATGATAGTATTTAGATGGGATGAACAGAAAGTGTTGAATTTAAGTTAACAACAAGGAACACTTCACTAGTCACCACTTTCAATAGGGAGATGGTACACACTTCCATTGGGGCCCATGTGGTTGAGTGGACCTTACTACCCGGGTCATAGTTGGAATGTAGACCATGTGGACTTTGACAGCTGGGCAAAAAAGGAAATTACACACTTATTGTGGACAGAGGATTTAACCTATACCATAACCATGCTCATCACTTCTTGCACATATTTCTCAGAAGAGAAGAGCATGAATTGTGTGTGTAAGGTTAAGATACTTGTAGTCATCTTGTTAAACATGTGTAGACTTGTAGAGCTGTAAAAAATACATCAGGGGAGAGTTTCAGACTTTAGGCGTCATTTCTTTTTACCTTACATACACTTCACCACTGTCTTCTGGTGAGTAAATTAGTTTTTTGCCTTTATTTTTTCCCTGCAATTTTCTTGTGTTGGTCTGATTAAAAACATGATAAAGACTAACAAGACTGTTATTAGGTTCTCCCCTAAGCAGAGGAGACAGAACCAGATTTTTTTTATATCCCCTCACTGTCTCCGTCTCTTCTATCCCACTACCTCAAGAAACAGTTGTGCTTGTAGAATTGTGTAGATAATCTGCGTGAAAGATGAGTTAAGGTGATGAGGTGATGTATGCATTTCTAACCAGCATTACGTTTTTGATACAACATACATCATAGCATAATTATCAGTCATACCAGATTTGGCGGTTGGATATGAGTCCTAAACAATTCATTCCTATTTTTTGTACAGACTATCAAGACTGCTTTACTGAACTGCCAGATTCATGAAGTTCCGCGGAACATTCAGAGTGACGGCAAATTTTACGTAAATCTGTGAACAAGCCAAGTTATTCCTTCTAGGCTAATGGACTCTGACTACACTAACAATGGATATGAAATGACAGCATAATTTACAGATGTAAGCTATTTAATAAAAGCCAAAGACTACAGTGCATTAAAGGGATAGTTCACAGAAGAATTCAAATTCACTCATGATCTACTTACCACTATGCCGATGGAGGGGGGGAGGGGTGAAGTGTTTGAGTCCACACAACACTTTTGGAGTCTCATGGGTAATTTTCATTATTCTGTGAACTATCCCTTTAAGTTGCTCACTCCAACTCACCTGAGGTCCAGGTTCACAGCCGCCTGTACCTGTCACAGAGATCTTTACCTAGTCCTAGAGCACAGCAACTGATGATTTGAATCCATATGAATTTGGTGGGTACACATTTATTGACACAGTTTGTTTTGTCTTCTGACTTTACTGAGTATTCTCTCTCTCTCTCTCTCTCTCTCTCTCTCTCTCTCTCTCTCTCCTCTCTCTCTCTCTCTCTCTCTCTCTTTCCGAGCTGGCTTTTTCAGGCACATGCACAGTCACCCCTGACAGATTGTTTAAATGTCACCCCTGCTAGCAGTCGCCTCTGATGTTATCTGCTCTGGGTTATTACTGGCCGTCATGCCGTTTGTGTTCGCTTTGGAGGCCAATCTTCTAATGCATTGCAGCTCTACAATACACAATATACATTAATCGTCTGGTAAATTGTGTGCTTACATGCACATAAGAGACCACGATATTGGGAAAAGCCAAGTTAAGGGAGGAAGTTGCAGCATGCAGATGCGGCCACTAATTGTAAGATATATCAATACACGTGAAAATGCAATTAGCGACCATTTTATCATTTGGGCTTTAATCTTGTTATTCAAAACTGAACTTCACAAGAAGCCACATTTTTATTTTATTTTCACACAAATAATTTGAGGGATTGTGGATTGAGCTATGACACGTGTTACCCGAGCAACAATACTGTGTCTGAACATATCTTCTGTACATTGACACAAGATTAAAGCTGCTGTTGGTGGTCATTTTATGCTGCGTAATTTTTTTAACACTATACTGCTGTTTATTGTTAATGGTTGCTATTCAAATTTGTGTACACGTTTTTTTTGATAAATGTCAGTAAAATACATATTGTTTTTTATTATGATTGAAATATAGATATTAATCTTACCTGAAATCTCTCCAATTTTTGTAAAGATCCTAAAGGCAATTAGTGATGTGTTTGAAAGGGATCATTGTGCATCGGTGTGTATTTAGCTCAGGTGGTTACTTGGCACTGTATGTTCAGCCCATAATGTTATCTCGGCATGAGATTGTTAATTAGGAGCTTAATTTAGCTGCTGGCATATGTTAAGTTTGACTTAGGCTGCCATTGTTAAGCCTCTGCTGGCTGGTGAAACTGCTGTGACGGCACAGGAAGGCTTCTTGATGTATCCCTAACATAACATTACAGGATAAGACACTAACAAGGCTCTGCAGATGCCAGATTAAACCAAGAGCCAAACTTCAGGATTTTAGTATATTTGCTGTGTATTGCAGGACTCGAGATATTTCTAGCCTGACCTATTCTTGCTGACATTTGTATTTTGTTTTCCCTCACTCTCACTGTGTTTTATGTGTGCATATAACCACCTCCACATACAGGAATCACCAGTCTGGCACAAACCCAGTGAGCAAGGTCTAGAGCCACAGGTGTAGGCCAACCCTTTACAATGTATGTGTGCATGTCACAAGCACTGTGTTTAGAAATGTAGGCATCCAGCAAGGCACAGATGTCTTGTAAAACCCATGGGGGGAGGATTTAAATTTGCTAATTTGAGCTCTGCTGGGAATAGCTGCAAATATACATAATAGCCCAAAAATATATGTTTTCTTTTGAAAAAGGATTTGAAATACCTGTTTGATCGGAAATAACTTAATTGCACTCTTCATCAATGCCATGATAAAACTTGGTTTTCACTCAGTTCATTAATTCAGAGAGGACCAACACTTTTCACTATCTAGTGATGCAACAATGTGGTTTTTACTTTACCAAAAACAATTAACCTTGGCATTCTTAGCACTGGTGTCCAATTCATAATCTGTAATGGCAGATCCCATGAGTTGAAGAAAAGGGAGGATTTGGTGCATCTTTAAGTGAGTAAACATGATTACATACAACAGGTAAATTCGCACTAATTGAAAAAGAAGCTTATCTTCTTTGAAAGGATGACGCACAGTCCATGAAACATAAAATAGTTTCTTTAATTTGTTTAAACCTTTAGCTTTTTCACCTGTTTAACAGAGTGCAGAATAGAAAAATAGCAGCTTAACTTTTTTTTAAATATGTTAAATTGATTATTTATCCGAGTAATATGCCAATCATCCCACGAGGTTTACAGTATATGGGGTTTTGGCACAGTGTTGCTGTGATCTGTTGGTCAGTAGTTCTTTAGCAGAGCTGAAAGAGGAGACTGGGCTGAACACAAAGCCTTCTGTAGGGGATGTAAGCAGAGCCTGTTCCAATCAACTTGCTTGCCCACCACAAAGGTAACCTGGGTTTAGGTTACCATCTTGCCTCAGCACCACATGGTGTTGGGGCAAGTGGGTAACATTAGACATTAATATGAATTAAGGTGCACATACATACACATACACGCAAACACATGCGTGAACATTGTCACACACAAAGGCTCACTCCCATATACCCACACGGCATGAGCAAAAAGACAGATAAATAGGCACTGCAACAGGCACACAGGAACATAAACAAATTCATTTACCGCCCACAGTTTTACATTCCTACTCACGGACATACTGTATTCAAACAATGAGAGGTAGATAGAAAGATTGTGTGTGCAACAGTAGGACCCTGTCATCCTCTGTGGAAGAGAACAATTCTTCCCTCCCTCAATAATAAACTAGGCTTTCTCAGAAGGTGTGGCCTGTGTGTCAGACTCGGTCACAGGACCCTGACGAACTTTGTGTGCATTGAGAGTACGAGGACGGAGGAACACAGTGTATGTGGATTATCCCTCAAGGGAGAATCCCCAGGCTGTGTGACGGTCAGCCAGAAGCCTGTCAAGCTTTGTGTCGAGGAGCCAAAGTGAATGCCACCATCATCAGTGGGCCAGGCTGTCCCTGTGGTTTCCTTTAGAATACACTGGTGCTTATTGTGTCACCAACATCCAACCATCCGCATTTTACCCAAACATCTCCCAGCGAGGTGGAGCTATTATTAGCTTAGGTACAGCAAAGCCTCTTAGAGATCTTTATTTAACCGGATTGGCTGTCTGATGTATGGACACTTAAGGAGTGTCTGAGGCACTTGACTGTCAGAAACAGTGCAGGGGATTTGCAACCGAGGCCATTGATAAAACATACCTCTCCTCTCCTCTCCTCTCCTCTTCCCTGCATCCTTTCCTAAGATGATTGTTGTTTGGCTCTGACAGGGGGGTTTCCCACCACCGACCCCTTTCCCCACACTGGAGGGTTTTAGGTGGCAGGCTAATCTTATCTCAGGGCAAGGAGAGGGGCTGTTGGCCAGGTAACCTGGTTGTCCCCTGTCTGACCCTCATCTATGCAAGACTGCCACTTAACTCTCACCATCATGTGCTATAATGGGTAAAACAAAGTAAAAAAGTATAAACAAAGTAAAATAACCATATCAGGACCTTTATAACACACAGTCACAATCCATGATAGTGGTTGAGTATCGTTCACACTTGACCTGATCACAGTATTGGTACCTTGGATTCATTACAGGAACCCAAAGGTAGCTTTTATCAGTGTTTTTGGTTTCATACTGAGGTTTGCAGACATACTAAACCATCTCACATATTATTTTAACATACTAATCACATGTTGGTGAGGATTTTTGGATGTAACCAGTGGGTAACTTTTCGCTGATGCAAAAAATGCTAAGCAAATATCATCTACGTTCCCTCTGATAGAAATCGGTTAATGAATAGTTGCCTATCAAAGTTGGTGTGTGGTTTAATAATGAGGTGAGAAATGCAAGAATGTGTCCCATACAAATTCACCTCCAAATAACAATTTCACTGGTTTACAGGAGATGCTTTATTTCTATACTATGGACATTTTGAGCTATTATCACAATGCTGTGTGCACATTGTCAGTTGAATGATGGCAAACAAACAGATCCAACCCTGAAATGGCATTTACATTGAGTCAACAAAAATTTAGAAAACAACCGAAGCAGTTTTGCACACAGAAATGTAAGTAAACAAGAAACCCGTCTATTGAGTTATACAATAGAAAATAAATTAAGTAATACTTAATTTATTTTCTGCATTTGAATTTGAATAATGCTGCCATCGACTTTATAAAATAATAAACTGTTTTACTTTCAACTCTATTACTGCTTGTATTATTGTGCACACAAGATCACCTGGCTGGGCCTCTTTCTGAATATTATACTTTAATATCTGTCCTCTCTTGGTGTGTATGGCAAAAACAACTAGTCATGCAGACACGTGAGGAGAGATGGAGGCAGTTGGTCTCAACTCCTGTTGTTGATTTTAGGTAAATTTAAACAAAAAAAATTTGTTTTACCCTAAATCGTTTTTTGTTTTTTTTACTTAATAGAGGAAGAAGGAAAGACTTGGATTTGCTGTTTCATCTTCAGACCATTTTGCAATGACACACATGTTTTTACTATATCACAGATTATGTTTCTGTTCTCTGTGAGCATGGTAGTGTTGTCAGTCCATAGGACATGGGTGATGTTTGTGTATATCTCCCTCACTTAGTTGTTAGTTTATGTGTGTCAGTCTTAGTTTCCTTTTCACTATTTCTCTCTTCCTCTCCTCTCTTTATGTTTTTCTATTTCCTAATTAGGTGAGTGAGCAGAAACATAATATTTTCTTATCTTCACAGCCTCTCTCTCTTCCTCTCGACTCTGTTGTCCTTCTCTTGCTCCCTGTCAGTCAGTCAAATGCTGTCGTCAGAGGATCCACCGCTGAGTCTTGTGACAGGCAGGCAGGGCCAGTGCAAAGCCAAACAGCTATAAATAAAGAACCCGCTGCTACTGCCTCTGTTGCTGCTGTAGGATAGAGAGGGAGGGCAGAAACATATCCCCAAACCCCCTCTTTTTTATAAACTTCATCAACACTTGTCTCAATGACTAAATTGACAATGCTGTGATATTAGTTTTGGCTATTATTTCATGCAGGTGCAAGCAAACTATTCAGTTATTACAAGATTATGGCCTATTTATATTGGTTTGATAAAAAAACAAAGACAGTCATTTTAAATGTTTCTAAATGTTTGAAATATTAAATATTTACACAGTTTGCAATGTAACAAAAGTGTCTCTTATTTTCAGGCAGGTCAGTGCATTTAAGGAATAAAGAGAAGTGTTGTGTAAGGATTTCACAACTTTATCCTTCGCTTTTAGCTAAGCTAGATGTTTTATGACTGTCATTAACCGTTATATTTGCTTCGGGCATTTTGCTATTTTATTAAGGATATTAATAATTTTATTGATTCTTGTTTCACCTTTCACAGTCAATTGGAAGTTGTTTTTCTCATAACTAAATAGGCCAAAGATTGCACATTACAGGATGGATGGTGTTACATGATGTTTGCAGGTTTTTACTGTTTACGTTATTTATTATTTACAGTGGATTATGTCTGGGTCTGACTCCCTCCATGGTCCAGTGGCCTGGGGCCAGTAAACGCTTATGTAGGCATGACTGACCAGTCGCTGGTCAATCCCAATATATCCCTGATGTGGTATGTGGAAGGTTATTTTAATCTGCTTATTATAGTGTTTAGATCACAAACGCAACTGTCATTGAGGATGTCATGTCATTGCAGTCTTACATTAGCCATATTATGAGACACTTCACTAAAGTTCTTTTGGCTAGCTAGTCATGTTGCCAGCTGCGGTTGAGCATGAACATACAATCGTTCTTTCCACCAGTAACCATAGTTGTTGTGTGGCACTCAGCTGTTTTTATAATCCATTGTGAGATTTGTTTTCAGTAAGAAAACACAGCTACAATGTCAGGTCAGCACTATAAACAGGCATCTTATAAACTGCTAATGTGTTTGTGCAAGCAACCGTATTGAGCTAAAACTAACTTTTACTGTAGATTACTGTATAATGTCATCAGCTGTTGGATTTTTAGCAGGCATTTTTTGCACAAATCTCCCAAGTATAGATGAAATGCATTATAAGGTTTAGTTGTGTGTTTAAACTTTATTCAAATAACACAATCTGCAGCTTATACAAGCAACAGGACTTGAAGGACCATTACTGGCATCATATGATGGTGTTGTTGGCTACTTCCTAATCAGAGTCCCTGAGAGGGTGCGTTCGATTTATTGTTCCCATTCTTTGAATGATGTTTTCGATAATTTGTGGACAGCCTGACTATTCAAGACTTTGTTTGCATTAGGGAATGACAAATGATAAAACAACAAAAACAAGAATGATAGTGATGGTGGCATCCTTGCAATGTACTGTACTGTAATCTTTGATGATGTAGTGTTGATCTTTGAAGCTGTGTAGAGAATCTCCTGCTGCTCTGACCATGTGTGAAAGGCAAACTGCGGGTAAACTTTGTAGCCAATTCTCTAGATTTTACCCGCAGGTCATGACTGAAAACAGCTTAATGTTTTCTGTTGTCGCGTCATTGTAGAGCTGCATGCAATGCTCTTCTACTGACTCTCTCTCTCTCTCTCTCTCTCTCTCTCTCTCTCTCTCTCTCTCTCTCTCTCTCTCTCTCTCTCTCTCTCTCTCTCTCTCTCTCTCTCTCTACCTTTTTGTCTTTTTGTCCCTCCCTCTCTCCATCGGCAGCACCAGGAGAAATCTCACCATGTCCGTGGGCCATTAAAACATCCATACATTTTTTACCAACCCTACCTTGTATTAGAATCATCTGTAGATGTTCACAGTCCCGCAAGGAGCATGCAGCTCTCAGCAGGCAGTCAGTCATACACTGTTGTGCATGAGAGTGAACAGGGGTGCTGTCGTGCATAACATGAGATTGAGGTTGAAATATAGGGCCCCTGTAATTACCAAACTATCAAATTGTTTTTCATATTTTGGCTGCCAGTAAAACATAATGGCTATAAATAAGTGGGCCAGTGGGGGAAATGTTTATACTGGACACTGTAGGGTGTGTTGTGTGTTTTTCTCTACAAAAGTTAATTATGAGTTCTGAATTGTGGCCTTTGCCAGTCCTAAATCTACATTCATGTGCAGATATATTTGGACATGTGAAATAGAATTTTCACATCTGAAAACATAGGAGGTGTGTGTGTGTATGTGTGGGGTATTCCCAATGGGAGCAGCAGAGCATATCCAGTGGAAGTTTATCAATAACCTCTAACAGAGTAGTGCCAGTGCGGACAATGAGCTTTTGTCTGTTTGTTTGTGTGTGGTTGTGTGTGTTTATGTGTGTACATGCTGCCTGAGCCAGATGACCTTTGGTATAAATAGCCTGCCGGCGCTAGCTGTGATGACAGCTGACAGCATGCACCATTGTGTGAATTTGTTTCCTGAGTAGTGCTGTTCATTGGTTATCCCTCTTGGAACAATGCCTGTATGACTGCCTGCTACCCAGCAACACTCTAATTTCCTGAAACTGGGCTCAGTAGTGTAAGTGTAAACTCAGGGCAGAACCGCACCAGGGTCTGTCACCAAATCATTTTTGCAGCGGCTCAGGTTTAGTCCTGTTGTAGTGCAGTACCAGTTGAAAGCTCGACGGAAGTAGGATATAACTTGTAGAAGGAATGCTGTATAATCAGATGAACCTCAGTAATTATCATTTATATATTTTTCTCTTGCCCATTTAAGGGTTAATTGGCTAGTCGGAGAGTCAAGACCACTTCTCTGAACTGCATGAGCAAACGCAACACCTCAAAAATGCTTTTGGCCTATAATCATTGTTTCATTTTGGCTCTATTGTACTGGAGTGAAGAAACAATAACAATATTAAAAAGTGTATTATGACAAAAATATTCTTCACGTCTTAAAAAGTATATTTATGTGTTTTTCCTTACAGGTAGAAGTTGTTCCTCTTTTAAAGTCTGAGGTTACCAACCAGACTCACACTGCCAATGTAGTCGGGCTCTGTGATTTGGAAAATTACATAATTTTATGGTCAAGGATTTTTATTATACATGTGTTTAGATTGGGATTGAAGTAATAATCAGGGCTCATACTTAGGTCAGTATGGAGTGATGGACACCAAGCCTACTTTGTCAGACTGGGTATCTGTCTTCTAGGACAATGTTCACTTTAAGGATATTCAAATGTTTTCATGCTGATGATTTCAGTTCTCCTTTCTCTCTGCCATTTTTTCTGTGTCGTGCAGGTGAAACCCTATGTTTGTTCGTATATTTTTTCAATACCATAATAAGAAAATCCATGGATTGACAAACAGTAATTTTTATACCATGGTGGTATGCTGTGAATCCACAATATTCCTGCCACCCTAATCATACCCTATTGTTGTTTATCAGGATTAATTATTCAGAGTGAAACATAAGGAAAAAAATATAGTAACTGAAAATATTCTTCAAATTGCTGTGTCTTGATATTTCATTCATTTTCTTCCCCCAGATCTCGAGCCTGATGACAACACATCATTCTACATCTTAAATGTGGGCCAGCCCCAGGCTATGGTCACTAACCACCAGTCTATTGGCCTGCCTCGTCATGGTATGCAGTCTCACTCCCAGGTCATCAACACTTCCCCACGCCTTCAGTCACACAAATCAGGATTGGATCATTCAGGCTACCAGGGACAAGACTCCAAATATGGCTCCTCCCCTCTTCTGCCCTCTGCTCCTATGGAGGCACCAAAGGCCTTTGAATGTCCCAGTATCCAAATCACCTCCATCTCCCCTAGCTGCCAGCAGGAGATAGGTCCCAATGGAGAGGATCTGAGGGCCAATGGCCCAGATGGGGACTATCACGGGGACAGACCTCTATCCAGAGACCACCTGTATTTGCGGCTGGACCAGTCATACCGGGACTCCTCACTCAGTCCTAGCCCATGCAGCAGTCTCTCTTCTAGGAGCTGGTTCTCTGATGCCTCCTCATGTGAATCATTCTCACACGTCTATGATGATGTTGACTCAGAGCTAAATGAAGCAGCTGCCCGGTTTACCCTGGGCTCCCCACTTACTTCCCCAGGCTGTGCCTCCCCTCAAACCGGCGGTGGAGTTCTGGAGGAGCAGCCCCATTGGCAGCACCAGCACCCTGCCTTTGTGCACCACTCCCACTCCATCAGCCTGTCACCGCGACAGTCACCCTGCCACTCGCCACGCACCAGTGTCACTGATGAAAATTGGCTCAGCCCGCGGCCACCTTCCAGGCCATCTTCCCGTCCCACCTCACCCTGTGGGAAGAGGCGTCACTCTAGTGCAGACATCTGCTATCCAGTCTCATTGTCTCCACATCACTCACCCACACCCACGCCAGGACCTTCACCCAGGGGCAGCGTTACAGAAGACACCTGGGTTGGCAGTCCTTCTCTGGGCATGTCGCCCTTCCAGTGCTGCCCATCAGAGGCAGACATCCCATCTAAGACAAGGAAGACCTCACAGGATAGAACAACTATGCAGTCTGGGAAAGGGGAGCTGGGGCTAGATGACCAAGGAAATATGTCGCCTAATCTAGACTCTCCCTCAGACGAGGCCTTGCACAGCCTGAAGAAAGACGGGCCTGGGGAACAATTCCTCTCAGTGCCCTCCCACTTCTCATGGAATAAACCCAAGCCTGGTCACACACCTATATTCAGGTAAATTAGCTGATGTTGAGAAGAATATGCAAGAAAGAAATTCAAGATTGATTTTACTCCCATACTGTCCAAATTTAGCTTAATCTCACAGATGCAGTTTTATAATCCAGTTGCTATCCATTTGTTCTGTTCACTTTCTACAGTTGCAACTGCAGTATTATTTAGAAAGAAATCTCTGATCCTAAAACTTGAAGGGGTTTTTAATTTAGAGGCTAAAACCGAAGGTGACAGAAGGTGAAGGCAATTACGACCTCTTTATCAGTTGTTTGTGAATTATTAATACTTCTTATAATGCTTGGCAAGACACCACATGTCAAGCTTGAAAACAATAAGTGGGTCAAGGCTAAACAATAGACCTCCGTGGTGAATGTTTTTTTATTGAGTGTTGTGAGCTGTCATAAAGATTGAAAATCCTTTTTGATCTAGAAGTCAATTGTAAACATTGTATGGCAGTAAATTGGTATCAAATAGCACCGTAGATTATAATAGGCTTGTTGATGGATCTCTGTAGATCAATGTTCAGTAACAGTGAACTTTGAGCCTTGTATCAGCAGTATAAATCTGACCGACAGAGTATAATTCATTTAGTAGAATGTGAAGGGAATCACGCAGATCAACACCCACACCGATTCCCTCCAACACACAGGCACAATATCCACATTAAAGAGTAATGGGCGCAAATGGAAACTCATGATGGAGTTTTTTTTTAGGACAGCAGTGTGCTTTCTGTTCTCCAGTGTGTGCAGCAGATGAAGACATGGCCCTGTTTTGCATTCACTGGCCCCAATTTCTTTAAACCAGCGATGGGCACATATGGTAACTTAGGGGTGAACACATGCACACACACATACACACACAGAGACCCATAGACATAACACAAACGCTCGCTCACATAGACCTAACATTTTGCAGACAATGACAGAGTCAACTTTGATGAGTCACCGTTTGATCTCTACATCTTTGCCCTTGTAAGTAACATTTCCACCATGAGCCTCTGACAGAATAATGTCTAACAGAATACATATTTTTTTTAATTGCTGTTTACTCTAATGTTGACCGACAAGTATTTCCTTAGAGCTATCACTACTAGATGTATTGCACTGTTGCTCAGCATGCCATTAAATTAGAACTAGATTAAATGTTTTCATTATCATGGCACACAATTAGGTGGTGTAAGCTCCTGTCTGTTTCTTGAGACAGAAGGTTGTTGAGTTGCCTATGCACATGCATATATGTGTGAGTGGTGTTTTGAACAGATGGACCAGGTGGAATGGGTGGGATAGGGTTAGAGTGGGTGGGATTAAAAAATGGTGGGGTGACAAGAGTCTGCTCATGTTTTACCCCCTGAGCTTTCTATAATGAGATATTCATGGCACTAATTTCAGTTGGTTGCCAAAAGCCAGTATGGGGATGTGATTGGACTTTAGGCCCCTACACTATGGCTTAGACATTTGAGAATGGTTATGCTATGTCAGTACATAGGCTGCCGCTCCTGCTCTGCTCCGTCACAAAGCTCATATTTCCTCTGTCCTCCTCTACTCCTGTTACCATAGCAGCCATGCAAACCCACACTTCCTGGGTGGTTATGTCATGGATGCTGGGAGGAAAACATGAGGGTTAGGATGCATCTATTACAGCGTGTCAGAGTGTTACATCCCAGAAAAAGCGCCTGTCAGGTGAAAACCATTTTTGAAAATCAAACTGAAAAGGGCTGAAATTAGAGTATTTTGATATTGCAAAGGCACCATATACATGTATCATGGTACTTGCTCTGCACGTTGATTAGCATTTAGTACAGCAGTCATCTGCTTGTGTTATACATGCCTTTATCACATGTGACCCTAACCCTGACTAGTTAGTATTTAGGTACAACCTAATGAAGATTTACTTTAAATTTTCATGTCATATGTTGTAGGAACTCTAACCAAAAGGCCTCAATGAGCTGCGAAAAACTTGATTTAGTGAGAGGCTGTAAGATAGCTTGTGAAGTTCAATGGCTGTACTGAAAACGTGGCACTTAAGTTAAGTCTATTCAGAATCGTCTGCACGAAGCCAGCACTTGACAGGTATTTGGAATGGGTTGAATTTGGGGAGACAGCCACGCTGGCTAAAATTTACTAACTTTCCCATACAAAAATATTTGTTCTGTAAAAGATCCGTCACGGATGTTAGACTTAGAATAGTTTGCATGCTAGCAGTCTGAACTGTCTTTGAGTAGAGCCAAATAAAAGCTTATGCCATCATGTGACAGGGAGCACAAAGAGCATACAGTGGTTAACGCCAAGGCAGAGAGCAGTGTGCACCATAGAGTGTCTGACTCTCAGCCCATCAGACAGCATTGAGTTATTCCCTGATTCAGGCCTAACATGCAGAGGCATAGACACACAAAATGCATGGATGCATAGACACACATACACAGTTTAATTTATGATTGTGTATTCTACTCTGCTAAAAAAAAGGGTTAGGGTTAGGGTAATGGCACTTTTTAACTTTTCATTTAGGGGGGAATGGTTTTCATAAAACTATTTACAGAGACCCAAAAAGACTTGGGTTATAGACCTAATGAGGTATATTTCACTATGGTGAAAGATCATGAACTTTGATATAAGTTAATAAATGTATTAATATGGGAAGATGTTGTTGGCGTAAACTGATCTGATTTGTCGAGATGGAGAAACCCAGTCTCTCTTTGAAGAAGACCATGGAGTGTTTTGAGTGCAGCTGTTCAAATATGATTGTAGTCTATACAGAGAAAAAATTACGCAGCGAGGAAAAACCCTCAATGCCAGCCCAAGTTGTGCACTGCACATAAAATACACACACACACACACACACACACACACACACACACACACACACACACACACACACACACACACTATCAGACAGAACTTACTGTGGTACATGAATCTTCACTGACCCAGAGACTCACAAAGAAAAGTCCCTCTTCGAATATCATTCAACCTCCAAGTCTTCGGTTGACCTATTACACATGCTATGTTTAAGAACATGATTAATGTATTTGGGCATTCCAGTGATTCATTGTCTTGTGAGGCTAAGTATACCCCCATTTTACACCTATTATACTGTCTCACACCATGAACGGGGGAATACCACCTTTTCAACTTCCAGACAGCCAGACAGCCTGAAGGGAGGTTACTGTCATCAGACCTGAGGCAGGGAGACAGGTTTTCGAGCTTGGTGTTGCAAGTTGGACACTTTACTGAATAATTTGAAAAATTTGAAATATTAAGGTGGATTTACGCAAACAAGTGTTTCAGTGGGAAATTTTTATGGTTAAGGCTAAAATATATTTCAATAAAATATATATCACTGATACTTTTATGTGCTGTCCAACTAAGTCTGATGCTTCAAGAGGGACTGTTCGCATTTATATACTTAGCTAATATAATCACAAACATAATAAACAAACAATATTTAACAAAACACTATATTGTAGTTTCATACTGAAGTTGTAATGTGTGTGTGTGTGTGTGTGTGTCTTCATGCTTTTGGTATTCTCTCCCCAGGACCTCCTCCCTGCCTCCCTTAGATTGGCCATTGCCAAGCCAGTTTGGCCAATATGACCTGAAGATCGAGGTACAACCCAAAGCCCACCACCGAGCTCACTATGAGACCGAGGGCAGCCGAGGAGCCGTCAAAGCAGCGTCTGGTGGCCACCCTGTCGTCAAGGTAACATATTTGGGTATTTTCCCTCATGGGGTGCTGTACTTACTGTACCACAGCTGTCTTTTCCCCCCCGCTCCATTAAACAAAATGTGGGTACTGGTGTTTCTACCACACTGAGGATTAAATATCCCTTTGAGGTCAGGACTGATTTACTGTCTGTGTTAACTCGATGCTGGCACTGGCCACTTATCATCCAGCTCCCTCTGCGTCAACCAAACGGCCTAGACGCCAACCATCGCAGCCTTTACTGATGAAAGGAAACATGAAAGGAAGAGAATCAAGCTGAACCGAACTTATTTACTGAATTTAGCAGTTACTTCTTGTTTTCCAGTTGGCAGGGATTGCCCTCTGCATGTGACAGACATTTTTTTATTTTCAGTTTGTACATGTGAGCACCCATCACCACTGAAATACAAACGTCGGTATCTGATTGTTAAAAACGTGACTAAATAGCATTTGTTAATGTTTATAGCTCCAACATAATCTGTTTTTTGGAGAAAAACATTTGATTTTAGGTTTCATGTTACATATTTGCATGTGTGGACTGTCACATGGATCCTCTCCCACAGCAAGACTGTCAGTCAACCTGTTGAAGCAGGAAGACGAGCAGGCAGTCAGTAGAGCTGTTGCTACAGCCCAGTCAGCTGCCCTGTCATTCGATAGCACCTGTTAGAGACCAGGTGAGCCTACGTGGAGCCAATGCTGGTTTTCTCCCTCTGAGAGAGTGAGAGAGAGATAGAGAGGGAGCAATATAGTGGAAGTTTTCAGACCCATAAATATTTCAAGAAGCCTGTGAAAAGCTACCTTTGTGTGTATGATTAAAGCAGCGCTTCAGAGTTGGGCCATGACCAGTGTTGTGGCACCCGACAATGGCTGAGTTCAGACTGATAGTTCGGCCAGCTGCTCATTCCCTGGCCAATGGGATCACTACGTCTAGTCTACTATCCTCAGTGCATCTTGCAGACTCGTTTCTACTTTACCTGCACTGTCAAAGTTTGGATTGTAGAATTGAATAAGAATTTTTCTAAAAACAAAAATGTAGATAAATGTTATCATAAACTTCCAGTATAGTTTTTGTTTATGAATTGAAATACAGTATATTATTGGGCCTAAGTGCAAACGACTAGAAACTGACGCTGAATGTGGTAAAATGTGTTAAAAACATTCAAAGCACAGCTTAATTTGTCATAATTATTGTTATTTTTTAATTTTGGTGCATGCAACATGTGTAGTTATAGCTTTGGACTTCAGATTGGAAGTAGGTTTGTCCTTAGGTAAACTCAGTAGCAGCTCATTGTTGCACAATATACACATGATAAAACAATCAACAATAGACCTCGTCAAACCACAACAGACCCTAAATCACTGCCATTTGTTTTAGAAACAGCCTTCACCCTAATGCATTCAGTCATACACTCCCTCCAGGCCAATCATTAACCATTTCAACCTCAGTTAGACCAAGTTGCTATCCTGCCATATGTGTCGATGCATAATTTAGCTGTCATTTCTTTTTTCAACCCAGCCTTTGCCATGCTTGCCCTTATTCCTCATCCCCAGAGGGGGTTGTTTGGTTATAGCAGTTTCCTTGCAGTAGCTAGCTCGTACTGATCTATTATCTGAGGTCAAACAAGGCAATTTCAACAGTGATTAAGACCCAGCTAGAATCTGGTTCACAGGACCTACATGCTTAGCCCAGACAATCACTTCTTCTGTATTCTTAAAGATAGCAGACTCTGCTCTGTTTACTCCAAATATATTTTTTAATGTTTCAATGTTTTAAGGATAATTTGGAACTATACCATATATCTCTTGAATGCATTGTTTGTAAAAAAGTGAAAGGCAACAGTATTTCTTCTCTAATCATTCTCCAGTATGCAGAAACCCCCAGTGCTTAAATAAAAAGTAAAATGTATTAGAGATGGAAAATACTTTTTGGATTAAATTGACCAACAGCAATCAGATGTCCTGGGCAGAGTTAGAGAAGAGCACACACAACGTTTGCTCTTTGTGATCAGTGGTTCGCAGAGCTTTGTGCTCAGAGAGAGAGGGAGATAGAGAGAGAGAGAATGTGGGGGTGAATGAGTTTAATGAGGAAGGGAGGGAGGAGCAAGGGACTTTGACAAGGAATCTTTTTATTATGTGTTTGATTATATACAGTATCAAACATACATTTAGTTTATTCAGCTATTAAACATGCTGCTTCTCTTTTTAAATGTTAGTGCCAGTTGGTAAAGTGTATAATTTGTTATATGTAGTAACAATAGAAGAAGATATTTATTTGAAGATATACTTACACCATCTTTGCTTCTTTCTATGTGCACTCTTGCAAATACTGAACGTCAACCTAAAACGAACAGCTGAGGCTAGATAGTATCAGTGCTTGTCCAGCAGTTCTTACAGTCAGTCTTTGTTTACTAAATACCTTCTCCTCTGCTGTTGGTCTTCTTCTGCTATCTTCTTTTTGTTGCACTGTGCAAAAAGCATCATATTCTAAGGTGATTTCCTTACCCTGTAACAAATTGAATGCTGGATATAAGGTCAGATATAAGTTTAATTAAATTCTAATAAAAGCAGGAGTGAATCTTAAAGTTGATCACTGCTTTTGACCCAGTATACATTGGACAGAAGGGGGTCAGACCACTTGAAACCGTGAACAAGCATGAACATATTATGTTTCCCAGGTGCTCTGTAGGTGTGAAGCAAGCTACTCCCTGGGGGAATAGTGGCAAGGGTGCCTTGCTGTGTGATTCCAGCCTCTCTGCCACAGAGAATTAGCAGATTGAATGTTTTGATTTCGCTGATAGTTTTGTCGGCAACATTGCGAAGTTTCTCTTCTGTTCATTCTACTGATGGTAGCTTTATGTCAATTAGACTCAGCGGGACTTTGTAATCTCCTTGGGTTTTAAATTAGGTGCTGTGATGTCACTAGATGACGCCATAGTTGCCATCTGGACATGGTGATGACTTCCTTTTGTGGTCATGCTGTTGCCCAGATCAGTGCACCACTGCGCTGCTGTGTCAACAGAAAAAAAGAAGAAATGCCTAAAGGAAGGAGCTTTTGGTCTGGGAACTTTTACATGCTCACATGTGTTAAAGTTCATTTGACAGTAGTTTTGTCACACGAGGCCAGGACATTTTCTTGTCTGTAGAGACGTTCGATTTTGTTGGCCTGTTTGAAATCTGCGAGGAAAACTAGGTTTTCTTGGTATAGACATTTGTATTTTGGTGCAATACTATGAAACATTGGAGCAGGTGAAGCCCTCAGCAGCAAGGAGCCCCCTGTTTTACCCTTTATTGTGCAATAATGCACACTGGCTTTTAACGCAGTCATGGCTGTGCAGTCAAGAACAAGGTTATGCAGTTATGTCCTCTTACAATAATTTAGAAATTTCAAATTATTAACTTGTACTTTATATAGAAGCTCAAACATCTCCTTAGAAGGTAACCTCATAAGTCACATAAAATGTACCCAAAACCTTACATGTCTCTATCGTAGGCCTGAAATCCTCTGTGTCCGATCACTAAGTCATCTGTAGGTGGGAGCCTTAACAGGTGTTTCACTCAGCAGGTTGTGTGGAAACGGTAGGTTTTTGTCTTGGCTATGTGTGAGTAAGAAAAATATATATATTAAAAGCTAAAAATATAATATAAAAATTGAAATGAAATAGTTGATTTATCCGCATCAAAAACTAAACAGATTTGACTGTAAGTGCTCAAGTCTAACAGTGAGAGTTGTTCTTTCTCACAGTTTTCTCACATTCAAACCCACACACATGCACACAGCTATGAGTTAAATAATAATTTCTAATATTAATATTGTGTGTATGTGGATTTCCTCTAGATCAAAAAAAAGAAAGAACATTTTCACGGCATTTCTCACCCAGTGAATCTCATCCACAGGATGTTGAGGATGTTGTAGTATAAAGCTTCCTCAGAGAGCAGATTTGTGTTAATTTGTTCAGCATGTCTGTGTAAAATGTAATGGCTCGGTTGTGAACCTGTGGTTTTGGTTCCCCAGACTCTCAATGCAGGAGTTGTAAAGAATTGTAGACACAGACATACAGTATATGAAGCTATCGGCATTAAAACCTGTCACATGTCCCTGGGCCTGTGCACTTGAAGAAGCTATTGTAAAGTCTTAATTATTAAGATTTAGTTTGAGGATCTTGTTATCATACTGTGTGTGCTCTTTGCTAGTTTGTCTGTATCATTGTATGACCTTGCAGGCAAAGCACTAGAGTGTATTTCCAGCTGTAGACATGCCTTTGAATTTAATGTTACAGTAACTTGCGTTCTGGCAACACAAATACATCTCAATCGCTCGGAATAAAACATGAGAATGCAATGTGTTGGGAGTTTGACCCCAGCTAACACTATTAAGAAAGAGAGGAGGGTGCTGACCAGCTGTTGATCAGTGATCTAAAGAGAGGCAGGGTGTCGTATGGCTGTGCCTGGCAATGGTCATAACAGTCGGCTCCTTTTTCGTCGGTACGTACGGTAGCCAGACAAACAAAGGACACAAAGTGTGACAGTGTTTACATTGAGTTGTTTTGACAGACATGATTCATAGCTGTGAGTTCTGAGAGGAATGCTGTGTATTTCTGTGCAACGACACAGACACACACTGGGGCTAATGACTGTTAACTAGCCACGGTGTAGTTGTTTAAGAAGTCCATCAGTCAACAGTGTTTATGGGACATTTAAAATGGAACACTCACAGTAAAGGTTGAACAAAAAGTATTCTTCCCTACGCAATGTAGTCTTTGCCAAATAAATATTTGAACCTGTGTGATGGTTAACAGAATTTATTTATGATTTATCATTGATGCCAGAAAATGTTCATGCTTATTTAAAAAATGTGCCAGCTCCAGTTGCATCTCAGTATTTTAACTCCCGGATTTTTTAAATATTACTTTTATTACAATTGTATATTGCAGGATGGCTCCGTTTGTGCCTGGCTGACTGGATGTTTTAGCCATTCCTCTGGGGCTAGCTGCAGACCATAATTGGTACACCTGTTGCTAGGAGACTTTTAAGTCCAAAGCCTCTCTGGCTGGCTGAGGTATCCTTGTGCGTATTTAACCAGCTTAATTGAGTACTGCTGCACCCACACAAATATAAGGAGCCCCTCTGGTATTACCTGCTGGGCTACGGATAGAGGCAGGCAGACACAACAAGAAAAAAAAAAGATTATTAGATACAGTGAAGAAACAATCACACTCGGTGCACAAACAAAATTGAGACCATAAAAGCATGGCATAGGAGTGGGATTTATTTCAAACACAAAGCTGAAAAGAGTTAGAAACAAAATATTATGACCATCTTGAAACCTCCTGCCCCTGCTAATAAATCTAAATGAAGTTATGGTGTCTGGTGACAAGGGTTTGAAAGAGAATACGACAGAAGCTGTCCAAGACTTCCTAATATTTCCACCAGCTTGGATGCATTAAATGATTTTGATCCCAGTGCTTAAATGCATGACCTAATTCTTGCCCGTCTCTGTCTCTGTCATTCATTTTCACATATTCTTTAACCCCTTTCCTTACCTGTCCATCTCTTTCTCTCATCTGCCTTCTTTCTTCTTATAATTTTCCTCCAGCTTTACAGTCAGGCTTTTTCCATGCCTTGACAGTTCACTCTCTCACACTCTTTCCTGCAGGATCTCACAGTAGACTAGCTGCCATAATGCAGGGAGATACAGACAACAATGCAGAGCCGTGTGGTCTGCACTGTGTGAACTGGCTGGAGTTGGTGTTGCTTGCCCCAGGGCTGTATTTGATGTAAACATGTTGGAAGCTTGGTTCTCATTTGTTGTAATCAGGCTTAGTGCACAGTTAGAAAACGATCACTGAGAGGGGGAGAGAGAGTCGAGAGAGAGACGCACGTGTGTGTTTGTGTGTATATGTCTGTGTGTGTGAGTAAGAGCGTGAGAGGGTGCGAGAGAGAGAGAGAGAGAGAGAGAGAGAGATGTGGGGGAGGATGGGATGGGGGAATAAGAGGAATTGAGCTTGGACCAGTCTAGCAAGGCCATATACAGCCCTCATGCAGTATACAGTAAACGCTCCTGTGTGTATGTGTTTGTGTGCATGTGTATTGACCTTGTTTAAACAAACAGTCACCCGGCCCCCTGGCTCTCTCTGCCCTCCCTAGTGTGCTGGGCAAACATCAGGCCTGTGTGTGTGTGTGTGTGTGTGTGTGTGTGTGTGTGTGTGTGTGTGTGTGTGTGTGTGTGTGTGTGTGTGTGTGTGTGTGTGTGTGTGTGTGTGTGTGTGTGTGTGTGTGTGTGTGTGTGTGTGTGTGTGTGTGTGTGTGTGTGTGTGTGTGTGTGTGTGTGTGTGTGTGTGTGTGTGTGTGTGTGTGTGTGTGTGTGTGTGTGTGTGTGTGTGTGTGTGTGTGTGTGTGTGTGTCCATAGATCCCAGGTTGTGGTGCCACAGTGCCACAGATGGGAAACCACTGCCAGATAAAATGGACCCACTCATGACCTTGACCACCATTGCTCCCATTTGTTGGAGCAATGGTGGTCACACACTCTCTCTCTCTACTCTCTCCTCTCTCACTCTCTCTCTCTCACTCACACACACACACAGACACACACACACACACACACACACACCACAAACCTATCTAAGCCCACACTTTACACCAATGTTAGTGTGCGTAAATCCACACATTCTAAGTAGCACACACTCTTCAACAAAAGCTTCAGAGATGTCGTTTACACCGACATGAGTGTAGGTAGCTACACGCTCTCAAACACAAACACACACACACACACACACACACACACACACTCACACACACACACACATACACACACGGTTGCATACACAGCGAGTCTCACCATGGCAACAGTGGAGCAACACAGAGAAACAACTTGGCAGAGTCAGGCGCTGGCTGTGAGAAAGTGTCGAGTTACGGCAGAGGGTTGGGGCTGAGGTAGGAGAGAGGCAAGGACAGGGACGAAGAAGGGAGACTGACAAAAGGGGAAAAGAGGTTGGAATAGTTGAAAGCAGGAAGGAACGTCATGAGTGCTGTAAAGGAAAGATGAGGAAAAGAGGAGAAAAAAGCAGGACAGGATGGAACAAGAGATAAACTGACTATGAATGGTAGGAGTGCAGGTAGACGTTGAAACACAGGATGTGCATAGAGACAATGTTTTACTGCAGGGAGATGGGGATGTTCGCCTTTCAGCCTTTTCCTTGTAAATATTTCATCATCATAACAGTTGGAGCTCAGATGAGTTCCTACCACTACCTTTTTTTTTTTTTTATTTAAACGAAAGTTAAAAAGCGTTGGTGTGTTTATGCCTGTGTGCCTGTTCATGTGCACGTAGCGATGGGAGATGTTTTTCCCCTCCACTTGCTCGCTTTATTACTGGATCAGTGGAACAGATGAAGGCCAAAAATAAGTTGGGACTTTATTTAGGGGGAGCTGACTATGTAACCGTATCCAGAGGTTTAATTTTAGGGGAGAGAATTCATCCTAAACCTGATCCACGGGCAGAAACAGCATCGGCGGCCATAAGGCAGCGACAGGCTTCAGCGGGCACGGGCCTCCCGGACATGTGGCAGGTTTTTAATGTCATTGTGGTTTAATATAAGAACTGATCTCTATCAAGCCTCTGTTACTTGCTGACTGACCAGCTGGGCTCAGTGCATTGTGGACGGGCAAAAAGGTGAGGAGTTGAAAGTGCAGAGACCACCCTCCTGTGGTATTTCACACTTAGGCACAGATTTAGGGGTTGGCGGAGGGGTGACTCAGGAATGTGAGACCAGTCAAGGGTGTGTGTCGTGTGCATTTCACTGCGGAGAAGTCTCCCCCGCCAGGACCGAGGCACTGTCCATGTGCCCTTGTTTACGTCCTGCTGGTTGAAGGTGGTGCTTTACCCATTTCTGAACTGAAGGTGCAAATGGGCCCCCTGAAGTGTTCTTAAACTGGAATTAGACAGGAACTAAAAATAGCGTTGAAGTAGGTCTTACACAGTTTAAATGATGTCTGTGGGATCTTGTAGAACATAGGGTTTTTGGTTGGGCCGTAACAATTGTCAAACGTTATTTGGGACACGCGAAGACAGAGCTGCGACACATCTCCCTGCCCAATCCCACACGCTGCCACAGGAGCAGGTGCAGCCTGTTGCGTGTGTGCGTGTCTGTCCAATCACAACCCCGGGACCACAAGCCTGCATAATCTGAAGTGACTATTATATTCAGAGCAATGAGTGTGGAGAATCGTATGTTTACCTTTTACAAAAGTGTGTAGTAATGTCTCAGGAGCCGATGCCTCATCTCTACAGTCTGAGTTCCGAGGAAAACATCAGACTCGACAGGCACACACCCTCATTTCTTTCCTATTCTTTGGTTATTTTTGTTTACATGATTTATGTGAAGTCAAGTCCAACGTGTTCTCAAGTAATCTTCTCTTTCTTTTAGAGGTGTGGATTTGGTGTATCGTTACACCCCTAGATCTTGGTTAAAAGCCAATTGCATTCATTTGAAAATTTAAGATCAATAAAAATCAACTGAAGTGTAGAGAGATATTCGAAAATAGTAGGAACCTGCTTCCTTTCCTGTTCAGCGTCCACCTTTTAAAACCACTTCACATTCTACGGTTTTCAAATTTGATCAAATTCAACTTAATCCAAAAAGAGAAAATTATATTTTTTAAGTAAGGGCTGTGACTGCGGCAGAGAATTAGCCTGCCTGTGTGGCGTGTTTCTGTTTGGCCAGGAGTGTTGATTCACTGGGACGGCTAAAGTGCTCTCTTTCTTTCAAACTCTCTAATCAGGTTTTTCCTGGTTGATTATTTGATTTGGAAATAAGTGCTGGCCTGCTAAGTGTATGTTTGTCAACATTCTGGCTCTGCACCAAATCCCTCATGTGCAGAGAAATAGAGTTAATACAGGAGGACACACAGAGGCAGAGATCAAGAGGGGAAATGGAAGGGGAAAAAAAACAATCAAGGACTTTTTTGCTGGTAGTTCTGGGCAGAACTGACAACCTGGAAAAAAAGGTTCATAGACAACTTCTGCTGCATTAAACTAATTAAACTGGCCTTTTTTTATTCCCCTTTTCTGTACTTTTGTAGTGCTCTGATATATTTCTGTGAAGCATGTTCAGTTTTTTATGTCTGTGTATCCTCTCTCACAGATGCATTCCCCCAGACACTGTTAACTCACTTAATGCTGTCTGGAACACACATGGTGCTGCGAATAAACATGCCTTGATTTATGGACACTCACACACACACACACACACACACACACACACACACACACACATGCACACACACACGCACACGCACACGCACACAAACAGATTTTCTTAGGTCACTTTCAATTACAAAAACCTTACCTTCCTTACCCTGACCTTAACAAATACCCAAGGAAGACCTTTTTTATATTTAAGGACACAAGGCATGTCCCGTATTCAATGGTCTTTTGTCAGAGATTTGTCCCAGAGAGTAGCCTATGACAGATTAACACTCACACATACTCTCATTTTGTACTTTGAGAATTACAGGCATGTGCACAGACACAGCGTGCAGACATGACCATAAAACAAGCAACACCACGTACAAGACTGTTTCTGCCTGTGACCCCATATGTCTTTGAATCCAGAATAATAGTGTCATTTATAGCCAGGGATCCATTCAGTCAGGGATGCTTAATTACCTGTTAGGTTGTTACTGGCAAAAATATATACTTTGATGTGGTTCTTAAGATCTAGTGTGGTTTTCAAAGATGAACCCATTAATGGTTTTTATAGGGGCCTCCCGCTGTTCCGTTCCTGCTACTTCCTTCCGAATACATTTCATGTGCCACATACAGTAGTTTCTAGCAATCAGCGGGTTGATTCCAAATGGACATGGTGAGAAACCAGACTCACAGTTTTTTTTTAGGGATACATGTTGTCTGTGGGGATTTACATGTGTCCTTGTGATGTGGAAGCTACCTTCTCAGGTCATCATCCCTGTGATTACTACAAGTTATCACAGGGATGAGAACAAATATCTCCCAGTGTAAAAGTGGTGACATGTACAGAGGACAAAGATGAGGATGTCAAGAGAGTTTGTAGAGACAAGAGCAGTGTGGGGGTGCTGTAAACAAGAGCATGCGATCTCCACAGCAGCGTCAAAACATCACTTCCTGCCTCGGTATGCTGCATCCGCCGGCTCCACTTCTCGTCTGAATAATACAGAGGATTTGTTGCTGTTTTGAACGCGTCCGAAAAGCATAGTTTGTATACGGCAAACTCAGAGTAAACTCCGAAGCCAATTCTCCGGATTTTACCTGGAGGTCATGTCTAAAAAACAGATTTAGAGGATGTTGGAGGAGCAGCAACATACTTTGGAGCTATGATGTTTTTCCTTGAAAACAAATCCTAGGGACTGGAAATTAATAAAGAAAAAGGAATCATTGATTCGACGTGGAAGTTAGATGGTTATTTGGAAAGGTCAGATCAAATCTCGAATCTGGTCTAGAGTCAAATAAATCACCTCAGTATCAGAATAATGATGTAAAGATTTGCCTCTGGTAGACTGTGTCTGTGTTAGCATTAATTTTCCCTTTGTGTCCCTTTCCTCAACTCTTATCTGTTTGAGCAGTTAGATAAATAAACAGCAGCACAGTATGATGACCTGTGTTCGTCATGTAGTTTCAAACGCTGGATGGTTTTTCCCACAGCTCACTCTGATGCTGTTCAATCAGCCTTGAGCTTTATTAATGACTTCAATGTAGGATTTTAACAAATACAGTTATACATGTTTAGGTAATTGCCCCTCTCTTAAAATGCAGTGTTAAGTAATAATAAAAAGTTTAATTCATTTTTACCAGCCAGGAATAGATTTTCCCTTGCATTATTTTAAACTCATCACTCCCTTGAGAACCATCGGGTTTTTACTGAGCTCAGTAGCAGAACCCTTTCAACATACAAGGTTTTTATTCAGCTCCGAACAGTAAAGCGTTATTAAGATTTAAGCTCCACCGCCCTGCCTGCCCAGTATCTGTCTCTGGAGGCTGGTCCTCGCAAATAACCCGCTGTAAACACGGCATATTTCAGTTTTCCAACGCTCAGGTCATCCTACCCCCATTCTGCCACAGGGGGCGACCACAGAAGTAACAAGTGAGAGAGAATGAGATGATAAAAGAAAGAGAAAAGAGAGGCATTGATATTTGTCTCAGGTGATCTGATGCTCAGTGGACAGATTATAGCTGGCATTTGAATGTGTCTCCAAATGTGATTGGATTTCACTTCTCCACTCTATATGCAAATACAAACATGCGTAGTTAACACAGCTAAAACAATGTGGCCACATGAGTCCAGATTACCTCAGAATGTGTGATCCACTCTCAAATGCGTCCTAAATTTGTCTTGGGTGTGTTCACAACTGAACTTAGAGCTATGTTATTGGATCGCCCAAGAAGGATGCTGCATGATACAATGATACAATAGTGAGCACAGATACAAGTAAGTCCAATGACAGTTGTTCCCATGAAGACTTGATTCCACCAGTGATCCCAACTCACCTTTTACCAGAGCTGGAACTAAGTCATGTTTAATAATCCTGCTGTAAACCAGTTTACTGTTAAATACAGTTTAATAACGGCCTCAGAGGAAGACAGAATTTGGAAACCAAGCAGGTATGTCTTTGGTGCTTACTCTCAGATATGTTTCCAGTGCTTGTTGTTTTGGAACAGCACATGACAAATCCAAAGCCACACCCACTTTCTCTCCACTCACCACACTTCTGTACCAAACATTGACACAGCGGTGCGTGATGCAAAGCTGCAGGGAGGAAAGGGGTCAGTAGCCAGCTGCGGTGGGGATGAGGCTTGGCAATTCCAGGGGTGAAACAGCAATGAAAGACCTTGTTCTTCTCTGTAACCCTCAATGGGCTGCCCTCCATCCAAACTGGAGGTGTGGGTTTATGAGGGCAGCACGGTGGGAGTGTGCATGTGCAGGGGCTGCCATCATGCTGTCACGGAGTCTGCCAAGTACAACATTCCCACAGTAGTGGCATTGTGTGGCCGGTGTGTTTGTTCTGTCCCTCTGAGGAGGAAAGGTCCTGCTCTCCTTTCCATCTTCTTCTTGTCTCTACACAAAATGCAATGCTTTTCCCTCATTGAACATCTCACCTGTCTGAGTTGAAACGATGCACTCACAGACTAATGGAGAGACTGACTGCTGCCTTGTGTCAAATGCCAACCAGGTTGGACCGCATGAACCACTGGACACCGTTGACATTTTTATTAGCAATTTTTTCCTCTTCAACCACAGTGTAAACACTAAAAATCTTTTCATATGCATGAGACCTCACAGGGAGAATCAAGGGTCATATGAGTGACAGGTTTTATGTAAGATGATCTTAGATTTAATATGTATTAGAGGAGATTAGCATAAATATGACACTTCCAGAGATTTCTACATTAGTTAAAAAATTTCTGGTTATGTGCTGTTGTATTTTTACCACTTTTTAGGAGGATAGGATTTCTCTCATCTATTTGGTTTGTTTGTTTGTTTGTTTGTAAGCAAGATAACACCTAAAATGAATGGATTGCCCAGTGCAGATCTGGATCTGAGGGCGGATCTAGTAATTATTTTTCATTTTCTTTAATAGATAGGGTGTTCCTTCAAATTTTAACTGTTTTGAGTAATTCAATTCTGTGAGTATGTGAAATTTGGAGCAGCTTGACTGAATTTAAGGAGACTGTTGTGCATTGGCGGAGCGAGGCACCATTGTGTTTTTTTGTGTTATTGCTTTGATTGTTTACGATTGACCCTACCAGCATGCAGTGACTTCATCCTTTTTGTGTTAACTGGTATGATGGTTTAGTAAACCAGTTGTTGGACCTCTTTAGTGTCCTTGCATTCTGTCATTTTTTTCCTGTGAGACCTAGTGCAGCTGCAGTACAGCTTTTATTTTCTTGGAGAAACTGACTCAAGCTGGTTTCAAGGTTTCTTTTAGGTTTTGGAGGCAACCCTGTCCTGCACAGAATCCAGTTCAGAGGCAGGTTTGCAAGGGATTTTTTTTTTTGGGACTATTAGTAGAAAACACCAGTGTCAAACTGGTTGGGGGCCAAAGCGCCAGATGAATCTCCAGTTGCCCTGCCAGAAACACCCCCGACCTGACATTTAGATTCCCTCTAAAAAAAGGTGGCCCTCTGAAGGCAGTGGAAATGAAAAGAGTATTCCTTTGTTCACACCTCTCTCATCTGCACCCTGAGAACTCACATCTGTTTTTACTCTGTTTTTCTGTCTTTATATGTCATGTCTCAGCTCATTGGCTACAGCGAGAAGCCCGTCAACCTGCAGATGTTCATAGGGACGGCGGATGACCGATACTTGAGGCCGCACGCCTTCTACCAGGTGCACCGAATCACCGGGAAAACTGTAGCCACAGCCAGCCAAGAAATCATAGTCACCAGCACCAAGGTTCTCGAAATTCCTCTGCTGCCCGAGAACAACATGTCAGCCTGGTAGGTGTCAGAAGCACTTCAGGGTTAAATTACTCAGTTATGAGTTTACCACCATGAAGGAAGCCGTGTCCAAGGAAAAATTTGCATTTTTATAATAATAAAGCATAACATCTTAAAAAGACGATTTTATAGATCTTTTAAATTGAAACCAACAGATGAAACGGGTACAGGAGAATAAAATGAGGGTTTCCCATGGAGCAGTGTGAGACCTTCTCATTTAGTGTTGTAATAAATCATATTCACAGGCATTTTTAACTTGTGATTCAACACTTAGTTTTCCTCTCATTGCCAATCCCCTGCTGGGCCTGTTGTTGGATTTATTCTCTCCCAGGCCCTACCTTCTTAAATATATCTTCGATTACTGCCATCACTGTGGTGCCATATGGGGCCAACTATTTCCTCTCTACCTTGCAGCATCGACTGCGCCGGGATCCTTAAGCTGCGGAACTCCGACATCGAGCTGCGGAAGGGAGAGACAGATATAGGAAGAAAGAACACACGGGTTCGCGTTGTGTTCAGAGTGCACATCCCTCAACCTAACGGGAAGGTGCTGTCGCTGCAGGCTTCCTCCATTCCTGTGGAGTGCTGTGAGTGTTGACTTACTACACACACACACACGCAGACACACACACACACACGGACACAAACATGTTCATTCAGAAATCTACGTGTGATATGAAAATCACACACAGATAAGCACCCAAACCTTGGCACACATTTCTTTGTTAGAAAACTCAACAGGATAGGATGTTTATTTAATTTACTTCCTCACTCTCACTTAAAGTCACTTTAGATAAGAAGGTCTGATAAAATTTAAAATGTAAATGCAGTGCCCTTCTAGCCGAGCAGTTACATAATATATACCTTCGGGCTCTGCAATAAATCCGACTTTTCCCTCAGGCTCACAGAGAGTTGTTAATTCTTGAAGCCAGGTTTGATAGTTTTGTATTAAACTGCATGACATTATCAGAAGTTCATTTTATTTTTATTAACCATCTTTAGTGTTACTGAAACAGCTCAGCTAATGATCATCTTCTTTTCTCCCCAACCCCTGCTGTTTCTCTCCCAGCCCAGCGCTCAGCTCAGGAGCTACCGCAGGTTGAGAAATCCAGCCTGACCAGTTGTGTAGTCAGCGGTGGAGAAGAGCTGGTCATCACAGGCTCCAACTTCTTCCCAGAGTCCAAGGTCATCTTCCTGGAGAAAGGCCCTGGTAAGTGTCGTGTCAGCGCAGCGGCCTCTTCTTGAACCGGCACTGCAGCAGAAACAGGGTGTGCCAAGTACATGTGTATAAAATCATACTTTCTTCTGTCTGACAGACTATATAAGAGGGGCTGCTAAAGCATTTCATGTGTCAATTATGTGCTCCGTTGGACACGTTTTGTAGATTTTGCAAATGCTGCAGAAGTCAGCAGAAGGTTATGATTTAATGAGTCATGGTTGATACGTGTCTATGATTCAGGTCACTTGTCTTTTTCTCTCTCTTCCTCACAATTATCACAATGGAATAGAGATACCTCAAAATCTTGTAAATAAAAACCAACTGTTCAAACCCCTTATTAAAACCATGCCTGTGTGTGCGCGTGCTTACGTGTGTGTGTGTGTGTGTGTGTGTTGGTGTGTGTGTGTGTTTGACAGTTCTCAGATCACATTTATCATTATCTTAGCCTCAACAAGTCAATCTTTTCCCTCACGGCATTTTATTGAATGTCAAACAGATTTACCATATGTCTGCAAGTGATGACTGACAAGTCAGAATGACAAAGACAAAGACTTATTTGGAAGAATATGGTCCTGAAACAAACATTACATTGTTATTTCTTATGTTTATATTACATATATAATATAGTCATTAAAAATTGTAATTTGATAATAATGCTGTATACACTAAATAGATACATTCCTATTCTTTCAATTGTTTTTTCATGATTATCAATACACACATGTTGTCTCTTAGTGCAAAAAACAAATCACATTAAAGTTAACATTCACTGTCTGCTTTTATGAAATCACTGCACAACCTACTCCCACTGCTATGTTTCACTTCCAGTGTGTAGATTTTGGAGTTTGGGACTAAGGCTGAATGTGGACTAAGTGGTTGTCTCCTAAAACTTTTTATACTCTAAAAGTTGTTTAAATATCTACTTTAACAAATGTCTAAGCTGAAGAGTTTACTTTCTTAAACTCCCTGTGCTTTTCATCATGTTTCTTTTAAGTCACCCTTCTTTCTCTGCCTTATCTTTTTACTTGTCTGTACACCAGTCCACAATCAAAACACATGTAATGGCTGTTCTCTGAGATGGAAATTTTAAATGAACAACATTCATGGAGCCAGTCTCTGCCTGCCCGAGGTACCATTACCATGTAGAGCAACAAAATCAAGTTCACACACGGCAGACAGCCGAGCAGTGATGTCTTTATGACTAAGAGCCATTCTCTTTAGGTTTTCTAGAAGAAAGAAAAACAGCCTGGAGGAATGTATTTCACTCTTTTAGGTGAACCAGGTGAGGCATGGCATGGAGAAGTAGTTTGGTTGAAACAACTTGCTGATGGTCACTCTTTATAGCAGAACAGCAGTGAGTGGAAACCTTCGGGAGGTGCATCTTGGGTAGGGAGGACGGCTGGGCCCCATGGTGCACGAGGGCAGTGGACTGTGGAAGGAGACAGAGAGAATATGAAAGGGAAGGGGGAAGATGATGTTGATTAGGTTTGTGTAAATTATCCCCCTCATCATGCCTAATCCGCCTGCTTTAGTGCAGAGAGGCACTGATTGGACTAAGTGCAGGGATGGAAGAAAAGAGAGAAAGAAAGAGGTAATGGGAGATATTTTTCAACCATCGCTCATAACTTAGAGACAACAGTAGATTCATGAGGAGCTTGAGAGAACGGCCTGTTGTTTCTAGTACACAGAGATTACGGGAAGGTTTTATGAATTACTTAACTAACTATATACAGGCACAGGCCGGAGCAGTTGTTGTTCATGTGGGATCCTATTTTAAAGTAGATAAACAGTCAAAAGTAATAGAGTGGTTAAGTGCAGGTGCTGTTCTGGTTCCTTCACTTGGTTCCTCAGAGTTTAGTTGACATGTCATCCAAACTTTTTTGGACACTACACTGTTTAATTTACTTATTCAAATTAATTTGACAGGTGGAAGTGAAAGGCCTTTACTTTTACCAGTGGACAGATATTCCTCTTTGAGGAAAAAGTGGGAAGAGAAAAGAAATACTATTGATTTATTCATTTATATGTATTTATTTAGGAGAGGGGAAAGTCTATAAAAAAGAAAGACAAATAGGGGCAAAGGTACGGACCTAAGCAGCTTTTATAGTAAGAGGCATTGTAGAAACTAAATAGATGGATAGATAGATAGATAGATAGATAGATAGATATATCGAGTATTTCTACTTAATCATGAATGATATTATAGTAAACTGGACTTCAAAGGCTCTAACACTGACTGCCCTGAGTAGTGAGTAACACAGCATATGTACTCAGTGGTCACCTTGTTGTTTCTGTTACAACAGCTGAACAACAGCGGGCTCCTGGAAAGCTGTTAGTCTGCCGTCGTAACATAAACAGCAATTACCTTCTTTATTTGTGTTCGATCATGCGGCACCGTGAGTCCACGTTCTTGTCGGCCCTCTGACTGGGGCTGGTACTCGTGTTTGGATGATCCGAGTCATTGTCTCAGTGTGGTATGAGGTTCTTGTCAGTGCTTGTTGTCTGACAGAGCATGTGGGGCCCTTGCTCCTGCCTGTTGAATGTCAACAATCCACGCTGCAATAATGCACTGATGTCAGCTGCATAGACATTCAAGGTCATTTGCTCATTCACGAGTTAAGCTCTACCTTTACAATAGAGACACTCTCTTCAGGGGTTTGACTGCCTAATGTGGCAGTGGATTATTTCAACTAAGGCTAATGTTAGGGTGAGGGCAGAACAGGAAAATTAACTAAGTTAAGTTAAACCTAAAACTAGAGTATAGAGTTTTAGGTTTTAGTATAAAGCTGAAAAGAGACAGGGCTCACAACTGAGCACTTTCTTTGTTAGAAACTAGACTTAAGCCAGCTGTCTGTGCAGACATGTTGCAGATGCCTGACAGTGGTCTTGGGGTGTATCCTCTGGGTTTTGAGGAGGAGGCCATGCAGGTGCAGACTATACTTGCACCATTTGAGCACAGTGAAACGGGCGACTGCAAATTAATCTGCCTCCGCAGAGAGTCTTTTCAGTACTTACTTAACTGCCAATGTTTTTATTCTTCACAATGCTGCGATAGCTGTGATTTCCCCAAACCACACAGCAAACCTGCTAGTGTTTTTCACCCCAACTGCTTCCCTTCGAGCAGCTGCCCCAAAGATGTCTGGCCAAATAATTAACTCCCTCATAGGAAAACTGGAAAGGATGTTTTCTCGCCAGAAAGCCTGGCAGTGTGTTAAGGCATTTTAAAATAAACACAATTATTCCAGTGCTCCCTCTTTAATTTTAACCAGGTAAGACAAACAGCAGGATATTTGGAAATTTGATTACCATTTAATAGCTGTTAAGATTGTCTCCATGGGGCTTCTGGGCCTTTAAAAAAATTACATCATGCCAATGTCTCTCAGTTCTCCAGGACAAATTGAAATTGTGTTTCAGCATAAGCGTCTTGTGGTTCTTAAGCCCTGTCTGTTTGAGAAAGTACTGTACCCTGACTTAGATAAAACTAAACAACAAAATAAATAGTTGAGAGCTACACCACATAGAGACAGCTACTTAGAAAAATATCTCAGTGATTCAAGTGGGTTTAAAAAGCTGCAGTTATGGCTGATTATATTATAGTTAGCCATCAGTTTTTAATTATATTAGTTTTCACTCTACTGAAGTTTTAAATTCCCATTTTAGAGGTGTGCTTTGAAGTTGCATGTCTGAATGATTTGGTGGCCGTTTTATGTTCAAAATTAGAAGGGATGTGGTCAAATGTTGTATTCTGCTTCATCACCAGTTTATCCCTTTTGCCATTGTAGGAATATCTCTCGTTTGCACTCGAGAGATGCTAGAGTCTTTTCAAATATAACTATCTGTCGATTGTGACAGTATCTCTCATAGCTTTGAGATTACTAATACTCTAATCTAATGAAACAGCAGTGAGTGTGACAGCTGACATTAAGCCTTTACAACAAATTGTTTTCAGATTAAATTTTATCATGTGTTGTGTCTTTGACCATTTATAGCACTGAGAGTATTACTATATTATGCATTTATCCATGTGTTTTTTCTTTTAAATCTTTTTTCTAGATGGACGACCACAATGGGAAGTTGAGGCAAAAATAAAACGTGAGAAAACTCAAGGAGTACGTATTTACATTATTTATCTCTACCATATCTCTACACATTTTTTATATGTAATACTTAGTTAGAAATTACTTAAAATTTAATATATTTTTATTAATTTTAAACTTATTTCTATGTACGTAATGATTTTTTTTTGTAGTCATGCATTGTGGTGGAGGTTCCTCCCTACCACAGTAAGACTGTGGGCTCAGCAGTGCAGGTGCAGTTTTATGTCTGCAATGGCAAGCGGAAAAGGAGCCAATCACAACGCTTCACTTACCTTTCAGGTGAGATAATTGGGTCTAATGATTTTTAGAAGGAAGGCCATGGAAATATGTTCGGACTCGTTCAGTTTGTCGCTGCAAAACTAAATAAACAAAATCCTGTGACAAGTTGCCAAACATTTGCTCTTTTTAGTTATTTAGTCACAGTATTTCCCTGCAACTCATTTTATAGATGCTTACACAAAAACATTGTGTAAGGTGCATTCCTCTGGGTTTATGACTTCCTGATGTTGTTAGTCTCCATACAAGTTACAAGAAACTGACAGCAAAGACAGAGACAGAGACAGCTGTAACATGCATGTCGTGTTGCAAACGTCTGTACAGCGGCTTCACTAACCCAATTTCTCTCTTTCTCTTGCTAAACAAAGCATTGCTGTGGTGTAAAGGGGGCTCTTCCACTGAGCATAACAATAACACCTGTCAACTGTTTATTTGCTAAAACCCTAAATTCCTGTGCCAACTTTTTTCCCCCTCACATGTACTGTATTTGCATGAGGTTTTATGATGCAAATCTTTTGCTATCCAGGAAACTTTTACTTCACGTGTTCTCGGAGTTGTGGCTTCATACAATTATTGCAGCAGCAAGGAAATTCAATGATATTTTGATCTTCAAGTTTCCTCAACGTTTTTCATTAAAATCAAATTCCTGACTTTGCTATTTGATATTGTTGTTGTCAGTTTTTTTTTTCCTCTTCTAGAAGCCAGTCAAACCGAAAACACTGTTGGGCGGAATATAATAGCATATAACCATTTTTTGCAACATATCCAAGCCCTGAGCTTTACCGCAACAGTGTATGTGTGTGTATGCGTGTAACAGCGGCCTTGCCCCTCCACCCACCCAGCGTTTCTGTTTGCAAGCACGCCCACTCACACAGGCAGTTCCTGTTTTCCCCGTTTACAGATTGTTGCAACCAATCAAAGCAGAGTAAAATAACCCTGCTTTGTCAGACAGGCTTGGTCGCTGACAGCAGAAGTGTCAATATCCTGAACACCACGCTGTATTATGTCAAAAAATCTCCTAATAAGTCAAGATTAATGTTTCGTTGTGGGCTTAGCTGAGCTGATGTTCTCAGCCAATTAATTATAAATTCTGAGAAGACTGTCTGGAAAAATTTGACATGTTTATTCTGAAAGTTGAGGAACACAACCTCCTTCGTTCCTGTTTATGTTTGGAAATTGCTGAATATTTCAATCAATATTTTCCAATGTAAGGAGAACACTGTTAATCAAACCTAACATGCAGTTGCGCAGACTTTTAATCAAGCTGACCTCAGTTTACGTACAACCATGTTTAAATATCCCCCCTATTACCCCGTTCTTGATCTCAATATCCCTCTGGCTGGATTATCAGGCATGACAGGGTGAGTAGAGGGCACGATCAGTGAACTTGTTTGTTTTGTTGGTCGGGTCTGGGCTGGAGGGGATTCAGCTCCTCTTCCCGTACAACATTTCCCTTGATGGCACCCAGACTGACAACATATGCTCTCCCTCTGATTCAGAGATAGATAAAAATAAAATCACTGTCACAAGGCACCAGATTGGGAAATAGGTTACGGAGCTGTTGCAGTAAAGGGAATGGCCCCATTAATATCAGACTGTCACTCAGTTTTAGTTTTTTTAAGGCTGCTTTTTTTTTTTATCTGGAAGGAGACCCACTTCACAATACATACATTCAGAGACTGTGTTTTTCTGAATTTACAAGATGCACTATTTCACCATTGAAGCAACAGAATGAGAGAATAAATGTGTTGGGGTTGTGTCTTTTTTTCATTTTTGAACCCTGTCCCCTGTACCTATGTTAAAAGGTATTCACTTGAAAAATCGATATATTATCTTTTCTGTCTCATCTTGTAGTATTTGATTGACGGACATAACTGACTTTCTGTTTTGTTCTTTCATCCCCTTTCTGTTTCCTTTAGTCATGGTGAAACAGGAGCACAGGGATGAGCTGGACCATCCTGCAATACCCCCTATGTCCATGCCCCTGGCACATGCTGCCAGTCTGGTGCGCACCCAGCTGCCTTCTCCTGAGCAGGGCCACCAAACAGATAACCTTCTGTCCAGCTCCCCTCATGGCCTGGCTGCAGGCTCTGGAGCTGGCCTGCTACCCCTGCAGGCCCCTTGCCCCTCCCTGGGCTCCCCATCTTTCCAGCAGCTGCCTCACCTCCAGAGTCGCAGTTTGCACCACCCCCCTGCGGATTGCCACATGACGTTCCACCCGAGCTCTGCTCCGGCTCCTCTTCCTGCTCCTCCCCGTCCCTCCTACCAGTCTATGCAGCACAGCCACGGTCATAGCCTACCTTTCAATGGCCAGTCCAGCCTTCCTCCTCAGGGCTACGAGAGGATGCCCTTTCAGCAGAGCCCCACTGCAGCATCACACCCAATGGGTTTGGGGATGGTGTACCCCTCTTCCCCTTGCTCCTCACCATCAGCTCCCTCCTCTTCAAGCATTGCTGGGTCTCCGCAGAGTCAGCAATCTCTGCTTTCGCCCTCATCTCCACATCTCCACACACTTGCAGGCTATCACTGCTCTCCAAATCCAACCCAGGTCTCTTCTCCCAATTGTCACCCCCTTGTAGGGCAGCACTCCTCCCAGCTGCAGAGGGCCCTGGGCTACCACCCGGTAGGTCAAAGGTCAGCCTCTTGCCCCACACCATCCAGCGCACCTCCGCCAAGGATGATCCCCTCTCCGCACTCCGGGCCTTCCTCCCCTCAGCTCCACTCGTTGCCCTACCAGTCTCCCACCTCCTCCTCCCCTACTTCAGGTGGCAGTCCTTTGGGGCCTCTTCAACAGCAGCCCTCTCCGCAGGCTACAAGTCCAGTCATGGCCAGCCTGTCCCCTGCAGCAGTGGGCCCTCTGGTTCACCCTCTGAGCCCTCAGGGTCAGTTCCCATCAGACAGCGAGAGTCTGAACATCAAGGAGGAACCAGAGGAGAGGGAGCCCACCTTCCGCTCTATCGGCCTGCAGGACATCACGCTGGATGATGGTAAGACTGCTTCAAAAATGATTTTAGAACTAGCTACTTTTTTTACTTCAAATGTGATAAAGAGAGAGGAAAAAAATTAAAAGCAGGTTCCTAATGAGTTGTTCAACTGTTTCTAATTTGAATTTTATGGAGGCCTTCACACACAGAGACACATACATGGTCATTAGAAACAGACAATTTGAAATAGTTAATAAAGAAAGGTGAATTTTAGACAAAGACGCCCAGTTTACCCACTTTAGCTATGTAAACTGTATTCGTCTCTTTTGATTACTTTGACTGTTACTCCAGTTTTCTGTCAGCTCAGTGATTCTGCTCTCATTATAACATTTTCTTTTCTTCACTTTTTTTTTGGAGATATTTAGAGCAATCTCATTGTTGTTCAAAAACAAGCGGCCGCTGAGGCATGAAATTTACCCTACAATATGTGGCTCACACGATAAATTTGTATCTGATGATGTAAAACAATACAGAGCGCCTGTTGTTGTATTTTTAAGGGGCTGAAACCTTGATGCCTGATTACGCCGATAGCGTGTCATCTGTCACTGCAGCACAGTATTGTGTACACAGGTTCATTACTGAGGGAAGGGGTCTTGTGACTTAGTATTGGGTATCATAGACACAATAGGACTGATAACTCTAGTGTCATATTAAAGGGCATAATTGTATGCAAGCAGCTTGGAGATGAATTACACTTTGTGTTTTTTTGAGAGAGGGAGAGGATCGCATCATTTTGTGCCACTTATGATGGAGCACAAATGCTACAGTTGTGTTCTGCTGCAGTAATTACATCCTGTGTGTAGCTGTGTGTATGCAAGTGTGTGTATACATGTGTTAACAGGTCTCATTAGGATGCTGGTCTCTCATTAGAGTAACTTTTTTCTCAACCATGACCTTGACTTCTTCACTGAAGAAATGTTCCTTTAAGCTCTTCTAAATCATCAACCTCCGTATCTACCTTTCAGAGCCTCGTGTGGTTTTGTTAACCCCTGTGCCATATTCAAATGAAGGTTCTAAAGGTTTAGGGTTAATAAACAGCCCGCTGACTCTTTGTCAGGTAGATGTGATATTGGGTGTTAGCAAGGGTCAGCCTAATTAACACATGGTCATTGTCAATAAGTCATGTGTGAAAGACCAATGACCATTCATCAGTGTGTAATACTTATGCGTACACACACTTTAAACATGTAGTCTGTGTTAAAAAGCCTGATGAAAGCCTTTCTCAGCCTCATTGTTCACACCATTACATGTATAACCATGGGAGACTATAAATATGTTTACCACATTATGCAGTAGCTCGGTTTTAGTTGGTCTCTTCTGCTGTCACACAGGCACAGATTATGTGAAAGTAGCTGCCTGCGTTCACACTCAAGAAGTGTGAGAAAAGTTTGTGAGTGACACGGTTCAGCCGGGAATGTAAGCTCTCCCTTTGAGCCTGTGGTTAAAAATAGCTTTCTGTGCCAGCCCAGCTCTGTGGGCCATATTTTGAAGTCGCAATGCAAAACTCAGATTTGAGATTTAGAAGGTCGCAGCACATTTACCCAAGTTTGACAGACAGACAGACCATGATTTACTGCACACATGAGACTCCACATCCATGCTCAGGTCAATCAATATTTGGTTCCAAGTTTTCTGGTGACTTTGTAGTATTATATCCGCTGGCTACAATGGCTAATTGTAAACCAAAGAGGTCTCAGTTAGCATCAGTTTAGCTGACCCAAGTGCCTGGAGTTCATTTTATTTGTCACAGCACGCAAACTCAGTTCACAGTTAGCATGGGCTAGCTCAGCCATAGCCAAACCCTGATATCACTAATCCCTTAGCGCAACAGTGGTCATCCAGGAATGTGGTTGTAGAAATAATACAGCCTTTCTTCCTGTGCACAGGGATCTTCTGTCCCCGATGCATGGAGGCCCGCACAGGGCCAAGCATTCATAGTTGTGCTCAGGTGAATGTGAGTCGCGCTGCAATTATACCAATGAAACGCTAGTGGTGGAAGAGTTTATATTCTGGTGTTGAGTGTCTTCAGGTTTGTGGTCCCCTTTACAGATATTCTGCCATCTCTGTTTACTTTAGAACCAAGTCCAGTGTTACTAAACAGATTGTGTTGGAGATGGAGATGATAGATTTGAAGAGCAATTACTTTTTATAAAAGAACTGCAAAATATAAAAGAAAGACATCATCTGTGTTCATTCCTTTAACTCAATTCAAGGGTACAGCATAGGGTTACAGCGTAGCTTCGACTAGGGCTGCTCGATTATGGAAAAAATCCTAATCACGATTATTTTGTAAATTTTCAAAATCACGATTATTTAAACGATTATTAATATGTGCCCTTATTCTGAAGTCTATGCTTTATTTTTTTAATCACTTCCGGTTCCGGTAAACAACGATGACGGCTGCGTGTCTTATTCCTCCGTGAAACCAGGATATCTGTGCCCAGTTATTCAAACCCTTAATGATTGCAACCCTAACACTCTATGACCGACTGACCGGCGCGGAGAGGGGGGAGCGCACTTAAGAATAGCGGTGCGCGGCGCGGCCGCTACATGGTTTGCTGCTGCTTTTCCACTCGCGCTGTTTTTTTCACCGTCGGTCAACACACACAACTCGCCTCCTTCACTTTACTGTTGCTTGAGAGTGAGTGCCATTCAGCTGGGCAGCTGAATGCTTTGGGGGAAGGACTGAATTGCGCATGTGGAAAAAAAAGAGCCAAATAATCGTTTCAACTCGATTATAGTAGTTTGGAGATCGTTTGACCCCATAATCGTAATCACGATTAGATTTCGATTAATCGAGCAGCCCTAGCTTTGACGCAGAAGCATGAATTGGCCTTACTGACTCTCTTTACAATGATAAATTGCAGTGGTGTGACTCAATGCACACCATTTCTTGTCAGTGTTCAGTGGTTAAGCTGCTATGCTTCTTCCAGGAATTGCTTGATAGGGGAAAGACCTTTTCTACAATTAAAGTGTACTTAGCAGCCATCTCAGCATGTCATGTGTGCTTTAGGGATAAGCCTTTAGGCCAGCATTCATTAGTTTGTCGATGAATGAAGGGTGCATGCTGCGAGTTCCTGGTTTCCATGCAACTGCTTTCTCTGAAGGTGTTTGGATGCTCTCTACCATAACTACTGAAGGTGGGAATGATGTTTATTTCCCTTTAATCACACTAAAGTATGTAGGTGTCTTCAGGGGATATCCATACACATTTCCTGCTTGCAGTCATATCCAGGGCTCGCCAAGATCCGCCTGTGACCCAGCCCAGCCTAAGGTGGTGGAGTCAACCTACACATTTCCCACTGTGGGATATTTCGGCACTCCCCGGTTCTTTGATAACTAAAGCTGCTTACAGACATGCACTGGACTTGGCATGTTCCTCAGTATTTTCTTTGAAGCTATTGCATGTGTGAATGCAAATGTCAGAGTGAGACACTCTGTAGTTTCTACGGACTTCATCCAGCCTGACCTCCAAGCATAAAGTCAGTAGAAAGTTGATTCGTAAAAACCACAGGGGAGCCGCTGGATACACTGTGAGCAGGTGGGGGGATTGATGACGCCTCTAACAAGCGACAGAAGCAAAAGGAAAAAAAAAAAAAACATCTCCTAGTAAAAACTTGGTGTCACACACGCAGATGACACAGGCGAAGATTTCAAGAGAGTTTGTGAAGATAAGAGCTGACTATGGTGTCGGGATGCTGTCAACAATATCACGTGATGTACGCAGCAGAGTTAATACGTCACTTCCTGCCTCTTCCTGCTGCACCCAGCTGCTCCACCTCTCGCCTTAATAAGAGGATTTGTTGCTGTTGTGAACATGTCTGCCAAGAAAACCTCCCGCTGTGTTGTTCATGTGTGAAAGGCAAATTCTGGGTAAACCCTGTAGCCAATTCTCCGGATATTACCCGGAGGTCATCACTATCACTTTCCCCCTTGCATAGACAGAGAAAGGAACTGGTGTTGAATTATTTGAGAGGGGCTGGTCAACTGTGACAATTTGGGGCAGGTGACAGATAGTTCAACCTGTCTGTCACTGAAAGACGTGGTGTCATTGGAACTTCTCTAGTTGGTCATGCTACTTCCAGTGCAACTCTCTCTGTTGTAAAAGAACATTAAGTATTCCAAAAGTTCATCATACATGAAATACACTCCTGCAGTTGTATCACAGATTTGAGTCAGTGGCCGGCACAAGAGGAAATACAAATGTGAGCGTGTAGAAAACTGTTCTGGTTAGCAAGCAGATGGCCCTGGTGACGCACACACGAGCATGCTTGAGATGTGTGTCTTTGTGAGAGAGAGTCGCACACACATATAGGTGCTAGATTGTGTGTGTGTGTGTGTGTGTGTGTGTGTGTGTGTGTGTGTGTGTGTGTGTGTGTGCTGGAGACACAGGAGATGAAAAGACAGACTGACAGACAGATGGACAGACAAGTTCAGGATCCAACCCCACTGCAGGGTCACTCAGCCGAGACATTCAATCTGAAACATACTTGGCATTTGAGATTAGACCAGTGTGCAGTGGATAATTTCATACATTTTACGATATAAACTGTTTACACATCATTTTATTAGGGATTGCTATGGAAGACTGGCTAAAGGTCAGAAATGGCGAACAGAAATGATGTACGTGTTTAATAATGACTCAAACGCACATACACAAAGGATGCGACACACATTATCCTTTTGGTTTTCAAATAAACAAATCAGGGCCTGAGCTTATCTTTCAAATGCACCTTTTGTTTACTCCTCTGTCTGAGGCTGAGCGGACAGCTAGCTTAGCCATCTAAACTCAACCAGCAAAAAACGACACTGTTCTCATATCTGTCTGCTAAAGAAGTAGCCCCAGCCAGCAGCCAGTTAGCCTACCTGAGCATTGAGACTGGAAACAGGGAGTAAGAGCCTGGCTCCCTCTAAAGGCAACAGAAACCACCTGTCAAACACCTCTAAAGCTTTCCAATTAACATGGTATGTCCAATCCATTAAAAAGTAACTGGAAAAATGTCATATTATGCTTTTGGTTGTCTCCCAGACTATTGCTTGATGGGAAGCAGTCAGTGACAGCCCTTGTAAAACTGCTACGTGCTGTTTTAACAAGATATTAAGTGTTAATTACTATGTTTTAGAGGTGCCAGTGTGTTGATGGATTACCTCAGGAGAGAGCCAGACCAGCTGTTCCCCCAGGTTTCCAGTCTTTATGCTAAGCTAGGCTAAGTGGCTGCTCGCTGGGGCTTCACCTTTAGCGGACAGAAATGAGAGCAGTATTGGTAATGTAAGTATAGATTCAACATCAAGACAAGCAGGCATTTTAATGAGAAAGGCTCCTCAGTGCAGCCAAGCCACAGTTTTAAGTCTACCTCAGCTGCCCACATTCTGACCGTACACCTCCCTGCATGCGGCGAAATGGCTGAGAGCTGTAAATGAGTAAAACAAGTGACTGGAGAAGAGGCCAAATTTGGAGAATCCAAAAAAGACTTTGATATTTCTTTTAGAAGTTGGCCGACCAGGTTACGGAGAAAATGTCAGTGACTTACTGGATTTAGTTTTGACAGGTAGAGAGAAATATGAGCCCGTTTGGGATTCGAGTTCATCCCAAATGAAATTAAACATGAGATTACACTTGGAAATGGCCTATTGTTATTGGCTACCGTTATAGATGATCTTGAGACAAGTTTTTTCCTTTTGGAAATGACAGAAAAGTAGATTTGAACTTTCCCTAACTACAATGGCACCTGCTTCAGTCATTTTTTATTTTAGTGATCACCAACCATACTTCATCAAACATAAAAGCACTGAATGTTTGGCAGCAAAGGCTGAAACTAAATCAGACAAGCTAGCTCTTCACGAATCTGATACTTGTGTGTATACCAGGAGGACATGTAAACACAACTGTAGTTAATTTAACCAGGGTTACTTGTATGAAATAAGCTAATTCAAACCATCAGTGTGTTGTTTTTTCATGTGTATAAAGGACCATCTTAGTCAGAGGTTTCCTGCTGCAGTTAGCCAACCATAACAGAGTAATAACACAGAACCCCTGATTTGATGACAAGAAGAAACAACAGTGGAAAGAAAATACATTTCCATGAAATGCGTCTGCTGCTGCTCATTAAGTACAATGGCAAACATTTGCTGGTCTTTTCCCCTTAAACAAGGGGAAACTGGCTTTCTGTGTCATCTTTCCATACAATTAAGGTCTTAGAGAGTGTAATGCAGAGGTCTTGGCAGAGGCTGCGACCTGGTGTGGAGGAGACAGAGCCAGTGCTCCCTCGTTCAAACAGGAGGAGGAGGGAAGGTCTGGAAAGCCCTCAGTGGGGATGAGAGAGAACTTGACTTTTAATTCTTGTTTCTGAATGTACTTATGCCAGGTTTTTATTAAAAGTAATAGCGTTGTCCATAATGTGGATTTTGCCAAGTTTTTTTTTTTTTTTTCTGCATTGGCTGCTCTTGTTGCACTTCCTGAGTGTCAATATTGATTTGTGCCTGTCAGCCAGGCATCGAGCGCCAGCGCTTGACTGCAAAATGAATACGTGTCACCACATTTCTCATAGTGCACAAACAAGGACTTGACAGAGTGTGGTGAAGTAGATTTCTGTCTGCCACATTATATGCAGAGCTGCTGAAATATGTGTGTGTGTGTGTGTGTAAACAGTGCATTTTTGTGTGCTTTTGGTGAGTCACCTGAGCGCGTTGCATCGCTGACGCCATCAGATCTTGTTTAATTTCACTGTATCGCAAAAAGTAACACTAACTACGAGGTTACACTCTCACCTCTGCCATGAAGCTAATGATCTCGCTCCTGCCCGTTAGTTTGTTGGTTGGTTTGCTTGTTTGTTTGTCAGCACAATTACGCAAAAACTGCCCAACAGATTTCCCACAAACACGGTGGAAGGGTAGAACAAGGGCCAAAATAAAGATGGACAGTGGATCGATCACATCAGTGACTGAAAACCATCTTAGATTTATTTAACATGTACTTTGACGTTTTAGTTTGGTCCAGATCCTATTCACTAACATGGAGGAGGCAAGGTTTAGCCTGCAGCCAGACACCAGGTGGCGATCGAGATGCTCTGGCTCCACGTTTGGGAGCAGTCATGTCGTCCATCTTTACAAGCAGTCTATGGTTTTGTTATCATCTGCTTCACTCTCTCTGCTGATAAGCATTCAGAAAGTAAATCATTATAGTGGGCTTTGACGATCTCCCCAGGCAGCCATTTGGCTCAACTGCTTTCCCCTATAAAGCCTGGTGCTGTGGTCATCAGCTCAGTGGAGCCTCTCCTCTCAGTTCTCAAAGTTGTGAGTCTTGTGAATCACTTTAGATCTGATGAGAAGGGAAATCCACAGATGATTCACAGAAATGAGGGACTCTGAGAAACTGACCTTTTAACGAGCCTCTCGTCTCCGGTGTGCTCGGTGCCCTCTCCCACTCATTCAACCACTGCACACGTCCAATTTAAATTAAGCAGAAGAGGGTCACAGAGCAGTGTGAATCAGAAACGGCTGAACTGAGCAGACCTGGAGGATTTCAATTCGGAATCCATCAAATGACAATCTATTTCCAATGTGTGCGATTGATCGCCCGGTGGATTTTGACTTCAGTTTTGCTCTGGTACTTTGTGAAGACGTATGCGTGTCATTACAGGGCGCTGAGAATGGAAACTGTGCGCTTTGATATTTCCTCAAGCAGGCTAACCAAGTCTTGCCTCTTTCTGTTCCCTTTGCACAAATGTTTTCCATTGTGGCATGTTGTCTTCATTTACTGGACCCGAGAATCACCCCATCTCTCATTTATTTGCCTAAGCTGCTCTGCCAGAGTCATCTTGTTTTTGTATTTTTAATTCCTGGTTCAGGGAACTTTTTCAGTCTGTCATAGAGGGTTATGATAATTACCAGTTTTCCATTTCGACAGTTGATGTGTTTATCGTACTGGATGTCCATCTGCCCACTTCGCTTCTGCTTTGCATTATGGAAATCCTTTCAATGTACCTCTATGGGCACGCACTTTAGAAATGACTTTACTCAATCACAACCTCGCTCTCAGTAGCATCAAGTGACCAACATAACGAGAAAAAGATTAACTAACCAAAAACCTAGTTCAGAGATTCAAGCTTCCGCCTTCCTTCTTTGCACTGGAAGGCAGATATTCATCTGTATTCATTAAGCCGCTCAGAAGGTGCGGGGAAAGTACGTGGGAAGTTAATCTCAAATCAGAACATCACCTATCGCAAAATCAAATCCAAATTTTGGTGCACGAGCTGTCGAGTATCTGAAGTCATCACCTATAAACCAATTTTACATCAGTTTACAATCAGCTTTAAATAGTAGCTTCTAATGTGAAGTGGTCAAATGTTACACTTCTGTGACTCTCTGTATATCCTTGTGTCTCACTAACACCACAGTTCAGCCAACACAGATGTTGTTATGATTAACGTGTGTACATTTGCAATGATTTATATTCCTGTCCCACCTGATCCCGTTGATTTGCTCTGCGTTACCGTGCAGATATTGGAAAAAGGAGTCATGGCTCCAAACACGTGAATGCAACAGTTTTTTTCCACTCTGACTTTGAAGCGCATGAACACAACGTAGTCACAACTACTTCACAACCTGTGCAAATGGAGCCTCTGAGGAGCACGTGATCACAGTTAGAATGTCAGATTATTTGTAGAGGTGTAGACCCGAGGACGAGGACACTTCTATAAAAGAATGTGTCTGCATGGTGAAAACCTGCCGAACATCTTCAATCAAAGCTTAAGCTCACAGGAGGAAGAAGAATAGAATAGAATAGAATGCCTTTATTGTCATTGCACAGCTGTACACTGATATTTAGACAACATACAGGCAGATAAAACAAACTAAACGTAACACCATTTAGAGGAGAGCAAAGCCGCTGCATCCCAGGCGCCTCCATCTTGATCATATGAAATAGAAGCTGATAGTAGTAGTAGTATTAGTAGTCACAGTCGGCTGACTTCAGATGTGTATTTGGACTAGGGAGCCCCCCCGCCCAGTCATTAGCAGAGGATCTCCCCTTGGTTGCAGTCATTCAGAGACTCACTCAGTTCAGCAAGCAGCACTGAATCATCGGCTCTCTGCTGCACCTTCATCACTGGTACCAGTAAATCTGAGAAAACGCTACCGGCATACGAAACCCGTCACAGGCCGTCGACTCAAACCTCCCTCTCACCTCCGGATCATTGATGTGTGAAGATGAAATTGAATAACGGTATCTGAAGTGTAGATTATCTGTTTCTCACTGACACGGGAAAATGACTCTCCCATTTACTGAAAGAAAAAGTCAAACAACTGAACCTTTTCTATGGGGTTACACTTTTCTGGAGTTTGTTTTGGTCTTTCATTTTCAGCTTTTCCTTCTCATTCACAATCCCCCCCCCCCCCCCCCACACACTCAATTTTCAAGTTGTTTGACCACCAGTCAGAGAGAAAAGAAGAAAAAGAATATCAGACTTAAACGTTTCAAGGTTCCGTCTCCTCCTTTGTATACGTACGATGTTTTTCAAACGGCCAATCAAAGCATTAACACGACTGTGACAGAGGGACTGAAGCTTCAGAATGATTTCTGACAGATCGAGTGGGGAAACCTTTTATTAAATGAGAAAACCGAGTGATTCACATGAGAGGAGTTAGTTTCAGGTTGCACTTGATCGAATCATGGGGTTTTCAGGTCGTTTCATGCTAATTACCCTGAGGCGCGTCTCCTCTGAGCTGCATCATCAGTCCATAGGTTAATGTTTGCCTCTGCAAAAATCAAATCAGTACAGCGGAAAGTGATGTTGTGTTTTTTTTTTTGCAGACGCCCACTTCGTCGGTCACACTGCGTTTGCTCCTATTCCTGTAGTGTTTACAGCAGATTAACTCCCATGATTCAACTGTGCTGCAGAGGCTTTACCAGAAGATTTCACCAGTGCAGCAGGGTTTTCTATTTTAACTCTGTTACGAGTGAATTATAGATATTTCTCGGACTCTCAGGGAAATCTGACCAATTCAACGTAGGCTTTTCTCATTTCAGTGCTTTGCTGACACAGTGATCCTCTAACAGTTGTGAGACGATGTTCATTTTAGCGCAGTTGAACACGTTCTTTCAAAAGGCCCTTTTAAAGGTCTGTTACTCGTCCATCGCAATTTCATTTCACCAATGAAATCGCTTGACAAAGCACTAAACTGTCCGACTTGTAGCTCAGGCTTCTACATGCAGAGGTAAATATGTTTGCTTTGATAGTCACAGTGTCACCTCATGAGTGTGTGGTGGTGCTGACTGTGTGTGTGTGAACATGGTTGACATGGGAAAGGAAGAGCCTCCCACGCTAACAGGATGATGTGAGTGATGGTGGCCAGACACAGACACAGAAGCAAGCAGCACAAAACACACATAAAAAAAGAAACAGAACTTGCACCAACACATCAGAATGAAAACTGCTGTTCCTGTGACAGAGACGGTGGAAATCACTGATGTGTTTGATTGAAAAATTTGATTAATGTACTTAAAACATGTAGAGATGGATGCAGTTTGAGAAAGAGTTGAAGAAACAGTGCAACAGGATCATTTAAATGTATCAAATAACCGTAGTATAATATTTGGATGTTTTACTCAACTTATGATGGTCATATTTTTCTTTAATAGATTTGTTAAATAGACGTATAGTTATGAATTCAAGTCACTGTGTGTGTCATACAATTTGAATCTGGTTTCTTTTTCTACTGAAACGTCTTTGCACGACTGACTCACCTTTTTCAGAAAAGAGACTTACAGTAAAACACGTGTTTAACTACGACCTGGGAAACGTGTATCTTATGGCAGAGTTGCATGAATCCACATCGACGTGTAGGTGGTGGAGAGAGAGGAGCTCTGTTGTGACTGTCGTGTACAGACAGGTCTGCAGGCTCGGTGTCAAACTGGTCTAAAGGTCTCTGCCGCACGCTCCCTCCTTCCCAAACCAGTTTGCCCAGAATGCATCGTGCGCTCTGACCCGTCGTCACCGTGCCGTTTAAAACAGATCAGAGAAAGTTCCTCATAGAACGAGAGCTTCGCATAATTCACCATCTTACAATAGGAAAAACATTCACATCTTATTTTTCCATGAAATCCAAATGTTTTCTCCGTCATTTCGTTCCTCACCACGTCAAAGTGAGTGAAGTTGATTGGCTCGGCTGCTCCGGTTTCTTTTACCTGGGACTCCTGTGTCCCCAGTGTGAGAAGTGAATGGAGGCTGCAGATATAAAACACTGATTGAAAAACAGAGAGAATCTAAAAGTTGTGTGATATTTGTTTGAAATCAGGCGCGTGGTGAGTCGGTGGAGTGATGGACCCGGCTGTGCCTCTCTGGCCTCAGCAGCATGTTGTTTTTTTCACAACGGATTGTTTTTTTTAACCATGCCCGCCAACCCCATGAACAGGCCTGAGGAAATGTACTGAGGCACCAATGCAGCTCTAATGAGGTAGAGGACAGCCCCCGCTGGTCGGAGTGTGTTCACAGGAGTCGGGGGGGGGGGGGGCGCTGCTAACGCTTGTTGGACTCAAACGAAGGTCTGAACTGCACATTCAGTGAATAGTGTAGTTGCTCTCATTTGTTATGTCAGGAGTTATTAGAGCTCACGTCAGAGCTGTGACTTTGATGCCTTTGGGTTTGACACTCGGAGTTTTTCCACTTTGAGCTCTTGTGTAATGAACTCGGTGTGGAGCAACACTGCCCTCTGCTGGATCAAAACGTAATAGTGAAGATGTATTTGCACAGAACAATTCACCGACAAGAGTCACAATGTGCTGTTCAGGGCCAACAAGGTTCAAACAGCGCGCACACACACACACACACACACACACACACACACACACTAAAAAGACGGGGGGCTGATCGATATGTGAACAATGTGAGAGTTTTAAACCTCTTATGTGAACATAACTCCTTCTGGGAGTAACATGGGACCATCTGCTCGACCTAGTGAGAAGTCCATCAGTGACATTTTGGATTTCTCTCCAATGTTTTAATCTTTTGTGTCATTGTGTGTTTTTTTTCTCTACAGTAAATGAAATCATCGGCAGAGACATGTCCCAGTCCCCCAGCGCTCATGGTCCTCCATCAGCACACAACCAGTCATAGCTCAGCCCCTCTCCCTGAGAACCCCCCCCCCCCCCCTTACTCCAACACTTCTATAAGCCGAGGTCCTGATCTTGTGATCGACGGGACAGGATAGGGGGAGGAGCCGAGGCTGTGCTGGGTGACTCTGTCTAAAGCCTCCTGGGCCCTGTGAGCTCCACCAGCCGGACAGGAAGAGCCTGTCTCATCTGATACTGAACAGTTTGTCCTTTTTAAAGAACCAGAGAAATCTCACAACCTGGATCAAGAAGAAGATGAACAGGAGAAAACAGCCACATCGATTTTTAAACTGAGGGTGAAACGGTTGGAGAATAACGAGGAGCAGCTCCTCTGTCAGTCCTCAGGTGTCAAGATGGCGCCGACCCTCCCTCGTCATCGGGGGTGCGCCTGATCCTGCAAAGCACTGCCGTCCCCTCGACCAATCAGCTCCATGTCAGGAGTCAAGTTCCTGCAGCGGAGACATCAGAGCGTCTCGCTGCCACTCTCACCAGCATCGACCATCGAGCACGACGTCACCGCTGCCACTCGGACGTTTCTTCAGGTTTTTTTACAAACAGCCGTGTACGGAGCACAACATGAGGGGATCCCACTTGGAGACTTTAGACCTGGAAACTTTATATTCGACGTGAAATTTGATCATTGAAATTTCTAATCAAACCAAACTGTCAGATTCAGAAAAAAAACTCCACTCTTCTTTTCTCCTTTTTGAAATTATAAAACGATGAATGCCCTGGCAGAGAGAAACCAGCTCCCCTGGTGCTGGTTTTGGGATCTGCAACATTCCACAACTTTTAGCAACCTTTGCAACCGTGTAGATATCTGTACATGACCCCCCCCCCCCCCCCCCCCCGTCTCTTCTCTACGTCCTCCCTCTCCTCCTGATCCTCATCGTCACGTTGAACAAATGCCTTATTAACATTTTTAGCAGCTTTGAATGGTAGCAAAAGCTTTTTTCTGTTCGTTGTTTTGCACAGCTGGCTTTGAGTTTGACTTTGAGATTACTCCATATACAGATGGTACGACGATATTCACGAATCCCGACGAGGGGATTCAGGACGGAGTGAACACTCCTGTTTTTCGTTGAAAGATATTTTGAAGATGCCCGTTTGATCCATGTTACAGAGAAGTGTTTTTCTTTTCATCCACAGAGACGGACCATCTTGGCCTCTGACATTTCTATTTTATGCAATAACCCCCCCCCCGACATCTCCTAGGGACCTCGTGTGCCTTCTATTAAATAACAGGCACCAGAGCTGTGACCGGACGACAGCTGAGGTGACAAACTGTAGGATGGGTAAAGTTTTGAAAGTATTTTATACATAGTTATGCCTATATATTGCATTTAAGTGTTGAATCTGCCCTTTTTTCGACTCCCTTTTCTGTAATGAACAAGGTACAAATCCCAAAAGTCCAGAGAGCAACATCTGGATGTGAGGGGGTCTTCTACATCCCCCCCCCCCGGTTTCAAACAAACAATATTTGCTGTTGATAATCATAGTCTCGTCCGGAACAGTTCTTTACACATATGCAGTGCCTGTGTGGCAGCAATAACACAATGTTGATTTGGTTTTTAAAAGGTATTTTCATACACCTGATGAGTGTGAGCGGACGGGTTCTGATTAGTTTTCCATTGGCTTCTTTATTCTTTTGTTTTTTTTTGCCTTAAGCTTGACAATGACGCTCCTGCCTGCGAGAGCCGAGGAGCGTCGCACACGACAGTTTGAAGTCCTTTTCCAGGTGAAAATGATTCTGCTATGCATTAAACGTTCTGCCTGATGCCTTTAAAATAAAAAAACACGACAAAAAAAGACCTTGATGCCTCTAGAAGTGTAGACAACTGTTGACCCGTTTTAGATGCTGGGTTGATTCTGTTGTTAGCGTCCTGCATTCGTCCAATCAGCTTCGTCGAGGACACAGCGCGAGCATCTTTAAAAGGGTTCGGCTATGTGTGTGTGTTTGTGTGTGTGTGTTTGTGTGTGGATGGTCGGTGTTTCTACCAAATATGCTGTACAGAAGACAGGGATTTAAAGAGTCCTATTTTAACAACAGAAGCACACGTGTGTATTTAATCTATGCAAACTATAAGAAGCAAATGTGAAATATGAGAAATGAGATTAGACTATTTGTAAAATCACGTAAAAAAAAGAGAAATAAAACAGATAGTGAGAGCATCACGTCACTATGTAAACTGTTAGGAGGCCTTAACTCTGGTGTCTGTGTATGCTGTTGAGTTGATTCTGCCCCCCCCCCCCCCTCCCCCAAGACATAAGTGAATAATAATCTAATTCAAATTGGGGGGGATTTTGAGCGGGAGCAGGATGAGTTGGAGAAGGGAGATGGCGTCTTCTTTTCTTCTTGCATACAAAGCAGGTTGTGCAGCTTCAACGACTTGAGTCAACAAAAAATACAAATGAAAAACCAGCATGGACAGTCACTGTCCGGCTGCGTCCTCCTCTGTCCCAACCAAAGACCGAACAATATGTTCCCACTTTACACGATGGCATAGCAACAGAGACTGTACTACTCTATTTTTGATACTTTCAAATGGATGTCATTCCTAAAAGGTTGAGGTCTGAGTGTTTAGTGTATATATGCATTCTATATATACACCAGACACTCACACATACATATAAGAAATTGTTTTGTAAAATAAAAGGGAAATACAGGTTTAGCTGATGTTTACCGAGCCTTGTATTGTCATTTCTTGTATATTTTGTATGTTAATTTTTTTTTTGTAATTTTTAAGACTGCAGTGCTTTTTGAAATTATTCAAAGGGAAACCTTGCATCATAATGTAGGCTCTAAAGTAGTGTATATCAATAAAACTGAAAACTCAGCCTTGGCTTTGTGTCTTCTTTGGGATTCATCTTTGGCACAAAACTCTGCTCACACTTCATTTTTCATTCTTCCAAAATGTTGGTGGGACAACTACATACCAACATAACTACAGTAATGTCGTGGAAACCCACGCTGCTCAAAGTTTTATACTTCCGTCTATAAAGGCCAATGCCAATATCCAAGTAAGTCAAGTAAATAACTGTTATTTCCAGCAATTGGGTTATGTTTTCATCTGGGTGTGTTTTTGATGTACGCAACACTATGGATAAAACACTTTTAAAAGAAATCGTGTGGAGGGGTGGGACAGGAGCCAAGGAAGAACCCTTTTAATTTCGCACCAGATCCAGATCAGGAACAGTGCCAGTTTGTTTTTTTCTCTCTTTCTTTCTTGCATCTTGATGAAAAAACATCAGGCCTGTTGAGATTTGATGCCGATACAAACAAATACCTGCATCTAGGGAATTTAAATGTGGTTTCATTAGGGGACAACTGGGCCTTTGTGGTATGTACTTTGAGTGCAATTTGACTAGCGATTTAAAAGAGTCAGATTTGGTGACCTCTAGCAGAAGGCTCGGGAGGCCGTACTTCTCCAACAGACAGCATTAATCCCAGAGGATCCTTCTCTACATTTTCAGATTATTTTTTACAAATGTTTTCCCTGCACTCTTGACTTCTGAGGACCAGAACAGTTCTTTGGCAATGAGGCTAAACATCACAAGCTGCTGCTCCTCACCGGTCAGCGAGAACCTTTAACAGGAAAGTTAATCACAGGAAGCAAATGTTTGGCTGTGAGGTGCCACTCACTGTACCGACAGTGGAGATGAAACCACAAGTCACCTCGAAACAGAATAAAGCGCCTTGTGGTTTTATTTCTTAATTTAATTCATAACTAAGCTGTCAATCTGAAACGTGTCCAGGCGGTTTTCAAAAGGTGCATTTCTTCCCCTTGTGAAAAGTAGATACACTTTTATTATTGGTTTTATTGATGTTTGATGAACTAATCTCTTTAAATGAAAATAAAACAAAACACAGATCATTTGTCAATTTTTATCGTTTACAGTCTAATTTACATAGAGCTAAATTCATGCAAGTCTCAAACTCGCAAAAATAAACATCTCATCTGCCACCAGAGGTCGACCTCGCCCCATGTGGACCAGTATTGCACTCTGGGTAATGAAGGCAAAGTAAAGACTGTAGAAAAATAGAGCGAGCTGTTAGCAGCAGGAATTAAAGATCTGGAAACAACAAAGCAACAAGCGAGAATGTACAGTAGCAGAGGTGGATCATTTGAAAAGGCCTCAAGATACGTCTGTCAATTTAGATTTAATAACAAAAGAAATGGGATTAATAAAAATAGTATTAATCTGCGATGCTACTCAGATGAACAGTTCTTTGACTCTGATCGGAGCAAAAGCAAATCTGTAGTGCTTGGACAAAAAAGTCTAACTGGGATGATGACACACGTCATATACATAAATGCTTTATAGAGAAAAAAACAACATGTTACACATTCATCGATTCACTGGCACATCTCTGATGTTACTGTGCTTTTAACCAAAAGTCCCTGCAGCTCAAAGTTCAGATTCATTCATGACAGTTAAGGAACACAGTTGTCTTTGTTTCAGTAGTTTAAGTCAAGTCTTTATGGCTTTTTTCTTTCTCACTTTCCAATGGCACCACTGGAGACCATTAAATGAATAAACATTTTGCACGCCCATACACGTGTGTTTGCGTTCAGCTAACACAAAGGACAATAATCTAAGACAAACAAAAATCTAGTGGTCGTGAGTGAAAATTCAGAAACGTACAGAAAAGATCATTAGCAGACGTCTGTGCAGCCTCAAGCTTTTCAGGGTGAAACTACAGCTTGATGAGAAACACATGATATACAGCCTTTAAATACACTGAGCCACTGACACACACGTGTCCTGGCTCCACAAAATCTCCTCTCCACAACCAGATATTACAGTAGGTGCTAATACACAGTGACTTCCACAGAGTCATGATCACAACGCAAGGCTTAATGACTTCAGCCGCTTCACCCGAGGCTGTTCAAACTCCCCCAGTGGCTTCAGGAGTGTCGGGGCCAGCAGCGTCGTAGTGTGTAGTGATACACGTCAGATCATAGGGAGGGTAAAGGTTCAGTAGCTGCTTCGTGGAGCACTGATATCAACTGGAGTTTGTTCAGTTCCTTGGGGAAGGTGGGAGGTGAGTGCTCTTTGAGGGGACGACAGGTTGAGGGAAGGCGGCGGCGTCAGTTGCAAAAGAGCAGGTGGACCTGCTGACCGTAGAAGGGGTGGTTGGAGCGCTCAGCCACAGCACGCCTGGCAGACTCCTCGCTGGGGAAGGTGATCAAGGCCTCGCCGCTGCACTGGCCGCTGAAATTGTACAAGATGAGGATGGCGTCTGGCTGGAGCTGCAGATAGAGGTGGAGGGGGGAAACAGAGCAGCAACATGAAACCACCAGGGGGAGCCCACAAAGATAGATAGGAACAATGCTGGGAGAAAGTTCAGCTCATCATACTGGTCCAGTTAGAGAAGAGAATGGGCAGAGCTTAGATAGTAAAACTAGACTACATGCTGTTCCCACAGAGGACCTGAAACCCACATATTAATTATCTTCCGTTAGTTTGCATGCATCCATGATTTGCATCAGAGGTTTAATGCAAGAGAAATGATCAGTTTCCTTAAGACATGCAGATTTGAAAGAATGCGCTGATCCCAGTAAAACCCATAAAGTCTTCATGTTGGGGAGTCACATGAGAGGAGACGGTCAGAGAGAGGTGAGCTTTATTCATTCACCAATATCTTAAAAAGAGAACTGATGATGTTCACGGTGCTAACACCAAACCTCCTGCTGGAGTGGGGGTCACATCGTGCTCCACTGCAGGAGGCTGTGGTGCCGCTCAAGTTATAGGTTCAAAAAAGACTGACAATGTACTGATATAAATAGAAAAGCCTTATCAGGAGCCTTATCAGGAGTAAGAAGCATGATTGTGAGACAGAAAGTGGTTTAAGCCCAGAGACACAGACATGTATATACATATACACAATCTATGGCATAAAGTACATTAAGCATCCCTACAATTCCAAATATTCTGTGCATTATATACAGCATACTGGATTATAAAGATGCTTCTGTCAGGGATCCAGACTCAGCACTCCTCTCACAGAGCTTCAGAGAAAGATTGGGTTATGAAGCAGTTTAGTTCGGACGGCAGCAGACGGACATGCCGGGTCAGCAGCTCAGAACCATGATGGCTAGATTGGGCATTCCTACAAAGACTAATGCAGTCAAATTGGACTTAAGCTGACGTGTGTATGATGTGTTATGTTGTTGTGCTTTAATTGTTCCATGGCTGTAGCCATTATGTTTGAACAGAAATTTCAGGTCCACAAATAATTATTTAGGAAACTTGCCTTCTGCTCAGAGGACTGGACTCAGTAGGTTTACTACCTGCGTGTTTTAATCAGCAGCTCCAGGAGTTCGGAGCATTAGTGTGAGTTGTGTCTGAATCTTAACGTGTAGGAAATGCCCTCTCTGTCCACTCTGGTTCTCTGGCCTGGAGGCTCTTCTTACCTTGGGGTGAGTCCCTAAAGACAGAGCCATTCTTTGGGCTGAATCAGACTCCTGGCCTGTTCGCTCATTTGAACCAAGCTGCTGTACTCCTCAGGGGCGTACTACAGATAGCACAATAATGAACGCACAGTCAGGGTGGGAAGGCTGCCACATGGTTTCACACATCACAGCACGCAGACACAAAGGTATACACAGTCAAAATACTCCAGGATTTAGGGGGGGGGGGGGGGGAGATACTGCAGGCTTCAGATGCATTTGGTGTGGGGGATTGTGGGTAAAAGACACCAAGCGCTGGTGTAAGAATTGTTTTCTCACCCACGACCAGTGTGGGACACAACTGCAGGCGGGAAAACACACACTCACTCCATTCAGGATACAATTACTGTGTTTCAGCCGACAGTCACACTTGAGTCAGCTTTAATCTCTCTCACACACAAAAACCACACAACTCCTTACTATCATGAGGCAGACTCCAGATCTGTGCAACAACAACAACCCGGCCACCTCAAACCCCACCCCTCTACCTCCAAACCACTCAAACATCTGACACCACACTTGTCAGGGTTCATACCTGCTTCAGAGGGCTCCACCTAATTTGGACTGGCAGAGAAAACAAAAAGGGAAGCAAAGAGAGGGGTGGGACGAGGAACACAAGTGTACACATGTCCCTTAAATGATCAACACTGGGGAGGGATTCTGTTACAAAAACCACTAATGGAAATAGTCTTACTGGCCCAACAGCCTCAGATTTTACTTTGTGTGGTTGCAAACTGTGGGAAAAATAGAGCAACACACATTGTATATTATTAAACTGGCCAGCATTTAAACTCAGCATTATTGTCAAGAGGCTGCTATAAATGTTTGCCACAACATTCTGTAACCAGGTTACTGAACCTTCAGGAAAGAAGCTGCAGATTTGATCTAATCATGAAGATAAACAAGTTACATTACATCTTTCTGTCACCTCTGCAGAGGAAGTCGTTATCACCTGATTCTGTTTGTTGGTTGGTTTATTGTTAGCAGGATTACACAAATTACAAAACTATTTCCTACCAAATTTAGGAATGGGGTGTGGGCCTGGGAAGATCAATTATTTTTGATGTGGATTCTGATTAAGACATAGATTTTCTCTTTCATAGGTTTTGACTATAAGATCATATGATCTATATATATGATGTCATAAGATCTAGACATCATGCGTAGGATTGTTCGGTTAGTTGACTTCTATATGTACTGACCTGGTATCCTTGGAAGAAGCTGAGGATGTCCTTGACACCAGTGTTGTAGGGCAGACCCTGCATCCTGACCAGGGCACCAGGCTGGGGCAGCCCAGGAGAGGCGGCGGCTGCAGCAGAGTGGGACTGGGCTGCGACTGCTGCTGCTACTGCTCCTGGTGGCGCTGCGAAGTAGCTTACAGTGGAGGGAGAAACTGGGGGACTGGAGACAGAGAGAACATGGCATAACAAATTAAACTTAGTTGAAAGAAGAGGATAGATAAAGAGCAACTGGTGATGGGAAGGCGGAGCATAGCAAATCGGGAGAGGGAGCTGATGCTTCACTCACCTGGGGTAGTAAGCGGTGTAGTTCATGTTCATGTTCATGTACAGGTGCGGATGAGGGGGGTAGTAGGCCAAAGCGTGAGCAGGGCTGTGTCCAGTGTTCTGAGGAGGCCTCGGTGCAGCCAGCAGGGGGGGCTGGTAGAGGGAAGCCTCAGACAGAATGCTTGGCGGGGTGGGGAATGCAGCATAGGCTGTGGGTGGAGACAGACCTGCAGGGAGACAGAGACACATCGGATCATTTACATGTTGTGTTTCACTCATGCTCAGTCCTGCCAGCAGTGAGACAGTGTATATGAATAGTTTCAACATGCTGCACAGTCAATTTCAACATATGTCTCGTGTTACAATATATTCCCCAAAATTGACACATCAAGACCATGATGAGTCTTACACATATTCAATTTCAGACTTAAGATGTTGAGTTTAAAAAAAACGGACAAATACAAAACTTAGATATATAAAAAAGTCAAAGGACGTTTTATATGACAAACATAAAACCCACTGACATACTTAAATTATGGTTAACAATAACAGTGGTTAGAATAAACATCCATTCATCCATTGGGTGACCAACTGAAACTGAACATCTTTTGTTATGAGGCTGTCAGTTGGAGAAAATAATGAACAGATTACGTATTAAAGAAAACAAATTCATAGTTTTCCAGGTTTAAAAAAACCTATAAGCAACAGGTTAGACCGGAAAACCACCTTCTGAGTGCCAGGTATTTATTTACAAAGCTTAATGTGACATTAACAAGGTGAACACGCACTAGTGACTGTGGATTTGTTTACCTACAAACAAGCCAGTACCAGTGTGAAGCTGATGGCAGTGGTGGAAACCCTCAGTGCCAACAGGAGAACATAGTGACACAACACTGCTGACCTTGCTGAGGCCATTTCCGCCTGGATGAATCTCGTGGTTGGATTTACTCACAGGGAAGTTTGCAGGGCGGAGGGGAAAGGCCGCTGCGGTTCAGGGTTCCTCCCATCAGCACGATGCTCATCTCCTCTGTGGAGCACTGGAACACTTCCACGTAGCGGTCCTTCATCGTCTTTTTATGGCACTTCTGGGCCACCATGAACGCTTTGTCGGCTGACCTCATCTGGATGAAGGCGTCACCAGACGGCCGACCCTGGAACGGAGAGGAAGAAAACAGTGTGCCTGAGAATACATCACAAATCCAACAGCGAAATTCAATAGGGGGCAGCAAAAGTTACATTTGATGGATAGGGCTGAGTAATGAAGTAAAATGTTCCTAGTATTTGTCACATGTTCAAATGCAGATTAAAATACATATGACAAATCAATTTTATAATTATAATGCTCCATTCATGTGGTTGTTTGAGATTCAGAATAGAATCACATTCATACACGAGTTGGTCTGGTAGAAAAAAAAAAGGGATAAGGAAAACTGTGGGCAAAATTATATTTATGAAAATATAAATAAATCAAGTAGTTTTTCTGCACCAACAAAAAAAAATTTCCTGTTTTTTTTTTTTACTTCACTCTGTTGATAATTATGTAGATTTATCTTAAATACTTTCAGAATTTGTTAAGATTTATTTTGTTTTTTAATAATTCCCTCTACAACAGTGATATCTGACGGCAGCTTAATGGTTATAAGTGGTTTCATGGGGCTTTTACAGCGAGAAATGTAAGCGTGCCCACAACTCCCCACCAGTCGGACCTGTTGGTTGAGGACCATGTGGACTCCGTGGGGTTTGATGTCCACAGTGTGTTCTCCCATGAACTCCAGGATGTCCTCGATCCCAGCAGTGTAGGGCAGACCACGCAGGCGAATACAGTCACGTGTGCAGCTGGCCGCTGGAAGGAAGGAAGGAGTGGCAAGGACCGGGACGGGCATGATGGGAGACGGAGGCAGTGTGGAGATTAAAGGTGTGGACATATATCGGTTCAGGACCTGGGGAATGCGAAAGAGGAAGGACTGATCAAAATTAGTGTCTCCAACTAAAAAGTAGCAAATTTATCAATTTCATAGGTGGTCCCTGGCAGTGACAACACACTGCTTGACAACAGTTATTGAGATTATGTGCATGTAAAAATGATAGTCCAAAATTTTATGCAGAAAAACGTTTAAATGAACATGTCGACAACAAGGTCCACTTGTTATAAATATTTCACAGCAAACAGGAACAAGCTGAAGGACACAAAGTTTCCAGCGCTTTCGTTTGATGACTCAAAACATTACACATTGAGCAATAAAACAGACGTCATTTTCCATTGGACTAACTACACAATCATCTTATTTATTAACTGTGTTGAACATTTCGTCACATACTTCAAATGGAGCTCAGCCAGTGTCAATAAACATCACACAGGAATTACACCATTAATTATTCACCAATGAAACTGATTGTCCTGAGAGATTTTTCTGCAATTTTTCAATCTTGTACAAATGAACTATAACCAATCACTTCATTTAAAGGGTCAATTTCTGTTCCATTACAACCCCAATGGCCTCTTTATGTCACATTACATTTGTTTTTGAATCTTTGATACAGGACACATGTACTTTTTCCAGGAGTAGTTTTAAAACTCTGGTACATGCATTTTTCATGTCACAATGAAACTTAAATATAAACAGTAAGAGCCAATACCTCTGCCAAGTCCCCCTAAATTCAATCAAGCCTTGCGACATTGGACAAACTCATAAATATCACTCGACTAAAATAAAGTTTTCAAGATCCATTAATTATTCCTAGGGAAATTCTGAAATAGGCCAATAGACAATTTCATCAATGTTAAAGAAAGTGAAAAATAATTCCCCGGATCAGCACCAAATTTCTTCTGGGTTCTTCTCTGACGTATAGCACATGCTTTCACCAAGTTTTGTTGTAATTTCTGAAGTAGTTTTTTTGTAATCCTCTAACTAACAACCAAACACAGATGAAAACATAACACCCTTAGCGGAGGTAATAAAACAATGTACCTGTTGCACCTCTGCTGCTGTACTCCGGAACAGCTCAATATAGCGCTTCCCCAGGATCTGCTTGTGCTTCTTCAGGGCGTTCTGGGCGTATTCTTCACAGGAGAAGAGCACAAAGGCATCGCCAGTGGGGCGTCCGTCAGGATACTTGACGAAGAGTAGACCCTCTGCAGCATCTGTAACTGGGCTCTCAGAGCCAAGGAAGGACAGCACTTCTTGGGGAGTGGCGGTGAACGGCAACCCCCGCATGCGTATAATCACTTGGTTCTCCTTGGACAGGAACTGGGCCACCTCGTTAGATGTACCTTCAGACAGAGGACTCTTGTCATTTATCACCCGGCTTCAGCTTGTTGGAAAAATATGAACATCGCAGTGTCACTTTGTTAGAAAGTAAGGTTTGTTAACCCCTAACCCTGTTACTGACTAAGCTGCTGTCAGCTCTAAGTGAACACACCCCACCCAGTTGTAGCAGGTTACATGGAGATCAAGATTTATCAGGTTTTATATACAGCTATATTGATACAATACATTTTTATACTGAGCTCAATTTGAATCTTGCCCAGTGTCAGCTGGGATTCTGTTGGGTGGACAAACGTATATTTGGCTCACATGTTCAGACAAATTTTAGGATCACTTATCACTTTTTGCCAATAAGATATACATTTTGTAAATAAAATTTTACATTAAATTTTCACTGTTCATTATAGAACTAAGCAGAAGTAACAACCTAAAAAGTGATGACGCTGCCTTATATAGTAAAGACTTTATTTACATGTTCAATGTTTTCTTTTCAATTGATAAAAGCAGCCGTGTCTCGTCGGCTGCAACTATTTGCATAAAGTCCAATGTGCTGTCAATCTCTATTGATCTTAACTCATCTGGGTAAAGTCCACAGTCAGACTGGCAGTCACTGTAAGTTATCTGCTCCGAGTCACTGTTTCTTTGTCCACTATCTCTGCTTTGTGTAACTGGCTGCTGCTCTATGGTCCCGAGGCCCCAGGCTAAGCCTTTGTCTCTTCACACCATCTTTGTGTTGACCCTGAGTCGGGCCTTTTACCGGCCATCGGCCCTCTCTCCCTCAGGGGAGAGGAGCTTGAGGCCAAGCGGAACAGGTGAGCTGCTGTTGGCCAGGAGTGAAATTTCTCTCCAACTGGTCTCTGAGGGGTTGGGCAGTTCCTCACAAAGCGTCTTTCATTAGTCCCAGATAAGCTGCTCCAGAGTCACTGGGATGAGGCAAAGACACGGGTAATAGGAGAGAGAGCTAGAGCCACTCTTTTACAGTCACTAAAAGGGCTGCTCTTTTACAGATGTGGAGGGGTCTTGTTTTTCCTCAAAGAAGCGGGAAAGCCATGAAACAGAAGGCTACCACACGCCAACAGTAGGCCTTTCATCACAAGCCTTCATACAAACATGGTGAGAAGAGAGGAAAATAATCAGAAATCTGACCTCCAGCGATCTTAAGGAATTCCTCTCCTGTGGCTTTGTAGACCTGAGAAGACAAGAAGAAAACCATATAGAAGATTTTAACATAAAGACATGAAATATTTGATCTGAAACAAAGAGACGTGGCTTTAAATTTGACTGAAGCCTCACACCGTCTGTCTAAGGACATGGAAGAGTGGACAAGAGGTAAATGCTGAACCTGACCTCAATATAGCGGCTCCCCATGTGGTGCTTGTGTCGCTCCAGGGCTAGGTCCCTGTGTTCTGAGGTGATGAAACGAACCAAGGCCTCGCCGTTCCTCCGGCCCTGAGCATTAAGACAAAGGGCCACGCCACCCCTAAACACAAGAAAAAAAGTTTCAGCAACAGGATGTTATGGTTATAGAATCAGAACAATCAGAAAAACACTGTACAATATTGCTTGGTGCCAAAAACGCTTTACATTTACGGCTTATTTTGTTGCAAGCGCGAGTCCAACATACTTGGCAATGTTGAGGCCTTTAAAGAAGCGTGCAATGTCTTGGTCTGATGACTGCCACGGAAGCCCCCGCGCTCTGATTACCGTCTCACTGTCCACTGGCTCTGTCTTACTGCTGCACAACACACCATAAGGAAGGAAGGAAGGAAACAAAACAAAACATGAATGGACAGTAATGAGCAAAGGAATGATAATGAGAAGTTATTCAAAGTTTTTTTTTTTAGAGAAACACTATCTCACTCGTTAAACTTGGGGTTAGTACTGCAGACACTCTGAAGAGGCCACTCTCGGTAAGTGCTACACACAGTAACATGCTCCCATGATTAAATGTCAGGGGGCTGTCAGGGTATTAGGCTTTTAGCCATCTAAGAACAGCAGGATTTGGTGCTCTGCTACTGGATAGCCAGCTAAGCATTTGATGGCAAAGTTGGACAGCTTTAATGACACACTTATTGTCTCCCTGTTGCTGTTATCACTGTTCAGAGCCCTTTAGCTGTGCTCAGGTCTGAAGTCTGAACATGGCTTGGGGGGGTATCAGTCTGCAAACGGCACTGCAGGCAAACAGGTGAAGCAGAAACGCATCAAAGAGAGACAGATGGAGACAAAAACAAACTTTCATACATACCATGTGCCAGAATCAAACTTGTACTTCACAGTTTCACCACAGGAGAATTTGTGATCTAAAAGAATGAAGGAAAGGGAAATTGAAAACAATGTTTTCCTTCACGTTGGTGAAAAGGTTAATTCACAGACAGACAGGAGTTTTGAGCACTATGCATTCCTGCTGCGTTATCATGCCCAAAGCCATACTTTGCTGTTATTAAGGGGGTTAAGCCCGAAGGGACTGATTCACGTTTGATTTATTTGCATTGTTAGAATCAGGAGTCTTACATCAATCATTCACTGTTTTTAACATGCGATTTAAAAAAAGACACTTTTTTTTAACTCAAACTCTCTGTTCAGTGTCTGACTAAAACAGGGAATATCAGCTAAGGAATCTTACTTAAAAATAAAGAAATCAGTTACAAGATGATATCATCGAGAAGGTAGGATGAGCAGTTAAGAGAGAGCAGTCTGACTTTACTTCACTATAGTAATGGGTATCCTTTAACACCTGGTTGCAAAAATAAAACTATAAGTAGTATCAAGTAAAATGTTGTCTGGTTTGTGAACAACTATGACACCTCCTAGTTAAAAGTAGTGTCTGTATATTTGGGCTTTGGCATCATAGATGTTTGTGTAAACTCAAACAACCAGGCAGGTCAAAGTGCGTAATGACAGGTCATATCATCCGATTGTTTCGTTTTTTTTTAATGGGCCAGGTATTTTTCTGCTTCCTCTTAGCAGGACAGTCACTGGTGAGGGTTCAAACACGACAGTGCCGGGGGAGATTGTAGGTATTCAGTCTCTGGGTCAATTTCAGATCATTTTAGGTTGAAACTCAAACGAGTTACTTACTGTGGGGTTCAGCCAGGATGCAGAGCATCAGCTGCACCATGCTCCCCACCTCCCTCACACCAATCAGTTCCTCTGAGACGGCAGGAAGACCAACGTCTGCATGGAGAGTTAAGGATTTTTCCCAGCTTCAGCTGCCATTTTGACATCTTACACATTGATGCTTTTCACTTAAATCGTTTGTCAACAATTTTTTACTGAGATGGCAAAGGCTACAGAATACAGTTCAACTTATCTAAATGGGTGCATAACAATTTTAATTGTGTCTTACCATAGTTAAAAGAAACATTTATAAACACAGAATATACATAAGATGCAACTACAAATTCTGTTAACAGCACACAGGCTAGAAAATGATACGTTCCAACATGGAGGAAAGCGTTAGCTTCTGCACAGGGCCAGCGTTGGGGCAGCATTTGTGAAACTCTTTTCTCACATCCACAAATGAAAAGAAACATTCAGGAATGACTATATTCTGAAAAGAAATAAAGAAAAAGGAAATGAGTCAGTGAGACAGCATTGAACTCTGGTATGGTATTCTTGATATACTGTATCAGGAAGCTAACAGACAAAGAAAGGAGACATTTACTAGACCAAGGTATGTATCTGCTGCCATGTATTAGTCAGTATTAAAAGCAGCATAAAAGGACAAATTCAAACAGAACTCATGTCATTAGTAATATCTATTAATGAAGGGATAAACATGTGTGAATCTAATGGCTGTTAACTTCAGTATATCTCTAGAAATTAATGAATTATACATGACTATAGCAGGAGTTCAAATTGTTTTGCATAGAATCTGATTATCGATTTAAAATTAATCTAAAATGTGTCTGCAGTGTGGTGAAACATTGAAAACAAATACCTTTTTGGAGGCTTCGGGGTGAAGGGCCTGTCGGATGATAAGGGGACTGTTGACACAAAGTGTGCAAGAGCTTCTGCCGAGAGACTTTATTTCTGATGACACTGACTGCTGGAACTGCATAATGAAAGAGAAGAGAGAAATTAAACATGGATTTCATTACATGTCATATGTATTTCCCATTCAAAGTGGGACTCTGTGTCAAACCTGAACATAAGACAGCTAAAAGTATTTTAACAGAGGAAAAGACGATATTTCATTTGGATTACTTTGCATACACCTTGTGGCTTAATAATACGCAGGTGAAATAGTTTAATATTTGTTATCCAAAGACCAACTACACTATGAAAGTGAGACTTACTGAAAAGACTTCAGTCTAAGGGGCAAACACGTGAAGACAGTGTTGTTTGACATTTGAATGCGTGTTTGGGTGTCATTAGGAATGAGGCTCGTCGAACAAGTTTTAGTGTTTGCCTTGTGAGAAAGCGAGCAGACAAAGGAGAGGAATGATCAACAACGCTAATCACCAGGATCACAGTTCTAGCTGAGCATGACCTACAGTCACATGCAAGCAAAAGGAAAAACAACCCATACAAGTCCAACCTGTACATCTCCACTTTACATAAAATGAAGTCTAACTCACCCAACCCTAGACCCTAAATACCAGCACCTCCCTCATAGGTACATGTTTATTTTTAACTACCACACTCAATGAGCCCCATTCCGTGTGTTGTGACAACCTGTTGGCAGTGTTCAACTGTCAATAGAGGCCATCACTTGCTGTGTGGTCAGGGTTACTGACATCTTTTCACATCAGTTTGAAGCTCCCAATCAGGAAAAAAAAATTAAGCTGCAAAAAGTTTCACTAGCTCATTGTTTTCTTTGACTTTTTGGAATGAAGGCATACCATTACATCTTGTCCCGGAACATACAGATTTCCGTCAGGATGTGGGAGTGCTACGGTTTGTTTGAGAACCATGCGAGTCAACCAGGTAGACTGGCAAAGCAAAGCTGTTGATTCTCATTAGGAACTGTAGAACCAGTAACACTTTTAATATACAAATGTGAGTATGTAGTTTCTAGTTTTATAATAAAGAACCAGGTCAGATTCAGACAATCACAAATTGTAGGGATTTGGGTTTATTGTTCTGTGATCACTGATTACCTAATTAGACTTTTTGCACAATTTTACTTTTCTTCACATTGATCAAAATCCCAAACCACATAAACCCATTGTTTTGGCATCTCAATCCAAATGGCTAGTCATGCAGTGATTTTATAGCTTTGACTAATTTATCAGTTGGTTATATTCTAAGTTTATTTTCTGAATTCAAGAAAAGGGGGGGGGGGGGGGCGCTGTGGTATCTCTTCATCTCTTAATTTGCATTATACTGACATCTTGAATCCTTTCTGAAGCCATGCTGACTTGAATGCTGCATGTATTCCCTTGCTGCTCACAATGTAAGATAGAGACAACCTTTTACTTATGCCATTGGCAATGTCAGAAAGTTGAAATATTAGATTCTTCCTTCATCTTTCCTGAACCCTGAAAGTAGCCCCTGTGAGAGCAAAACCAGTCTATAAAAGGAGACCAACTTCAACTCAGTGACTGGTTTTTCGCATGGCCACTGGCTGTATATGACAGATCTTCAGACACTGGGGGAGTATTAGAGGTGCATGTTGAGGCACGTTCCTTAACACTCAGAGAGAAATATAGGGCTATTTGGCAACAGCAGCCAGCTGCTGACACGGGAACAAATGCTTCAGAGTTAGATTAAAGGATTTTTGGTCTGTCTGGACAAATACACGCAAGAGTAATTGATCTGAAGAAAAGGCTTAGGTAATTACTGTGGCACCATGAACACCAACAGACCAACCAAATGATCCCTGGTCACTGAGGTTTGTGTTTAAAATGATAGTTTATTTTAAAAACTATGAATGTGACAGATTTTGAGTCAGGAAAAACTTTGTTATAGTGTTAAAGAAAGAAACTGATTGATGGCCATGGCTTAAACTGCAACTGTCCAAATCATGGTAGTGTACATTTCAATATTTGTAAATAAGCATATATTTGTAAAGTTCAAGGGCCTATGCAAATTCCAAAAATGTTCCATGGCACTGGTAAGGAGGAAAAAAGGAACCAGACAAAAAATAGCTGCCAATTTCAAATCAGTTATTAAAGTTGACCATCTAATCAAACCAGCATTCTGAATTATGTCTATGGAGAATACCAAAACCCTAAAACTTGGGCAAACATTAGACTTTAATTAGGCGGAAACTATTTGTGGTGATCATGGCTAAAGTGATCAACCAACAATTGATATAGGTCAACAAGGTTTGAAAAGAGTCTTCCAATGCAAATATGTTGGGTAAATTTCTTTCATGAATTATCGATTTATTATATCAATGAATTTTTTCATAAGCCTCAGTTCTCTTCTATCTTATCGTTTATGTATCTCATGTGTAATCCTCATAATTTGAGAATCAATTAATTAAATATTTGTTTTGCCTGCAGAAACCTGCACTTGACTACTTTCCAAACCAGTATTCGACACTTTGGAGTTATTTAGATGTTAATGAGGCACTGAGGTGCCGAATCCTCCACTTGCACATGTAAATACAGGTCTAGAGTTGTTCACTCATGAACAGGTGACCAAAAAGCAACACTTAAGAAAGCTGAATAATTCTTATATTACAGGCGTGAGAAAAATGGGTCAGGTACGTAGGAACATTTTGATAACTCACAGGCTCAACTTGGTATGAAAGCACAATATCATTCTTAACTACAAAGGTGGAGCCCAGAACAAAAGCTGTGAAACAATGCACACATTGGCCAGATTCATTTTGAGAGCTTTGCATTTGATGAATAGGGAAACCATCTTTGGTCGAAATATTAATAATCATAAATTTAAATTATACTTAACTCTTAGGATGTCTCGGCAACATCAACTTTATTTGCAACATCAATGTTGATCAAGTTTCAGTTCAACTAGTCTGTTTCAACAGTGTCCTGACCTCACTGTTCATGAATCACCCGGTTAGCACATGTATAAAAGTCTTTAAAATTATACCCTTGAATTTGAATTCTTATTCAACCTAATTAAATAGATAAAATAAAACCGAGAACAGTGATTGCTATTATTCTGAACAGGTCGTCACTTCTGCAGCATTTGCTCGGTTTTGTTCTTAGTTTAGTTCTGTAGATTAATTTTGCAGAACACTTAGGCAAAGACATGATGCACAATGTTGTGTTTACAGTGATAACAGGACCAGTGTTTGCCCATAGTTGAGCCTGAAGCTCCACCTTGGCCAACTATCGAAGCCGGATTACAGAGAGAAAAGCAAATGTTCTAGACGAGGCGCTGACACACCCATCCTTTTCAACTTTGAGCTTAAAACCACAGCTTAAATTGAGCAAACAAGCTGAACAGGAAGACAAATCTCACGCAGGCAACAGATGAGTAGAAGCAACCGAACACTGAACCCCGCCCCCCCCCCCCAAAAAAAAGGTGCATATATCATAAATTAACAATCAATATAAATTGGTGATTGGTAGTAGTATATGTCCCTCTAAGGGAAAAGCCCCGTTTCTGTTCACTGTTAAATTTGCATGAAAAACAACCATTCATGCTCCCCTTTTATATGAAGTTTTCTGTAAAAAACACACAACAAACAGGACTATGAATTATTAAGTTACACAACAATCATCATCATACCTTGGCACACTTGGCTCTGCTGTCAACACTCTACCAGTAATGATGTCATAACCCATGTCAAAGATGATAATGCCACCTTATTATCTGAGCGAAAATGTAATGAATTTTGATTAATTCGAAATCAACAACTGTTTCTCCCAAAATTATTACAGGATAATGCAGGGGAAAAAAATTCTGCCTAACTGTACCCTTGGAGAGGGATGAGGGGGAGGAAGTGGCCTTTGAACGTGGTCCTATCAGAGTTTGCTCTTCAGTGGAGGTGGACTGTTTGTATGCAGAGGTGAGGTTGGCGGCTGAAACTAACTCTGATAAGAGCAACAGGGAGTGGTGACAGGGCATTCCCTTTGGTAACCAGTTTAAGTTACCTGAAGCCACACCTTCATCACAATGCATTTTGTGACGCAAGTGTTGTACGATTGCTTATGATGATGGTGGGAATAAATGACTGGGTCAAAAATATACTCAATGGCTTCAAGTGCCATCTTAAAATATGTAAAAGTTTATGTTAGAATAATTAGTGGCAACTATTGATGTTTTCTGCAGTAACCCAGTTTCTTAATCACGCGTTTCTTTTGCAGTGAAGGAATTGACATATCAATAGTTTCCAGTGCAAGCAGTAAGTTATGATTGTGTGTAACAAACAAACACGGACAGCTAAGAAAATTGTTTTCCCACTGCAGAGCATGATCACTCACAACCCCAATTTTGGGTTAACAATGTTAAAAACTTAAATCCCCGCTCAAATAAAATTACCAGGTTATTGCAGTGGATGCCATTACATTCTCTGATCAGTTATAACCCCATTTCTCTCATTATCATCATCCATTTGGCTTCATACAAATCAGTGATCTGCGAAAGTCATAGTTTTTGCAGCCTTTTGACAATGTGTTCAAAATCCAGGCTGTGCAATTCATCCTTGGATGCGATTCATCACGATAAAAATCTCACAGTGAAAAAAATGCTTCTGTGAGCAAGAACCAAATGACTGACTCACCTAATAGTCAGAGACACCAATCAGTATTTCGGCCAGTGGCCTCACACAGTGGAAAAATCATGCAACAGTGCTTACGAGAATGCACAGTTTCATTTAAGCAACAATAACAGCAAGGTGTGTGAGGTCTCACATCACATGACTCTCCCTACAGGCTGTGGCATGCTGTCAGAGTCCCAAACGAAACCAGTACAGTCAGTTAGCAACAGCTTCACTGCAGGTAAAACATCCATCAGCTCACTCCCAGGAACCACAGAGAGCTGCAGGTGTGAAGTGTACACAACATGATGTAGTTAAACTGTCACAGCTACAGCCATGCCAAAATCCACATAAGGTCTTTAAATCACTGTTTTCTCTTTAAAATTGTCTGTGCCGTCTTTGGTTGACAGTCATGTTCTGACTCGTGCGCTGGAACTAGCGTTAGTGATTGCAATCAAAATTAATCTTGGCGGCAACAATAGATACATTTATTACATTAAAGCTTTAGAGTTTCTGATCACAGCTCAGTGTATATCGTAATTCTCAAGCTCAGCTGCTGCTCATGGTTGGGAGAAACAAGTGGGAGGGACTGATAAAAAGCTCATGTCTAACTTGACAACTTGAAATTGGCTTGTTTACAGATTTCATTAATATGCAGTGCGATCAATGAAGTTGTAGGGGGAAGCACTTTGTACACTGTTAGACTGTAGGTCCAATGTAGGCATTTTGACTGAAACATGTAAAGAGGTTCCAGATTACGGCAACATTTAATATAAAATTGCCAAACCGGTACAGAGCATATGTAAAAGACACCAACAAACTTCAATATCATTTATTCAGTGATATGGAAGAAAGCTGCAAACTGCAAAGAGTTTAACAGCCCTGCTTATCTCACCAAAGTAACAAATGTCCTTGGGTCTTCAAACCCACAGTTCAATGTCACAAGCACACTAATAAGAGGCAGCTACCTGTTTACCCTCTATCAATGTGTACCCCCCCATCTGAGAAGAGAAAAACTGACCCACATACTTCTGAACTAAAGTTTTGTAAAGCACGTCAAACTACCATTTTCTTTTCTTGCCTGTATCAACAAGGATAATACTAATCTTTGAGGGACCAATAGCGAGAGAAAGTAGCCAGCCGGACAAAGGTATGAATAGAACGAGCTGATTGCTTGGGTTAATATTTGAAGGTTCAGCACACAAACTAACTCCTACAGTGGAGCTTGAGTCTCACCAGGCCTGTACAAATGAGGCACAAATGGTGTGAGCATGTAGATCAAACCATGAGAAGTGTTAATGGTGTACAGCTTCAGAAACAATTTACAACATTTTTCATTGATTACCAACCCAACCTGTTTGTGCATGCTTGGTATTCAAACCACAGAAACACTAAGAGCCAGACCTGACACTGGTCCAACATGACAGTGAGAGGTTTTTACACTATGGAATACTGGAGGGGCGGGATAGGTTCACCCAGTGCAAACATACACTCTTGCAAGGGTGGTTGAAAAACATGTTTGGGAACATAAGCACTTTTGTCATAACGCATCTCCTGATGGGGAGGAAGCAGACAGCAGATTCAAATGTTGGTCATAAATAGGTGACATAACAGTCTGCGGAGGATTAAAGGCATAGTTCACTGAAAATTTTTAATTCACTCTATCTACTCACCACTATGCCGATGGAGGTGTGGAAGTGTTTTGACACTTTTGGAGTTTGAGGGGTAAATAGTTTCGCAGCCAAACCCAATTGCCTCCATACAGCTCCTGTGCTGTCCTCCCAGTGTCCACATATATCAGTGGACGTTTAGACAAAAAAACATGGTGTAAATTACGCCATTTCCAGTCAAATCTGAATGCTTGGGCTTATGGACACTTGGAGGATTACACAGGAGCAGTACAGAGGCATGTTATGTATTTTTATGTCATTTTTTACATTTGAAGAATCCCCAGTTAAGTGAATTGTATTGGATTTGGCTGCAACGCTGTTTACCCCAAAAACTCCAAAAGTGTTTTGTGGACTCAAACACTTAACCCACCCCTCCATCGGCATAGTGGTGAGTAGATAAGTGAATTTCCTTTTTGGGTGACCTATTCCTTGAAGCCTGCAAGATCTGAAAAGGTCTCCGCTCCTGCCAGTCCTGCAGCCTCAGAGCAAGGCATAGTCCCAGGTAAACATTCCGCCTTCCAGATGTCTGCAGCATGCATCAGGCCAAGACAAGACTAGACCTGCGACTCCTCCTTATCTCTACATGCCCCGGGCTCTGCCCGTCCTGCCTGCTAAGCTTCTGCAAACTGTCAGCAGAGTTTTAACTGTCAGGGGCCAAAAGCAATGACACATCTCCACCAGGTGGAAGACCATTTTTTTTTTTTTTTTTTTATAAAGGTCATCGGGTGAGTTGGGCTTGTCATGTCACATCTCGCTCTGGGCAAAAACAAGTGGAAAGTTGTCTTGGTTTAATTAATGTGTTGTGATGTGACCAGCGGCAAAGAGAGTTAAGGAGAGAGAGAGAGAGCTGTTGCTGTGATGAATTCAGTACATCTGTGAGATGTTTCTTATGAATCTGAGCGGCCGTTCGTTGAAGGGCTACTTTTGATGGAAAAGTAATGTGTATAGTCTTAGTTTTGTCTGGTATTTGAACTTTTTAATAGTAAGCTCAGTCTACCTAGCTTTTATTTTAATTTAACTATTGCGCTGCTGAGCGGACCGGGCTCTTCTTGTCCAAAACCTTTCAGTGTACTGTTGACCCTGTGCTAACATGCATATGACAAATAAAACTTGAAACTTTTAGATCTTTGTGCAGGGTTAGGGCTCACCTGTTGCAGAGCCTTGTCCAGGGGCTCAGCCTTGAGGATATCGTCCAGAGTCAGTCCTGTCTCCTCTTTACACTGGTCTGTCAGCTCCAAAGTGTCTGGCTTGACAACACATCTGTGAAGCTTCCCGACCTGTGGAGGGATTTAACGTTTCATGGCGCAGGATGCAGCGTGAACACAAACATGCTAACTTGTGACAAAAAGTAGCCTTAACACTATACACCCCACATTCAGAAAACTTTATATTTTTTATATATATATATATATATATATTTTTTATATATACACAGTCAAACAATTGTCAATTGTCAATAAACGCGTTGACACGCCAAACCAAGATGGTGTGTTTTCTCCATGAGGTGAAATGACACCCATCTCGTCTGCTCGTCAGATTTTGGTCGCACACCTGTGGAGAGGTGCGCTACCGACGCGTGTGGTAGCTAGCATGAGGCGGCTACAGACGTTCCACGGAGCACACCATGTTGGTTTAAATGTCTAACACGCTACAAGTACACACAATGCCAACACACACACACACACACACTAAACAAGGAACCGTACAAAGAACGGTGTCAGAAAGGTCCATACCTTTTTCTCATGTAGATCCACAATTTGCCACACCAAGAGAATTATTTCCCTCTCATCCGAACCCAGTTTACCCCCATTTGCACCAGCTGTTGCCCCAAAGAACACCACCAGAGTATCACTGTGCGAAGCCATCAGGGACCACAAGGGTAAAAACTACAATTAGAGCAAAGATTCAAATAAAAATACACGAGGGTTCACCTTTTCCAAGTGATAAGAGGAGCGAACAAAAGGGCTGGAAACTCAATTGAGGTACACGCAGAGAGAGAGAGAAATAAAGAAGGGAGATAATTTCCAGAGGAGCCACGGAGGAGTTTGCGGTCAGAGACTGTACCTGTCGCAGTACTTGAGTGTGTAGTATCCAGAGATACTGGTTAAACTGGTAAAGAAGGGAGGAAATCCGTGTTTCTTTCACGCCAACTCCATGACAAGCCCCGGAGTTTTTTTTCTTTCTTTTTCCTCCCCTCAGCTACCTGTGTGGCTCGGCCCCCTGGGCGAGGAGAGCCACAGCGGCGGCGCCTATTGGCTGGTTCGCAAAGGTAAAGGCGGGACGCTGAGGTGAGGGCTATGATCTCATTGGTCGTTAGCCGATGGATCAGGAAGTAGTGCGGCGAATCGGCCTGTGTGTGAAACCCCCAGAGGCTGATGGTTCACTGATAGAGAATTAGGGAATATAAATGTTACAGGACGGCCTTAATCTTTTGTTGCTGCTACTCATGTTTTTTTATCCTTGACTTTTGCCATTACTTAAAAAATGATGTGGTATTATTTCACGTACTGTCTTTGATTTCTGATTTTGTATTATTACAATACTTGTATTAGATTTTAACGACCCCTTTCTGCTTTATTTAATTTGATTTGTGCAGTGCTTTGTAATAACACTTAAAAAACACCGTCTACGCAGTTATTATTGTTATTATCAAAAATGTATCTACCAAGGTAATATTTGTTGTCTGTAGGAGCCATGAATGAGTCAAAGAGGAATATTAACATTATTATTGTTTTGGTTATGATACAAGGTGTAATGGGTTTATATTGTGGGGGTATCATTTGTTATTTATTCTTTATATGTGATCATATTAATTTTGCAGGAAGTAAGTCACATGAGATATGGGCGGGGTTATAGTTTTTGTGAGCACCTGTTCACCTCTGTGGTGGGGGAGAGACGGGGAGAGGGGACTCGAGCTATTTTCCATTGGGTCACTGTGATTACTTTAATCCATGAGTTTGTGCACGTTACTATAAATAGATCATCTTTTATTTAATAAAAGTTTTAACGCATTTTTACGGATTTCAATGATTTTTTTTTAGTTCGTCATTAAAAGTAATAGGCCCGACCTTAGCCTCTCAGCGACACGTTTGTTTTCTTGAAGTCACTACATTGTCTGTCCTCCCTCTTGTCTTGTGTGTTTGTGTTACAATTTGAAGAACTAGAATGGCACAAACCTCCACCAAGGCCCTATTGTCCACTTAAAATCAAACAGGCTGCACCAGATTGCACACACCCATAAATACTATAGTTCCATAAACATGCAGATTTTTTCCCAGTCCCCTTTGTGAAGCATATTCTAATTTAATAAAATTAAAGGTTATGATATAAACTCTACAATGCACATGGGGAGACAAAACCCAGTGTGAGCAAACAGGTTTTGAGTTGCTGCAACAGATTAAGCATAATTCAATCTATAAGAAGAGTATGCTGTAATGTTTTGGCGACAACCTGGAAACCGCAGTAAACTTTAGTTTTCAAACAGGTATGTGGGACAACAAGTGAGTCAGAGCACCTGCAGTGACCTACTTGATCTGTGGTGAGGGAGCAGGTCGGCAGGTGAGGTTGCAGTTGATGGGAAAGCAGTTATAAGTAAAAGGTGAGATGGAATACTTGATCCTCATTCACCCTCTAGAAATTACACTTTGATATACTATATAACCATTTTCTCATCTCAAGTGCCTTACTTTTTTACAATGCCTAGTGTTTTTTATCTGGGAGCGGTTTTCCTCCTTTTGAAAAATATGTTGCAATTTCAAACAGCAACCGTTTACAATCTACTCTTTTTAATCGCCCCACAGGTCCTTACTGGTCTGGTGGAGTTTTTGCTAGTCTTTGGCTTGATTCCCAGAATGCCATGTTTTGTTGCGACCGACACTCCCAGCTTTGCTCGCTATGGGCCAGCAGACTGTGGTGAATGCAAGGCTTTTTGTCTGTTCACCTCCTTTCACTCGTTTAAATCCCCCAATCTCGAGAGTAAATCCCAGTGTCTCCTTCCTTGCGCAGAAATTATTCTATCTGGCTGAACTGGTCCGGCAAACGCTTCAACTGAGATCTCAGACACAAGATATTTCAATCCAAAAAAGGCAAGGAACTTCTAGCTTCTCAAAAAAAAGGACAAACTCCAGACTTTGTTTGAGCAGGTTAAATCTGTTGAAAAGTCAGACAGGAAAGAAGGGAACCTGTGCACGACTAAACTAGACTCAGTGTAGTTTTGCTTTGGTGCATGTGTCGAATTCAATTTTTGTAGTGTGAAGTCTTCCACTGGAGACACCCAAGATTGTGGCTCAACTGTCCCAATTGACAGGTTTTGCCCAGGGGCTTACCTTCGGCTGGGGCATAGGAAATAATGGGTCAAATATAGATGGATTACAGTAATCGCATTTCAAATTAAGTGATCCCTTAAACAATTACTGCAAGGAAAGTATCGAAGGAAAAGTTATTGATTGCATTAACCATATTGTAAATCCAGCGGGTGTGTGCTTTGGAACTTTTTCTACTTTTTACTTTTGTAACAATGACACCATATCTTTAATTTACAAAGAACTAAACCCAAAGTACAATGTGTTATTTCAATGACATAATACAAAGGCAGGTTATAGGAATAGGTCATGAATGGTAGTGGGTATGCTGGGCACATACCTCAATGCTAATTTTGTCTTATGCGCAAACTGCTTCCTCGTTCTGTGAGAAAGAAGTCTTGTGCGTGAGGCAGTTTTCTTGTGCAATCTCGTCTGACACGCATTTGTGTTTGTCACACCCTTTTCACTCTGTAATTTTCCACCCTCACAGTTTAAATAATTCTGACTCACTATTAATTAAGGGCTCCAAAAGATAGCGTCTAGCCCCTGTCACAATGGGTTTGTTCAAGTTCAATTTCTTATCACAATGAGCTGTCTTATAGTATTCAGCACAACATACAAATGACAAAGATCTGAAAAATCATTTGTATGAAATGTCAATTCTTCCACTTTGTTTCCCTCTGAAACTTTTCGAAAGACTTTTGAACTGTCTTCTCTTCAAATCAAAATCTACTTCTACATCTGCCCAGAAAGGACACAGGCCATGAACAAGTACAGCACGTTTGAGGACTTGTATTATGTCGTAAAAACGAGTGTATGCAAGTTAAAAGATTGTTCCATTATGTAAGACTTTAAAAGCAACTGCCATGGTAACAACAATGCATTAGTATAATTATAGTAGTAAATAATATAGCCCTGCATTATGGTAGAGTTGAACTGAGTCCGTTTTTTTCTGATTGTCCGAACAGAGATTAATTTACATTATTCAATGATTTACTGTATAGGCTTCTTATTAACAGCCCTATAATACTAAATGTATAATTATTATTAATAATAATGTATTAATGATAACAATAATACTGAATGACGCCACACTGAAAAGATGGCAAAACTACCATAGTTCTAACACTGTGCTGTCAATGCCATCTACTGGTAAGTCAGTAGCAGGTCAGTAACAACAGGTCTTGTCGTCATGGCAACACACAAAGTGTTTGAGACAAACTTCAGATGCTATGACAATATTGTCAATAGATAATTAGGTCACTGTTTTGCAGATAAAGTAAACAAATAACAGTAACCAAGCTGCGTCTTGAGACTGTTACAAAACATTGAGACATGATTCCTCTTTTTGCTGCTCACTACAGGGAACATGCAATTTTTCATTTTGCAATCTTTTCTTCGAGAGGAAGTTGAAAGCAGGACTGGGGTGCAGCACTAAGATGATTGTTACCTGATTTGTCACGAGTACAAAATATTTTTACAAAAGTAAAAAATGTTGGATTCCATACGAGAGTAAAACATGGCAGTATAGGCAATTTAACACATATTTTCGGATGATCAGAGTGTGTTGTAGATGTAAAAGGTCCCCAGGACAGAACTAGATCACAATATAAAAAATTGCTTGCCGTTGTCCAAACAGCGGCTATGAGCGAATTAAATATCTATCTGTGGTTAAGGCAGAGATAAGAATTGAGAGACGCAACCACAGGATTATCAGCTGAAAACCTACTGTGCTTTGTATTATCATGTTTATCCTTGCTGACGTCAATAACAATACTATATATTTGACAAAAACGTACCTTGAGACATTACAGTACAATTTTTTAATACCAAATGACATAAATCTATGTACATAATATAGTGTTTTTATAAATACATGTTCACGATGTAAAAGCAAACCAAATCATGAAAAATTGGTAATTTGCAGATCTAGACGAGTATTGACACAGATGAAGTGACATCCTGTTAATCTGTGTATTGAAATTTAAAAATGCAAAAAATAATGATATTCACACAGACACACGGAGCAGAGCTGTACAACCTGTACAGTTTCAATATCAGGACGCATTATTTTCACACATTTTAATCAAGATGTCCATTTGGTCTTTTGACTCCAACACACACTGGGAGCTGTTGGTCTGATTGCTTTGTCTCCTAGACACAAAGGACACCTCTCTGTTGCCTTCACCTGGGGACGTGCCGGAGATGTGTCGGAAGAGCTTCAGGATGCCGGTGTCACGCAGGGAGCTCCTGAAGGTGCGAGCTGCAAACATGTAGAGGAGGGGGTTTACAGTGCTGCTGATGAACACCATGGCTCCGGCGATGAAGATCATGGTGTCCCTGACGCCCTCCAGAGAGTTTGCTGCATCAGAATAGGAACCTTGGATGCCCAGGATGACTAGTGAGATGATATTTCCCAAGTGATGAGGTGTCCAACAAAGGCCAAACACAACCACAACACTGGCAATGAGAACAGTAGACTTGCGCTTGGACTTGAAGGTCATCTGAGTAATCCGGCTGCACAGGCAGCCGTAGCAGACCACCAGTATGGAGAAAGGTATTATGTAGCCCACCATTGTCTCCAGCAGCACACAGACCAGCTCCTGCGTCACAGAAGTGTACTCCCGATACAGACATTGCTCCTCACCAGACTCCGTATCCATAACCTGAGTTGGGATGACAGGGATGCTGAACAAGAACGCTAAACTCCACATAGTCAGCAGTACTTTATCAAGAGCCTTTTTCCTTTTCCAGTCAGCTGAAGCAAAAGGATAACGCACAGCCAAAAAACGTTCCACACTCATGAGGGTGATGAGGAATACGCTGCTGTACATACAGGCAGTGATCACGAACACTATTGCTTTGCAGGAGGCCTCTCCAAACACCCAGGAGTGGGCCAGGGAGTAGATCCACAGAGGCAGGGTGATAAGGACCAGCAGATCCGCAACAGCCAGGTGCAGGATGAGCACCACGGTGTGGGAACGCTGCTTGATGTGTCTCAGGATGGTCCAGATCACCAGAAGGTTTCCCGGGGCTCCAACCAGGAAGGACAGACCCAGGATCACACAAGCCGCTGCTGTTCCACCATCAAACTCCTCAGGGGCCATTTCCTCTGAAGGAGACAACTCAGCTGAGTGGTTCATGCTGAAAGTGTATGTGCTGACAGTGGTGTCTGCATGAAAAGAAAACCAAAGTGCTGTACAAGCAAGTCTTCACTTCCCTTTTAGAAAAGAGTGCACAGGGTTTCCTCCCAGGCCTAGACATGGAGAGGTGATTCATTCATGCATCATCCGTCCATTTTTCACCTCAGATCATACATTTATGGATAAAGAAATAATTGTGTTTAGAAGACTTTCAAATAAAGAAAACATGACTAGATTTAGTTTGATCCAAAAAATAAGATTGAATCAGATTTTTAATCAGACAGTGAGTAATTAGAGGCCATTTAATGACCATGTTGTCAAGATTTCTTGATATATGTCAAATTCTTTCTAAATAAAGAACCATAGCAAGAGTGTGATTGTCCATACTGTGTAGTGTAAAAAGAAGGTTCAAAAGCAATGTACATGTTCCCGATGATTAAAGCCTGAATAATGAGATGTGACTTTTTACAGGCCATTGCTTTTCAACTGCTGTTACACCACTTTTCAGACTGTGGTGTGGACAGTGACACTGCAAAGACTTCCTGATTTGTGTGAGCGAGTACCTGAATTAGAATGTTGGTTTGTGGAAATAAAATATTACAGTGACGTTTTTTTTGTAAAACTTATGAATATTTCTTGTCTGTTTTCCATATATAATTTTGTCATGCCTTCACTTACTACCACCACTTATACTAACACCTGCACTTTATATATACTTATCATAGCTACACTACCAACTTCTATTGCTGCTAGTCTTGTATCAATACTATTCATATTCCATATCTATTTCTTACTGTACATATCTTGTTTATTTACATATTCAACTTTACATTTGCACATACTCTGCACTTTTACTGCTTTTTTGCACTTCTGACTGCATTTCGTTATCTCAGTACTTGTACTCTGTATAATGACAATAAAGTTGATTCTAATCTAATCTAATCTAATGACAGCCAGTGGCCAGGGGCAATATGTTTTCAGGTTTTATGTCCCTCCGACCGTCCCGTTCTTGTAAATGTGATATCTCAAAAGCCTTCAGGGGAAATTTCATTTGCACCTGACACATACACTTGGACTCAAGGAGGAGTCCAAGTAGTTAGTGGTCAAGGGTCAAATGTCAAGGTCACGATGGCCTCATAAAACATGCTTTTGGCTTCTTAACCATGGTCTCAAATCTACCTTTAGGGAATTTCTTAAAAAAGTTAATAGTTGTCACTTGGACTCAAAGATGAACTAATTCGATTTCAGTGGTCAAAGGTCAAGTTGACCTCATATGAGTCAGGAATGAAAAAAAGTATGTAGACTTCAATAGCATTGCAGGCAGAGGCATGAAATCAAAGGGTGGTAATTTGAGTTTCCACAAATGAATAGTTGCTCTTATTTGGGCCTATTTTACCCCAGTGAGGCAATACATTATTTTAGAGTGTCACTCCTTTGGATCGAAATAAGATAGAATGATACACAAAGTACATTTTTAATAACAAAAATGAACTGAACCTTTAGCATTTTCCAAGAATACTGATTTAGAGAAAAAGAAATGACGAATCATTAATTGTGGCATACACAGTACACATTACACAACACTAAAGGCCACATCAAATTGTCAGAACATTTCAATCACCATAATAAATTAGTATAAGATTTGAGGAACACATAAACGGTGCAGTTCCATTTGTTTACTATGACATCCAAAGTTGAAAGTGAAACAAGGATGGGAGAATATGGTGACCTTTAATAGTACCTATCATCAACCATCCCAAGCTATTAAACCATCAGATCATAAACAGGCTTCGATTATAAAAGTCCAATAATAACTGCCGAAGACAAGGTTCACATTTTACAGGCATGTCAGTATCAGGGATTCTTTTTTTCTAACACTGGTCAGACCTCAGCTCTACCTGTGTATTTGCTGCCCTCTGGCTTGTCTGCTGCTGTACTCCCAGCTCCATGAGTCTGTTGGCGTGAGTTACCATTTCCCGGAACAGCCTGACCATTCGGGAATCCTCGAGATTACCTCGAAAGTTCCTCGCAAATAAGGCGTAGAGCACAGGATTCAATGAACTGTTGATGAATACAAGGGCACCGGAGCAAAGAATAAAACTCTCTGGAACACAATCAGAGTCACTTCCTGACTTTAAGATGCAAACCAGATCCATGATGTTGATGATGTGGTAAGGAAACCAGCACAGAAGGAAGGCTATAACAACTGTAAGCACGAGAACCAAGGATTTCTGCTTGGTGTTGTATCTCATTCTCCTGAGTTGGGCTGTCACTAGACAGTAACAGATACTAATGATGATGAAAGGAAAAAAGAAGCCCCCAAAGGTCTCTAGGCACGAGATGATGATTTCTTGAGTTACAGAGCTGAATTCCCTGACAAAACACTGCTTACTTCCATCATTTTCATCCAAAGACTTGGTGAGTAAGACAGGTGCTCCAACAAGGATAGCAAGGAGCCACAAAAGTACCAGACACCGGTTCATCGCACTCTTAGTCATCCAGCGCACTGTTGAAAATGGATGGCAGATGGCTAGAAAGCGCTCCACACTCATGAGAGTGATGAAGAAGATGCTGCTGAACATGCACACACTGATGATGTACACCAAGGCTTTGCAGAAGGCCTCTCCAAACACCCAGGAGTAGATCAGGGAGTAGATCCACACAGGCAGGGTGATAAGGACCAGCAGGTCGGCAGCGGCCAGGTGCAGAATGAGCACCACGGTGTGGGAACGCTGCTTGATGTGTCTCAGGATGGTCCAGATCACCAGAAGGTTCCCTGGAACTCCAACCAGGAAGGACAGACCCAGGATCACACAAGCCGCTGCTGTTCCACCATCAAACTCCGTAGTGGCCATTTCCTCTGAAGGAGACAACTCAGCTGAGTGGTTCATGCTGAAAGTGTATGTGCTGACAGTGGTGTCTGCATGAAAAGAAAACCAAAGTACTGTACAAGCAAGTCTTCACTTCCCTTTTAGAAAAGAGTGCACAGGGTTTCCTCCCAGGCCTAGACACAGAAAAGTGATTTATTCATGCATCATCCGTCCATTTTTCACCTCAGATCATACATTTGAATAAAGAAATAATTGTGTTTAGAAGACTTTCAAATAAAGAAAACATGGTTAGATTTAGTTTGATCCAAAAAACAAGATTGAATCAGATTGTTAATCAGACAGTGAGACATTAGAGGCCATTTAATGACCATGTTGTCCAGATTCCTTGATATATGTAAAACTCTTTCTAAATAAAGAACCAAAGCAAGAGTGTGATTGTCCATACTGTGGAATGTAAAAAGAAGGTTCAAAAGCCCGATGATTAAGTCCTGAATAATGAGATGTGACATTCAGGACATGTGACTTTTTAACTGGCCAGTTCTTTTCAACTGCTGTTACACCTCTTTTAAGACTGTGGTGTTGACAGTGACACTGCAAAGACTTCCTGATTTGTGTGAGCGAGTACCTGAATTAGCATGTAAGCAAATTTTGTTTGGAGCCCCTTATTGTAATAAATGTTAAATATTTGATTTAAAACTCAATATGGTTTATGGGAATACAAAATTACAGTGAAGTTTTTTTTTTATAACTTATGAATATTTCTTGTCTTATCTTACTACCAATATACTTATACTAACACCTGCACTTTATATATACTTATCATATCTAAACTACCTACTTCTATTGCTGCTAGTCTTGTATCAATACTATTCATATTCCATATCTATTTCTTACTGTACATATCTTATTTATTTACATATTCAACTTTACATATGCACATACTCTTCACTTTTACTGCTTTTTCGCACTTCTGGTTAGATGCTAAACTTCATTTTGTTGTCTCAATACTGACAATAAAGTTGAATCTAATCTGATCTAATGACAGCCAGTGGCCAGGGGCAATATGTTTTCAAGTTTTAGATCCCTCCGACCGTCCCATTCTTGTGACTGTGATATGTCCAAAGCCTTCAGGGGATATTTCATTTGCACCTGACACATTCACTTGGACTCAAGGAGGACTCCAAGTGGTTAGTTGTCAAGGGTCAAATGTCAAGGTCACAATGGCCTCATAAAACATGCTTTTGGCTTCTTAACCATGATTTCAAATCTGCCGTTAGGGAATTTCTTTAAAAAGTTAATAGTTGTCACTTGGACTCAAAGATGAACTAGTTCGATTTCAGTGGTCAAAGGTCAAGTTGACCTCATATGAGTCAGGAATGAAAAAAAGTATGTAGATTTCAATAGCATTGCAGGCAGAGGCATGAAATCAAAGGGTGGTTATTTGAGTTTCCACAAATGAATAATTGCTCTTATTTGGGCCTATTTTACCCCAGTGAGGCAATACATTATTTTAAAGTGGCACTCATTTGGATCGAAATAAGATAGAATGATACACAAATTAAATTTTTAATAACAAACATGAACTGAATCTTTAGCATTTTCCAAGAATACTGATTTAGAGAAAATGAAATAACGCATCATTAATTGTGGCATACAGTACACATTACACAACACTAAAGGCCACATCAAATTGTCAGAACATTTCAATCACCATAATAAATTAGTATAAGATTTGAGGAACACAAACGGTACAGTTCCGTTTGTTTACTATGACATCCAAAGTTGAAAGTGAAACAAAGATGGGTGAATATCGTGACCTTTAATAGTACCTATCATCAACCACACCTAAGCTATTAAACCCTCAGATCATAATCAGGCTTCGATTATAAAAGTCCAATAATAACTGCAGAAGACAAGGTTCACATTTTACAGGCATGTCAGTTTCAGGGATTCAGTTTTTCTCACACTGGTCTGAGATCAGCTCTACCTTTGTATTTGCTGCCCTCTGGCTTGTCTGATGCTGTACTCCCAGCTCCATGAGTCTGTTGGTGTGAGTTGTCATTTCCTTGAACAGCCTGACCATTCGGGAATCCTCGAGATTACCTCGAAAGTTCCTCGCAAATAAGGCGTAGAGCACAGGATTCAATGAACTGTTGATGAATACAAGGGCACCGGAGCAAAGAATAAAACTCTCTGGAACACAATCATACTCACTGCCTGACTTTAAGATGCAAACCAGATCCATGAGGTTGATGATGTGGTAAGGAAACCAGCACAGAAGGAAGGCTATAACAACTGTGAGCACGAGAACCAAGGATTTCTGCTTGTCGTTGTATTCCATTCTCCTGAGTTGGGCTGTCACTAGACAGTAACAGATACTAATGATGATGAAAGGAAAAAAGAAGCCCCCAAAGGTCTCAAGGCACAACATGATGATTACTGGAGTCACAGAGCTGAATTTCCTGACAAAACACTGCTTACTTCCATCATTTTCATCCAAAGACTTGGTGAGTAAGACAGGTGCTCCAACAAGGATAGCAAGGAGCCACAAAAGTACCAGACACCGGTTCATCGCACTCTTAGTCATCCAGCGCACTGTTGAAAATGGATGGCAGATGGCTAGAAAGCGCTCCACACTCATGAGAGTGATGAAGAAGATGCTGCTGAACATGCACACACTGATGATGTACACCAAGGCTTTGCAGAAGGCCTCTCCAAACACCCAGGAGTAGACCAGGGAGTAGATCCACACAGGCAGGGTGATAAGGACCAGCAGGTCGGCAGCGGCCAGGTGCAGGATGAGCACCACGGTGTGGGAACGCTGCTTGATGCATCTCAGGATGGTCCAGATCACCAGAAGGTTCCCTGGAACTCCAACCAGGAAGGACAGACCCAGGATCACACAAGCCGCTGCTGTTCCACCATCAAACTCCGTAGTGGCCATTTCCTCTGAAGGAGACAACTCAGCTGAGATGTTCATGCTGAAAGTGTATGTGCTGACAGTGGTGTCTGCATGAAAAGAAAACCAAAGTGCTGTACAAGCAAGTCTTCACCTCCCCTTATGGAACGTATCTCGATATAAGACACATAAATCTGATTGCACGTATATCTCAGTCATGTAATGATTTACTTTGCATGACACAAAAAAAAAGTTCAAAGGTCTTTTACAATGTTTTGGCTTCAGTAGCAATAAACTAGTCTTTAGTTTCACTTTCATGTCCTTCTACACTAGATCACTACTTGTACTTTCCCCTCTCCACCGATGGTTACGTGAGCAGACAGTCACAATAACTCTATAACCAACATACAGTGCCTTGCATAAGTATTCACCCCCCTTGGACTTTTTCCCATTATGTACTGTTACTAACTGGAATTCAAATAGACTTAAATAAACTTTTTCCCGTTTGATCAACAAAACATGCATAGTACTTTGGAAGTGCAAAATACATTTTATTGTGACACAAACAATAATGAGAACAAAAAAGTTGACATCTGTTGGGTGCATAAGTATTCACCCCCCTGTGTCAATACTTGGTAGAACCCCCTTTCGCTGCAATTACAGCTGCAAGTCTTTTGGGGTATGTCTCTACCAGCTTTGCACATCTAGAGATGGAAAAGTTTGTCCATTCTTCTTGGCAAAAAAGATGAAGCTCAGTCAGATTGGATGGAGACCGTCTGTGAACCGCAATCTTCAAGTCTTGCCATAGATTCTCTATTGGATTGAGGTCTGGGCTTTGACTGGGCCATTTTAAGACATTAACATTCTTTAATCCAAACCATTCCTTTGTAGCTCTGGCTGTATGTTTAGGGTCATTGTCCTGCTGGAAGATGAACCTCCGCCCCAGTCTCAAGTCTTTTGCAGACTGCATCAGATTTTCTTCAAGGATTTCCCTGTATTTGGCTCCATCCATCTTTCCCTCTATTCTGACCAGTTTCCCTGTACCTGCTGAAGAGAAGCATCCCCACAGCATGATGCTACCACCACCATGTTTCACTGTTGGGATGGTGTGCTCAGGGTGATGGGCAGTGTTGGGTTTTCGCCACACATAGCGTTTTGCATTGAGGCCAAAAAGTTAAATTTTGGTCTCATCTGACCAGAGCACCTTCTTCCACATGTTTGCTGTGTCTCCCACATGGCTTCTGGCAAACTCCAAACGGGATTTTTTATGGATCCCTTTCAACAATGGCTTTCTTCTTGCCACTCTTCCATAAAGGCCAGATTTGTGGAGTAGACGACTAATAGTTGTCCTGTGGACAGATTCTCCCACCTCAGCTGTGGATCTCTGCAACTCCTCCAGAGTAACCATGGGCCTCCTGGTTGCTTCTCTGATTCATTTTCTCCTTGTCCGACTCTTCAGTTTGGGTGGACGGCCTCCTCTTGGTAGGTTTGCGGTTGTGCCATATTCTTTCCATTTTCTTATGATGGATTTTATGGTGCTCAGAGAGATGTTCAAAGCTCTGGATATTTTTTTATAACCTAACCCTGCTTCATATTTCTCCACAACTTTATCCCTGACCTGTTTGGTGAGCTCCTTGGTCTTCATGATGCTGTTTGTTCAGTAATGATCTCCAACAAACTCTGAGTCCGTCACAGAACAGGTGTATTTATACTGAGATTAAATTGCAGACAGGTGGACCCTATTTACTAATTATGTGACTTGCAAATGTGACTTGTGAATGCAATTGGTCGCACCAGATCTTTGTTAGGGGTTTCACAGTAAAGGGGGTGAATACATATGCACTCAACACTTTTCAGATTTTTATTTGTAAATAATTGTGAAATCCATGTAATATTTCCCCCCACTTCCAAATGATGCACTATTTTGTGTTGGTCCATTACATAAACTCACGATGAAATAAATTTTAATCTGTGGTTATACCATGACAAAATGTAGAAAAGTCCAAAGGGGGTGAATACTTATGCAAGGCACTGTACATATACACAAAGATTGTTAACCATAAAGAAGACAAATAAATTGAGATGATTTCACTACCTACTTGAATAAAAACAGCTGAGTTGAAAAAAATGCAGGGATTTGTTTTTGCTCATGTCCAAACAATCGTGTTGAAATCTAATTTTGATATTCATTCATTGACAATATTCATGATATGGTGGATGAAAGCTACACAACTGTCTATTGTCTCTTAACAACAACACTCACTGTCCCCTCAACTTTGGATTCTCTGCAATCCCCATCTTTTGCTATGCTCCAGACTGAGGTATTTGACAAGAGACTGTAAGTGTTAGACTAGAGTTCATTCAAGTTAATTATTCATTCCTCCAACAATTAAATGTGTAATTTTTAAACGGGACATTTCATGATTTAAATGTTACCGGATAAATCTACAGTGATATCACAGCAGATGAAGAGGAAGAAAAACATGGGCGTCACTTTTTTACATGTGCCATGCAAATACAAGACATGCACATCAAGACAAAAGGCCATACAAAATAAGTTATTTTTTAAGCTCATTAAATATGCATCTAAAAAATTCAATCAACACTTTTTTAACAAAACCCCCAAAACCTGAATTAGTGCATGGCTACCATCAAGATAATCCTTTTATTTTTGCCTGATACATGTTGACGTAAGAACAGAAATGAAATCCCAGATCATGGATGTGGTCTTCGTGTTGACGGAAGTCTTGATCTCTCGAACAGTAGAAACACAGACATTGAATGAGAGGTCAGGGGAAAGTTGTCGTGACGACGTAGTTACGATGCGCAGCTTCGACAGCGCCCCCCCCCCCCCCCCTCCCTCCCTCCCCCTCCTCGCTCAGCTGCCTGCTCGGTGAAATAAACAAGACGATGTTGTCAACTCCGCTGTTCCCGGTGCTGCTGCACTGAAAGTACAACACGGAACACGGCGAGTGACGCTGGACACCTTCTCCAACCAAGCCCGCGACGAACTGTGAGTGACGATCTGGCACCAGCTCGATGTCTGGGGCTTGTTAACGGGGGTCGGCTTTGTGGCCAACGTTAGCTGACAGCTAGGCTAGTGCTAGCTAGCGTTAGCCAGGTGATAAGCTAACGGCAGGGGCGTGAGCTGCTTTCGTTCAGCGTTAGCGCTACGGGGGTGTTTATGTAAGCGCGTTCGATCGCCGATTCAATACGCTTTAATTTACACATATACGAACAGTTTTGAGCTAGCACGCAGGAGGCTGACCAGAGAGGCAGGTTGTCAATGGTTAATGTCAGTCTGCTAACTTCCTGGAAACTACCATGGTAATCTTTCAATTCGTGTGTCAACTGTCAATTTCCAATATCGTCATTAATTCACACATCGGCACGAGTTAGCAGCTATCCAGTGCTAGCACGTTTGTGTTTGTGTAACAACTACACTGAGTTGAGTAATAAAGTTTGGCCAACGTCGGCAAACTCTCCTCTGCCCTTACAGGTTGTTTGAGTTCTCTGATCAGGACAGACCCAGTTTCCACGCGTCGAGAAGAAGAGGAGCTCACAGCCTGCGATGCCTCTGCTGTTTCTGGAGAGGTTTCCATGGCCCAGCCTGCAGACCTACACAATCCTGAGTGTGGCTCTGCTCGCCGGCAGCATCTTCAGCGCCTACAACACTGTCACTGACCCAGGCTTTGGGGCCTTGGAAGCTGATGAAACACAGGCTGCCCCAGGGGTGGATCTTGAACTTCTGAATAATGAGTTTAGTGACACGGAGCTGGCGACCAGTGTGCTGTGGTATCTTGCCACCGACAGTCTCTTTGTATGGGTGAGTGTTGTTTAGTTAAAGACCTTGCATTGCTCCAGAGAAAATAAACAACTAACTGCCACTCTGCTCTCGTGCTCCTCCAGGTGTTAGTCAACACATTCTGCTGCTCTTTAATGTTATTCGCCAAAATGATTCAGTACGTGGTGTTCGGCCCACTGAGAGTCAGCGAGAAGCAGGTGAGTCTGTTAAAATGAGGCCTGTCAAAGAGCCTGGGGTTGTCAACCTCTAAGCCTTTGCAACTCAAGTGTAGACCGTCTAGAAATGAACTTGCTAATGTGCTCTGTGTTTACTCCTCAGCACCTGAAAGACAAGTTCTGGAACTTCATCTTCTACAAGTTTATTTTCATTTTCGGCGTGCTGAATGTGCAGACAGTGGAGGAGGTGGTCATGTGGTGTTTGTGGTTCTCTGCACTGGTCTTTCTCCACCTCATGGTTCAGCTCTGCAAAGACCGATTTGAATATGTAAGTTCTAGAAACAACACCTTTCTTTTTTGACTCCATCCAGGGATCCCTCGTTCATGACTTCCTCATATGAAAATCTTACAATAAACTAATTTATTATTATTTTCCTTATTACTATAGATTATTCAAGCACTTGGTACATTGCAATGTAGATTCAGGCACTGGAAATGGCCAGGATGGCATTAAGCAGGTTTAAGGGCTAAACATCCCTCAGTGAAACCTTTGGCTGTTTAGGATCCATAGCAAACAAGACAGGAATAGACCTACATTCTTTGTGACTGCCTTTTTATTCATAAGTTCTTAGAGTAAATACAAGGCGGCAGAAAGTCTGCTGTTTAATGACACCTGCTAAGTGCACATACAAACTTCATGCAGAGGTCACAAAGTGTACTGAGCTTCTCCCAAAAGTTTTAAGAATGACTTAACTCTGTTCACCTCTGAGTCTATAAATAGTTCCATTGCACTGGTATGTTAGCCTACTGATACAGTTTCACTAACTACATTGACGTGACCATGTATCAGGTTGTGCTCTGCATCTTGGGCAAAACAAAATATCAGATTTATGCAGCTCCCTACAAGCAACGACATTTAAAACTGCCATGAAGCTGGTATGTTTCCTAAGATGTAATGTTGACTGGCTTTGTGTAACATAAGGCCATTTCTGACTGCCGGTCTACAGAATCTATACCAGTCAGTTGTGTGCGCCCGGCTTTCTTTCGTTTATCTGCTTCTGTGGGTTCTAGCTTTGGGGGAGTAACAGAAACGGGAAAGATGATAGATATGTCTGAGTGTGTAAGCCTTGTTAAACAATTTCACCTGAAAAGTGGTCTACACACTCCAGAGCTGTAGTTTTACAGTCTTACGCAATCTTCTTTCTGACCATGGACTTTATGTGGATAATGTGTGAGGAGTTTATTGATTTTAAAATAGGTTGTGTAAAATTTGGAAGGGAAAAGTCCGAGCTCTCAGGTCCTACAGTAGAAATGCACTTTGAGTTTGGCACTCATGCTACTGGTTCTCGTTGCTATGTGATTAGTGCTGCATGACTGTGTGTGAGCAAGTTAAACTAAGAAACACTTGCTTTCCATCTGCTGAATGTTTCTCAAACATCTACGTTCATATTTTGTTAGTTTATGTTGTTGTTGTTGTCTTTGTCCACTGAAGCCCACTAGAAATTCCCAAATAATAAAAAATAGTCAATTTTATTTGTATCTTGTATATAAGGACAAAGAAAACTTCACAATCCCGTTTCTTCTCCACAGCTGTCGTTCTCCCCCTCCACTCCCATGCACAGCCATGTGCGAGTGCTCTGTCTGCTGGTCTCTCTTCTGTTGGACTGCTGTGGCCTGGCTGTGGTCTGTGGTCTGCTAGGAGCATCCCATGGCATGCACACTCTCTCCTTTATGGCAGCCGAGGTGAGAGTCTGGGGCCACAACTGTATAAAAATGCCAAAACTATGTATAAAATGCACTTAGATCATGCTTACCAAAGATGATCTTGGACTCTGTCATAAAAGTGTTTATTTAGGCCCGAGTTCAAAACATCAAAACATCCCTTCACTATTTCGCTTTCAAATATTCTATTTGAAGTCTGTCATATTTTGGATGGTTATATATTTTATCAACTTAATCTTTGTTCTTTTTTCTCCAGTGTCTGCTGGTGACTGTGCGTACTGGGCATGTCATCATGCGGTAAGTCTCCTTAAAGACTCCTCACACAAGCACACTCATGCACACACCGCAGCAGAACAGATGACATAGCCCCTACAAATTTGGAATCAAGCTAATGTTTTCCTTTGGTTCCATTAGCACCAGTATGAAAGGCGTCTTTGTCCCAAAGAAGGTGGTTAGGACTTAGGACAACTCTAAATTACTCAAATCAGCTGAGGCCCTTATGGATTCATTAGTGTTGCTCTATATTCGGATACTGGTTTTGTCACTAGTAGAGCTGTAGCTTCTACACATGGCGAAATAATGTTTGTGGTGACCAATCAACCTCACTTTGAACCGTAATAAAAGTTCTTGATTTTTGTTTTCCTTGCCTCACAACAGCTTTGGACCTTTTCACTATTTTGTCTTATTCAAGTATTTTGGCTTAATTGTCAAGGAACAATGAGCTTGTATATACCTCATGAGGTAGGCTTCTCTAAGCTCGACTTCCGTTGCGCCATCTACTGTTCTGGCGGTGAATTGTTTTCGGAACAAAAAGGCTCGTAGAACTATAAATCAAAAAGGGTCCGTCCGTCCGTCCTTCCGCAACGGACTCGGAGAAGCATACAGAGGCCTTGTCCACGGGGAAGGGAACCCGGACAGAGCCGGGTCGAGCTAGCTCTCAGCGGCTAGCTGCTCTCTCAGAGGGGCTTAAGAGTAAAGCAGCGCATATTGTCAAGTGTAACCATTGAACGGATCCTGTTTAACTGCCACAAGTGTTGTTCAAACGGGTATTAGATTGTACTAGTATTAAAATGGTAAATTAAAACATAAACAACCAATTAAATAAGATTGTTGAATTTAACTAGGCGAACCCTGCAGAAACCCTGTTATTATCACCTGTGTTGAAAGAGTTGTGCATGTCCTCAGGTACTCCATTCATCTGTGGGATCTTAACCACCCAGGCACTTGGGAGAGTAAGGGAACTTATGTCTACTACTCAGACTTCATCATGGAGCTGGCCATGTTGTTTCTGGACCTCATGCACCATATCCATATGCTGGTAAGATACACTGAAGGCTCAGAGACATGTAATGTTATTAAAATGTAGAATGTCCTGTTCTCTTGATAGTTCCCTAAACGTCTCCCTTTTCCGTCTCTCGTTAGCTTTTTGGTAACATCTGGCTGTCCATGGCGAGCTTGGTCATCTTCATGCAGCTGCGATATCTCTTCCATGAGGTCCAGCGTCGCGTTCGCCGACACAAGAATTACCTTCGTGTCATCAACAACATGGAGGCCATGTGAGGCTGTGTTTTATTTGACTGTTTCCTCCTTTTTGTTTTATATAGTTATTTCTAATTTGAAGCTTTGTACTTAGTCGATCGTCACTTGTTTCATCATTATTTTCATATTCTGTGAACTTTTAATGCAGGTTTGCTGTTGCTACTGCCGAGGAGCTGACTGCTAATGATGACGACTGTGCCATCTGCTGGGACACCATGCTGACGGCACGAAAACTACCCTGCGGCCATCTCTTCCACAAGTAAAATGATTTTAAGGAGTTGCCTCAATGCAAGGGATGGTTGCGGTATCACTTACATGGGGCTCCTTATCCTAGAAACTGTTTTATTTTGGAGGTATAATAAAGAGGCCTAAAGGAGAGACTACACCGGAACAGTTATCTCTTTCATAGTAATATGAATTTCATTGTAATGATACTTTTCTGATAATATAAGAGCAGTTTGGTGAATGTTCTTCAGCAAGATTCCCTGCACGGATCCTGATATTTAGCAACAGAAAACGTGTTTTGACTCTTAAATGAATGCCAAGTCATAGTACCATAATAACATGTTTGATCTGTGGCACTATTCTTCCAGCTCTTGTTTGCGGTCGTGGCTCGAGCAGGACACATCATGCCCAACATGTCGGACATCCCTGAACATCAGTGGCGATGGGGGCCCAGCGAGAGGCCAGCCGCAGGGCGCAGGTATTGGGGACAACGCTGGCCCCGGAGGAGCCGCTCCAGAAGCCAGACCACACATCAACCATCACAACCACTTCTTCCACTTTGATGGTGAGTCTTTCAGACACTGATCCAATATCGAATGTGGTTGTGCAGTTACCCTCCACGGATCGGCTGTGTGTGACAATCACTTATTCAACCCACATGTTCCCCTGTAGGATCTCGCATTGCCAGCTGGCTGCCCAGTTTCTCAGTGGAAGTAATGCACACCACCAATATCCTGGGCATCGCTCAGGCCAACAACAACTCCCAGCTCATGGCCATGGTGAGTTCAAGTTTACAGTCTGATGAAGTTTTCGATTTTAAGAGAGATGACAGAGATAGCGGTTTGAACCAGGTGTGGGTATGAGGCTGCTCTTGGCTGCATGGCTCATGCAGCCTTCTCTTTCTCTTCTCCTTCCCTTCCACAGTATGGTACAGGGTATTATCCATCAAATTAAGCTGGCCTAACTTGAACTGCAGCCAAGATCATTCAGGGATGATTGTAACCAAATAATCATGTGACACAGTTGGAAGATAATACAATAGGCGTTATGTGTAATACTGTAAAATCCAAGTAGTGATGTTTGCTCTAACATCAACCCTACTGGCACTACAAGAATATTTTTAATCCAACTGATTTGGTAGAAACTGTTAGTTACTAAATATGCCAAGAATTTGAGGTCTTCTGAAAGGTTTCAATCGCTCAACACTGTTTGCATAAGACCTGCTTGTGTCATTTTCTGACTCCTTGTCTATGTAACGTCTGCCCATTAGGCCCATCAGATCCAGGAGATGTTCCCTCAGGTGCCGTCCTACCTGGTGATGCAGGACCTGCAGTTGACCCGCTCTGTGGAGGTCACCACTGACAACATCCTGGAGGGACGCATCCAGGTACCCTTCACAACACAGGTCAGTTAATTTAGGCCTAAATGTTAACGAGGGAGCCATTTACATTTTTGCATGAATGCCTATGAAAATAGTCCCCTGAATTTCTTTCAAATGGGTCAGAGGAAGAATGGGTCACACTGTCTGACATTATTTATTTCTTAGGCCATAGAGCGCTCCCCTATACAGGGGAACAATGCAGGAGAGGAGCAGGCAGGGTCCAATGGGGCAGCAGGGCAGGAAATCAACGAGGTAGACAGCATGGAGGTCAGAGGAGGTCGCTTCTCTAAGTCGGCTGAGGAAAGGCAGAAGATGCTAATGCAGAGGAAAGATGAGCTGCTTCAGCAAGCTCGCAGGTTGGTACACTGCTGCTTCGAGGCTTTTTTCTTTAACCCACTGGCTTGAGTGCTTGAAATGTCACTACAGTCAAGCCTTCAACATTTAAGCCAGGATAAATGTTGAAGGCTTTTTTGTTTTGGTTACCCAATTGTAAAGAGCTTAAAGTGATAATGTAATTTATTCACACATGATAAGGATTCCTAGCTGCCTTGTTTCCTAGTATCTTGCATTCCATCATATCTTTACATCTTCACTGCTTCCCCATAGGAGATTCCTGAACAAGGGTCCAGAGGATCAGGACGAGGATTTGCCTGGACTGGAGGAGGACATTGTCCCAGAGTTGGACTCGAGTGTCCTGAGACGTAGAATCGTGGCAGCAGCTGCAGAGGGACGCATGCAGATCCAGCTAAACCCCTCACCCTGATGCAAAGATTGGCTTCAGCTGAAGAGTCTAAAACATCATCATCCCATGAGGCAAAAACAGAGCTCCTTCAACCTGTCCCCCCGTCAATGGTCACCATCTATTCAACCCTCTAATTAAAACGCATTGCAAACATGGCCTTTGGACCGTTCTGAGCTGCCTAAATTAGGTGGGACTACTGTGATTAGCCTCTGCATCACTGATACAAGCCTGAGTATTTGGAGCATTATATAAATTGATGGGTGCAAGATAAGAAATGCAATGCTGCATTGCCCTTTAATCTCGTGCCATACATTGCTAACACCAGCTTCCATAGAGTCAGTGTCTGCTGTGGGAGATAAGCATGCTTTGTATTCAGGAGATCCAAGCTTTTCATGAGGAGGGTTTGAAGGTGTTATTATTATTCGATAAAGCTTCTTTTTGGGTCCTTGTTTGTTTTCCTTTTAAGCAATTGTTTTTCACACTTTTTGCTCATGGCCGAAAGCTTCGTATTCTGGACGGAGAAACTCGGCTGACGTATTTCTGTGTTGTTATTTTACGAGTTTCAACTGTGAATCAAGTGTAGGCTTATTTCTTACCTTTGAGTAGGAGAATGTCACTTTAGTATTGTTCAGCCTTTCAGTCAAATATGAATGTCTCTATCAAAGCAATGCTGCAAACAAGTGTTTTTGACCCACACGGGTTATTCTGTATTTAGTGTGTAATAACACCCAGTGCAAATAGGTTTTCATTTGTTGTCTAACACAAGGAGGGAGTTCGCGTGTAATTATTTGTTTTCTAAAACTGGCCCCAGATAAACAGAGTGGATATATCACATTTTGTACACAAACCATAGCTCTCGTCTTTTTCATTTTCTTATATTACTCACTGCTGTTGAGTTGTGAAAATATTCTTGTCAGTTGAGAATTGCCAACCGGGTCTGATTTATTTTGAACTTGTGCAGAAATAGCTAAGTCTGTAGAAGTTGGACTTGCTGCTCAGTATTTCGAGGATGTTTTGCTGCTTTTTCAACAGTGTTCATCAGAACGTTAGGTGACGCCTCTTGGATGAGCAGCAAAATGATCTCATTAACTTAACACAAATCACCATGTGTTTGCTAATTATAGCTCTAATATATATTAATCAGGTGAATGACTGAGAATCTTATTGAAGTTTTGGAGGGGGTGTTTTTTGTTTGTACAGCCTTTGTCTACTCACATTGAGAAGTGCTAACTGAAACATACCAGCAGGGAACATAATCATCCTCTGCTTAAAGATTTTATTACAGAAATGTGCAGTAATATACAAAAAGAACTTGGGTGCTGTCAAATTACACTGAATCTGTAGCTGGTTGAGACGTGTTGACGGACACAAAGACGGACACTGACACTGTGTGTATTATACGTGTTTGATTTCTTCGATTACTGTGCGAGGGAAGTTGGGGGGGAGGTATGCATGAATCCAGACAAGTGCTTTTGTTTGCTTCCACTTTATCCCAAAGAGCAGCCCACAAACTTCCTCGAGAAGCTGATGTGTTGTGATCTTGATTGTGTGTTTTTATTTTTTGCTCAAACTTTGTTTGGGGCAGTTGTAACAAATATTGGATTTAGATTTCAGGTTTTCAGTTATTTAAATATTTTTTAAAAAAAGGACTGTTTTATTGTCATTTTCAGTTTGTCTTCCTGTTCCTTAACATCTTTGAATATCCATGATATATTTTCCAAATCATGGGTTATCTTTCATAACCATGTCTTATTTAATCAAAACCTAAATACTTATTTGGACTGAGCTTTCCTGTAATGTTGTGCCTAAATTAAGAATGGTTTGGTAATGGATGATTTCTGTAAATCTAGTTTTTGTAAAATATGTCAATACAAAAGACTCAATAAACAGAGCTTCTACGGCTTTTTAACTAACGAGGGTGAAAATGTCATCTTTTGTGTTTGTGTGTGTTTTTGTGAATGTGTGTGTGTTTTTTGTGTGAGTGTGTGTGTGTGGACCTTCATCTGTTTATACAGTCACATTATGTGGACCTACTTCCATATGGAGACCAAAAGCAAGTAACTAGATGGATAATGAAGAGTCATGGAGACATGACTGTGTGTTGGATTGTGTCAAAGGCAAATATTCGTTGTTTTTGGGCTGCTTGTGCAGCTGAAGTAAATCGTCATACATCTCTGTGATCTCTGGTCTGACTCTGATGTGTATCGCTAACTAAAGTTTGACAATCCAAACCTCCCTCTCCGGGATTTCTCCGGAGCCTCTGACGTGGTCGGGCTCCACCTCAGCGCCCGGAATGTTTTGCCACGTCAGGCATGAGACCGCTCCTCGTCACCACGTCATGCGGAAGCAGTGGCAGCAGCAGGCAACACCCACGCTGCTCCGCCGACCATGTAGCCCAGCCTCCATCCGAACCAGCAGCACACCGGGCCGTCGTCGTGCGTCCCCTCGGTCTGTGGGAGCTCCGCTGCACCGTGCCTCTCTTCTCCCCGTGCTCCTGTACCCGGTAAGATCTCAAGCTAGATCGCTAGCTAGCTGCTTAGCATTGGCTAACCCCCAGGGGAGTAGCGCCTGTTGGTGCATGTGAGGTTAAAGCCGCTGGGTTGTGTTGTTTGTTTGGCCGCTTGACAGGACACGCGAGGAAGAGTGACACGGTACACATGTACTGTATAAGCTATACAGTACATGTGTGTTATATGTGCGGATACTCGGTCAGATGTCGCTTCAGTAAACGAACTATCCTCTGCCGATGTGACGTGAGCTGACTGAAACACCGGTCAATACAACGTGAGTGGAGAAGTCCTCATGAGTTATTTGGCCACTCGGGCTACCGTAGAGAAACACGGTGTCCTAATGACACTTACTAAACTTATTATAAATGTGATGTTCTATCACCTCACGTTGTTTGTTGTTGGTGACAGCAGTGGTGTGTGTTGGCTGCCATGGAAACCACTATTTAAACATCTGCTAGCTTCATCTAACTCAGCAGTGATAACTTTTCACTATGAATGGACCTCTGTTGGTTTCACCCCTCTCACATGACACATCCTGGTCCACATCATGCAGGTGATCAGGCCAGGGCGTGTGCCTGTTTAAATGCAAGCAGGCTATTAGAGCTAATAAAGCGAGGCACGTCAGTTTGTGTTGGTCTGGTCAAAGTCCTGTGTGAGTTCAAGCAAACACATAGTTACAATACTGCTGATCTTAGATGAGACTCTGTTCAGTGGGACATACTTTCATTGTTTCAAAGGCTTGTGAACGTACCTCCACTTACCTGCCTGCCTGTGTGTGTGTTTTTAGCAGAGATCTTGGAATGCTGCTGGACGAGACTCCGCTCTTTGAGCCCTCTCTGCTTAAGGAGCTCGACTGGAGCTGCAACTCTGTGTCCTTCTCTCCACCCATCTCTCCGTCCAGCCCCGGAGAAGGCCTGGTGCTGAGGCCGCTTTGTATGGCCGACTTCAATAGAGGTGAGTCTGGGGACACATTTCAGGACCACTTTGCATTTTTTAAAATTATTTATTAGCTTTTATTTGAAGGTTATTTAATATGTAATTTTACTAGCCCTAGAGCAACCCTTAAGGACAATCTGATCCCACAACACCTGCTCTCTTTTCATGAAGTTTATTCAGAGCTGATTCCTCTCTACACCACCTTACTCATCCTCCGTAACTCAATGTCAACCCAAAATAACAGTCCACATTATTTTTGCATAACCCATACTCCCAACCCTCCTCTGTATTCCTTTTTTTCCTCTTCTTTTTTTTGCTTATCAGTTTTGTAATCAATTTAGATAAGTCAAATTAAAATTAGTTTTTCTGTTTTTAATATCTTAATGTTTCTGTTGTTTTGTAAATAAATCTGTAGTGAATAATAATACAAATATTACCACGTCTTAGGTGTATGATTTTAGTAATGTAACACAATAAAATATATCTTTAAAAAAAGTTGCTTTCATCAAATGTTGTGTGTTTGTGCTTCAGGATTCTTCAAAGTTCTATCTCAACTCACGCAGACAGGCGATGTCACACCCGAGCAATTCACAAGTGAGTTTGCTTAACATAATGCTTATTTGATGTATGAATAAAGTGAGATACTGCCCTTCTATTTACTTTGTTCAGAACGTTTACAATCAACACACAACTCAAATATTTTAACTCCCAAAGTGCACCCACATTTTTTTAAGTCAACTCTCTTTCTGGGCATCAGACTGAATTAACTGCAGCTGGTTTACAGACTTTAAATTAAATCCATTAAAAACTAATTGTTGTCTTTTTGATTTCAGAAAAGTTTGAGCACATGAAGATGACGGGGGACTACTTTGTGATTGTGGTGGAGGACACAAATCTGGGACAGATTGTTGCTACGGCCACATTGATCACTGAACACAAATTCATCCACTCCTGTGCTAAGGTAAATTACACCCCAACAATGTGTATATCTTAATAATATATGCAACTATAATATCTTTCAAAAAGTTAAATTTGTACTTTTTGTCCCGTTGATCCGTATTTATTAATCTTAAAATTGGTTGAAATTATATATTTATAATGAAAGCTATTTGTTTTGGTGTGTTGTTTGCAGAGAGGCCGGGTGGAGGAGGTCGTCGTGAGTGACGGTTGCAGAGGGAAGCAGCTGGGCAAACTGTGAGTAGACCTGTACACAAAGACATCTTCTTTACGCTCGTTTTAATGTTTAAAACCGTCTATTTCAATGATGTTATTCATATTAAGGTAGTTTAGGATATATATATATATATATATATATATATATAGATTTGTGCTGACCTTTTTTTTTTAACTCATCCGTTTTCTTTTTTCTCTTCCTTGTAGGTTAGTTTCAACTCTCACTCTTCTCAGCAAAAAACTGAATTGCTACAAAATCACTTTGGAATGTGCACCCAAAAATGTGGCTTTTTACCAAAAGTTTGCCTATGGTGCATCAGAGGAGACCTACATGCAGTGTCGATTCTCCGACTGAGGACAGCAGCAGCTTTGAGAACTGTACCATATCTTTATAATTGCAGGGATTTAAGTTCTATGTTTTTGCGATTGATTTACGCCAAGCAGGATTCCAGAGAAAGGGGTCTTGTCTGCAGGGCTCCTCTTTGTGTGCACTTCATGTCCTAGCAGTGGAGCTGACCTGAGAGCAGAGCATGCGCCAGAAGTGACCCCACAGAGGAGCCCTGCAGGCAGACATGCAGAGAGGCCTTGGATGAGATCAATGTAGATCTGAAGGAGGAATTTGTGAAGGGGATGGGGGTGTGACACAGTGAGCTCTCCTGGCAGCTGTATGAAACCATTAGATGTAGATTTTGAAGGGAAAACAGGCTGTTAATGAGCAAAACACAAATATTCATTGTCAGCTCTAAAAAAAAAAAAGAAGAAAACATAGGGCAGTGCTCTGTGGGGGAAGTGGTCCCCTTTTTATGTTTTGCTTCAAGCCCTGTACACAAACCAACATCAGAACTTGACAATGTCTTAAGCACTGGCAGATACATGAATGTATGTTAAAGCCCTCTCTGCTCGGTCCAACATCATCCTGCGCCCCTTTGGTAACCACGGTAACCTGACATCTTCTTCCAGTTACTGTAAATGTGATGTCCTCTCGTGTTACGCTGCTGAGTAAATGACAGAGAACTTTGAAACTGGTAGTAAACGCGCCCAAATGAACAAAAGAAGTCAGAGTTTACAGCAGTTTCTCAACAACACTACAAATCCAAACGTTCTTGAAGGATCCAGCAAACAATCTCTGTTGTATTGATCATAAAGGGCGAGTCACCAAAGAACAGCAACATTTTTTCCTAAGAGAACAGGTTTTACTTGAGTTTCCTTCTTCAGTCCCGTCTGCACAGAAGACTTTTCTTTCTGACAGTTGTGTTGCTGTGTAATTATGAAGGTTCAAATACATTAAGCATCAACTGAACAACAATTTTGTGAGGCAGTAGAAAGGAATTAATAGGTTTTTACAATTTTGTATCTGGTGTCTTTTCCCAATCAGCAGAGATGAGAAATGGGTAACAAGGATTTTTGTAAGCAATCTTTATTTAAGCTTTTTGTAGTTAAGATTTATAACTATGCTGGTATTCTGGAGAACAGGGGAACATATTTTATGTAATTTATTTCCAAATATGTAATATCCAAAATAAAATATTCTGATCTACAGTATTGTTCACCTGAAGTTTTATTTGTAAAACAAATCTGAAGACCCCGGGTTCACCCAAACCTCATTGGAGGGATGACATATCCCATCGGGCCAGGAATCTCCCTGGAAGAGCTGGAAAGCGTAACTAAGGAGAGGAACATCGAAAGCCTCCTTGGCCGACTACCTCCACGACCCAAGCCCGGATAAGTGGAAGACGATGGATGGATTTAAGTGGTGCATTGCAATTTTTTTTTTTTAATTAAACAAACTTCAGCCGTAGAGTTAAACAAATTCTGCCCCCAAAGCTCTTAATTTTTTTAAATAAATAGTATAACAGCATGTAGAATAACAACTTATTTTTCAATATAAAATGTGTCTTTAGGGAATTATTAAATGAAAGCACAGCATTATGATAACAATAAAACACTGTTGAACTCTGTCAGACTTTTTATTAAGCAGTGAGTTATTTTTCAATTCTTTACTATCTCACATTAAGCCTGATATTAGTCCACAATCCTATCACTCCCAAAATAAAGGCATTAGCTTTTCCTCTTCTCGAGTCCTCCACTGGGCGACATCCGGGCTACTTTCCCTTTTGCCGACTGCCCCCTTCTGGTCGTCTACACAAATTCAAGTATCGAAAGTGCATTATTGCAATACTGTCCCGCTGCAAATGCAAAATGCTTTAAATACTATAAAACTGCAAAAAATCTCCCATCAGTGCATACAGTTCAAGAAAGAAAAAAAAATTTATGTTATCAAATTTGCCCGTCCCCATCAGCACTCTACGTCTCAGACATGAGTGGTTCCCCCCTCCCGCCCTCCTCCCTTCCCATTACAAAAAGTTCAAATATTTACATTTTTAATCCCATTAAAAATGTAAAAAAAAGAAAAAGAAAAAAGAAACGAGTGCACTGCGCCACACGGCTAAATGTAAGCAAAGCTCATCCGTTCTGTGCGGCTGTGACCTGCATTGCTCCAAAGTCCTCGTCTTCCTCCAGGCTGCGCTTACGGCTTCCTGTTGAAGAAATGTTGACAAAAAGAAGAAGTTAACCTATAGCACATATCAACACACTGTCGTTACGCAGTGTTGAGGTCAAAAACAAGTTTGCAATCACTGGCCGGACCTATTGCCCCCACAGCGCTGTGTCAGCAGGGGAGAATCATCTGGTTGAGGAAATATCTTGTGATTTGTGCCGACTTCTTTTTCAAATCTTTTTTCTCTTTTCTGTCCTTCTAGGTTAGTTCTTAACTTAATGCTGTTGCTATGAAATCACATTGGTAGAGGAAAGTCATCAGACATCTGGTGAGTCAGACTAAATAAGTGTAAGCCCTTCTGGATCTAAACATGTGTCGAACCCTGAATACTTCACAGTCTGAGCTCGGTGAAACATTAGCATAATGACAGATCAGGGAAATTGTGATTCGATTCATGGGAGCTGCAACTGGAATATAAGTCTGCGCAACCTAAATAGAAGCATTCATGATATTAAAGGTCCAGAAGTAAGTATGAATTTGCTGATGAGCCTGATTCAAAGACAAAAATATCACTGTTAATAGCTGCTTTGTTCAAGTGTATAACCCACCTCCAGAACATTATCACAACATAGAGCCAGCTTGTTTTGAGTCTGGCTGTGGAACATTAGGACCCTGAATGTGTTTAATTCCCACTCAGCCAAAGCTTCGAGAGTTTCTTCTACTACTCCAGGAACAGACAGTCATGAGGAGACAGATCATGAAGGACTGAGCGCACTGTGTACAAACCTGGCATCCCAGCTTGTAAAGAGAAGGATCTGCCCAACTGCATCGGTGACATCATCTTTATGGTCAATTTGGCAGAGTAGATCGCTTCATACTCCTAGACAACGAACACTTGTTATTACAGCTGTACGGAGTTAGCATTGGTTGCAATAAAGCACAGTCAGCAGTAGAGAGCATGTTGTTAGTGATGTGATGTTATGTTCTCTGAACAGGTTTTTCAGGCTGACGGAAGATTTGCCTTCAATTAAATGTTCAACCTGGAGACTCTCATGGCTGATAGCAGACAATGTCAACATTACCCTTCATGCCAGTGTATTATGTGTGTGTGTGTACGGAAAAAAATATATTCACAGATTTTCACTAAACCTGCTGTCAAAATGAGTTGCAACGGTATCTTGAGATTATTAAGATTTGAAAGAGATAGCAAAAGAGAGAGAGAGACAGCACAAGAAGAGCTGTGCACATAGCTCCACAACAAAGGCACAAAACACTTAGTTAGAAACCTTCTATGGTGTGTAAACATTTTCTTGCTCATATTTTCCTCCATCAAACTAAGGCAGGACAAATATAACATACAATACGATGTAATAAGAACAACTAGAACATTTTATATTACAATAGAATAGTAGAACATAATACACAAGGAAACACAACACATTCATTGGTACTGATACACAGTGTGCCTTCACTGTTGTAAGCACATGCTTGTCATGCGACTGCTAAAGAAAACTCCACTCATCCTCATGTTGCTTACAAATCAAATGAATATATTAACTGCTAAATATCTCCTGCTGAGAGATGGTGTGTGTGCGTATTGAAGATGGGGAAATCATTTCTACAGGGTCACACCAGAGGACCATTATTCAGAATTAGTATTCATACTGAAAGGGAACAGGTCACCAGACTAAGCCTGGTTTTAAAACCACTCTCCATCTTTTTAAAGCCTCACCTGTAGCTGATGCACAAAGCCCACATTGGGGTTGATGCAGAACCTCCTCTCCTGGACGTGGCTGAATGCATCCCTTCAATGTGAACATGACAAAGTTACACCCACAGTCTCTGAAACCCTGAGTATCATCACTGTAAACTAAACACAATGTGTTTTAGTTCTAAATTGCAGAAGAATGCTCCTAAAAAAAACAACAAATCTAACAATTAAGCTGCAGTGTATATTTCTGATCCCTGCAATCTATCATACAATTTCTCTTATAGGGTACAAAAGAAAAATTGAAATGTTGGACAAGTTTTCAAATGAGGTAAAACAGAAAGGCATAACTTCATTTGACAAAAAAAAAATTAAGAAGAAAACAAAAAAACGTACCTGTATTTCATCCCAAAAGTTTCCATAAGGTATGCAATCACTAAGGCGGCACTAAAACAAACAAGGAATAAAGGACAGTGTCACATTCAAAGCTATAGCTTGTTCTAATCTGAGAATATAATGAGGTGAATTAAAAATACAATATCCAAGGATAGATTCGAAACCTTTAGCAGCAATATGTCATGGAAATTCACTACACAAAGGGGTAAGTGCATGTTGAGAAATTACAATATAAATCATGTGAGAATGTGAAAGCAAATCAAAGGTCACCTTCTGGATATCCCTGCATTACCATGAACCAGTACCTTTCCTAAAAGAGAAAGAAGAGAGATGGATGACAACTCTTTTTTTTCAACTTGACATTCTGAGTATGTAAAAGGAGACGGCATGCATTCCTACCTCCTGTTGCTAAGCAGCTATCGATAAATTCCTTAGTCTGTGAGGAAGAAAATGAAGGAGAGAAATGAAATTGCCAGACATCTCATTTTAGCAAGCGAAGATCGAAATATAAAGGCTACTTTGTTAACTCACCGTTGGGAAAAATCGGATTAAATTTTCCACTGGATTGTCGGCAATATCTAATACAAGGTATCTGCAAAGATGCAACAAAACAACATTTACTTTATGGGTTAGCAAGGAAAGCTTGAACAAATAAACTCACTTTCAACATGTCACACGAAAAATATACTAACCTAAATGTATGAGGGAAATTAGGTTTGATAAAATTGGCTTCTATGTCTTGGCGGACACACACAACATGCGTTATGCCCTGTCTCTCGAGATTTGGCAGCTGCACAAAGGAAAAGTAGATAAGTAACAAAATGATTAAAAAGTATACGTTTCTCTGTGTCAGTCTCCTGGAGAACCTACCTTGCTTTTCATTGCAGCAGAGTAGGGACCTAAAAACAGCCCTGGTAATATCTCCTGTAAATTGATGACAGAGCAGGGCAGCAAATGAACACAGGCAGTGACATAACTATATTGAGAAGGATTCCTCAACCCCAAATACATGAATTCATCCAGGGTGAGACAGTCAACCTCTCTATGGACATGATATATTTAGAGCTAGACTGATCTATTTGTTGCAAGCGAGGCTGGAAGATAGAAGTTTACACATCAGCCGATATCAATGCTTTTCATGATAAATGTCACATTATGTCAAGTTGGTATGTGAAGTTAAAGCATGAGTCTTGCTCCTGAGTACAGGTTGTGGGTTTAAACTCTTTTTTATGAGCAGACAATGACAAAGACAAACATTATGTCTAAGCTGTGCTTGCACTGTGACCTAGTCCACATGACGAAGTGTCCTTTGGCAAGATACTGAACCCCATATTGACCCTTCTCATAGAGAAAGTACTGCACATAGATGCACTGCAATCATGTGTGTGTGAATGGGTGAATGTACTGTAAAGTACTTTGAGTGGTCATCAGGACTAGAAAAATGTTATATAAATACAGCTTTACATTTACTATGTATAAGAAATATATCCATGTATATTGGACTTTGTCATATTGGTATTGATGAAAATGTCATTGCAAATAATTATTGTTATTGCTTTATGCCTAGTCCAAAAATGTGCCGATATCAGCCATTAGCCATTAGCTGTGTTTGCCAATATGCACCATTTTCAAAAAGTTGTATTTGACAGAATAATCAATGCAGAAAAGATTCCCATTTACATTAAATTGAAGATATTTAGTTGTATTCGTTTTTTACTTTCATTTCTAGATTCTTAAACTGCAAAAATATAAAGCTCCCGGTAGATTTCTTTTAACAATGGCTTGATAAGAATTTATTAGAAATCCTTGCCAATTTTTCAGAAAATATATTTGTTTTGGCCAGTTTATTGGCATCACTACTGCTTAATATCAGCCTCCACAGATACAAATTAGTCCGGCTCTGAGGTCTTTACTAGTCTCCATTGTAGAGGTTATTTAGGCAGCCAATACAATAATCTGTCAGCACTCAAAGACACATTTGTACAGAAATTAATCTCTTCAAAATCAATGATTTTCACTCATCATCAACTAGGGGTTCAGATACAAGAATAAAGTTGCTCACCAAGTTTCACCAAAATTAATCTGCAATATTCTTTTCCCCTGAAACTACCTCTTCTTCTCTGCTCCAAAACAGCAGTTGTACTGTTCGGCCAAAAGTTTGGTTTTCAGGGTGGTGAAGAAGAAGAAGAAATTCCCAGTAGTAACACATTAGCCAGAGCTGGATTAAAACGTCAGTAATTTGGTAATGTTTCACGATGGAAAGACCCACAAGTGAAACAGTGCTGTGCAAGACTTCAGTTTCGAGGGGTGTTGCCAAAGTTTTAGACCATCCAATTATTATAGCAATCTTTACTTCCATACAGCGTTGGTACTACATTAATACATTATGTATATATAATGTATTAAAGTCCAGGTATCAGACTCAGTATCAGGGAGGGACTTATGATATAAGAACATTTCAACATGTAAGCCGTGTTGGTAAATACAAGGTTCTGAGATGTATATACAACCTATTCTCTGGATTAGAGCTGGACATTATGGTTAAAGTAAAAAACTAAGCACCTCATACATTAGCCTATAAGTGAATCCCACTAGTGCAGTGTGATAACTGAGACACAGGTGATAACCAGGGGCTGTTATCATATGTGAGTGGACAGAGCCCTGGGAATCCTCACATCCCACAACCAGACATTCTGCTGTCAACAGTCTGCTCTTACATACCTGCATCTCGCGTCTCATTGGATAAGCCCAGTCCTAGGAGAGGGGAGACACACAGTGGGGTTAAAGATGGACACTTTATTTGTTGATGCGCCACAACCTGGAGATTGAACCGCCGCAAAGCAGCGAGAGGACCGAGCCCCAGTGAACTCTGTGTACATGCGTGGCTAACAGTGGTGTCAGAGGCTAAGCTACACAGTGTTTCCTCAAACATGTGGATTCAAGACAGAAACACACCAGTGCTGCACTGGTCCACATGGATGCGCTGCACCCAGTTAACTGCACACCGCTCACTGTGGCGGGTGTGTTTCCTCAGGCGGACCAGGGCTGTGCAGTGTTGGAGGTTAGCTCGGGTTAGCCTGGGTGGACATGTCGGCTAACACACACTCACCAGCAGCTCCTCCTTGGTCGCGGGGAGAGACGGGAACTGGAGTTTGTTGTCCTCCTCCATGCTGCTGTCGTTTCGGCCACCGCCGGCTCCGGCCTCGTCGCGCTCTGTCCGTGTTTCTGTCGCGTTAGCTGGACAGTCGATGCGATTTGTTTTGAGGCTCCACATGCATGTCCGCCATGCTGTCCCCTGACAGATGTGTCACGTGACCGCGCGGCAGTTGGCAAGCGGCCGCGTGGAATCTAAATAAGAGAGGGAGATGACAGCGACGCCCAGGGGATGGCTTGAGAAGCGCACGGCAGTGCTGGGGTGTGTATGGGAAGTTTTTGGTGCAAAAATAAAGCGAACAAATAAAATGAATTGAAATGCAAGACCCTTAATTATTAGTGTTTTCTATCAACCCACATTGACTGTACAGGTGACATTGTTGGAGCCTGCTCTTGCCAGGCAGAAATGACTGGTTAGGTCAGGTAGTGATGGATCGGGTGGGAATGGTCATAAAAGGAACATTTAGAATTAATAGCAGGGGGGGGGGGGGGGGGGTTAAAGCGTCTCTTTAAACCCCGCTACTGTATATCAGAGTTAGGAATGAAAGATGGCCACATAGCCTGGTTTCATCTAAATGCAGATTACATTCATTATCAACCCACATGCCTCAACTGAACTCTGTCATTTTTTCCCTTTTGTCGTTTTTGTTCCAATACTTTATGTTTCGTGCCTTCATCCCTCTCTCCCATCCAACGCTGCTTAATAATCACTTCAACAATGACTGATGATGATTTAAAGCAGAGAGCATGAATAATTTGTAGATGCTTCTTTGGTCTCTGAGACGTGTCATCTGTCTGTTGTTTGGTGCAGCATTTGTGATTTTTTTGTTTACCATCTGGCCAGAGGGAGGGGGTGATTTTGTTTTTTTACCAGATCATAGGGAGGTGATATCTAACAGCAGAAAAACAAGAAGTTTTGAAAAATGTAAATTACTTCTCCTTGCCAGATTGGCAGAAGTATATTGTCTTCAATAAGGGGGTAAACAAAGCGTAAATGAGATAGGAAAAATATGAGCAATTCAAATAAAAACAAGTCTCAACGACATTCACCAAAAAACTTAGATCAAAATATCTCAGAGTTTTTCAAAGGTTGGGATAATTCCTTCGCCTATGTGCTATTAACCCTAACCGCGAATCTAGCCCTAACGATGACATTCATGGGCCAGTGCATTGCCTTTGGCTTCCTATTTCCAACTGCCCAGTCGTCGGATGAAGCAGAGGGAGTCATCGAGATGTCTCTTCAAAACCTAACCCAAGTGGCCATTTCGAAACTTGCAATTTGGAATTTACGAGGTTGGAATCTTGAAGGAAAAAGTTGGAATATTAAATTCCAGATTCCTATCTATTCAATGCAAAAGTCAGAAGTTGGAAGTCAAGGTTGGAATATGGAATTCCATATTCCTATCTATTAAATGCAAAAGTCAGAAGCTGGAATGTGGAAGTAGAAGTTGGAATGTAGAATTCCAGATTCCTATCTATTAAATGCAAAAGTCAGAAGCTGGAATGTGGAAGTAAAAGTTGGAATATGGAATTCCAGATTCCTATCTATTCAATGCAAAAGTCAGAAGTTGGAATATGGAATTCCAGATTCCTATCTATTCAATGCAAAAGTCAGAAGATGGAAGTAAAAGTTGGAATATGGAATTCCAGATTCCTATCTATTAAATGCAAAAGTCAGAAGCTGGAATGTGGAAGTAGAAGTTGGAATATGGAATTCCAGATTCCTATCTATTAAATGCAAAAGTTGAAATATGGAATTCCAGATTCCTATCTATTCAATGCAAAAGTCAGAAGTTGGAATGTGGAAGTAAAAGTTGGAGTATGGAATTCCAGATTCCTATCTTTTCAATGCAAAAGTCAGAAGTTGGAATGTCGAAGTAGAAGTTGGAATATGGAATTCCAGATTCCTCTCTATTCAATGCAAAAGTCAGAAGTTGGAATGTGCAAGTAAATGTTGGAATATGGAATTCCAGATTCCTATCTATTCAATGCAAAAGTCAGAAGTTGGAATGTGGAAGTAAAAGTTGGAATATGGAATTCCAGATTCCTATCTATTAAATGCAAAAGTCAGAAGCTGGAATGTGGAAGTAGAAGTTGGAATATAGAATTCCAGATTCCTATCTATTAAATGCAAAAGTCAGAAGCTGGAATGTGGAAGTAAAAGCTGGAATATGGAATTCCAGATTCCTATCTATTCAATGCAAAAGTCAGAAGTTGGAATGTGGAAGTAAAAGTTGGAATATGGAATTCCCGATTCGTCTCTATTCAATGCAAAAGTCAGAAGTTGGAATGTGCAAGTAAAAGTTGGAATATGGAATTCCAGATTCCTATCTATTCAATGCAAAAGTCAGAAGCTGGAATGTGGAAGTAGAAGTTGGAATATAGAATTCCAGATTCCTATCTATTAAATGCAAAAGTCAGAAGCTGGAATGTGGAAGTAAAAGTTGGAATATGGAATTCCAGATTCCTATCTATTCAATGCAAAAGTCAGAAGTTGGAATATGGAAGTAAAAGTTGGAATATGGAATTCCAGATTCCTATCTATTCAATGCAAAAGTCAGAAGTTGGAAGTCAAGGTTGGAATATGGAATTCCATATTCCTATCTATTAAACGCAAAAGTCAGAAGCTGGAATGTGGAAGTAGAAGTTGGAATATGGAATTCCAGATTCCTATCTATTAAATGCAAAAGTTGGAATATGGAATTCCAGATTCCTATCTATTCAATGCAAAAGTCAGAAGTTGGAATGTGGAAGTAAAAGTTGGAGTATGGAATTCCAGATTCCTATCTTTTCAATGCAAAAGTCAGAAGTTGGAATATGGAATTCCAGATTCCTATCTATTCAATGCAAAAGTCAGAAGTTGGAATGTGGAAGTAAAAGTTGGAATATTGAATTCCAGATTCCTATCTATTCAATACAAAAGTCAGAAGTTGGAATGTGGAAGTAAAAGTTGGAGTATGGAATTCCAGATTCCTATCTCTTCAATGCAAAAGTCAGAAGTTGGAATGTGGAAGTAAAAGTTGGAGTATGGAATTCCAGATTCCTATCTTTTCAATGCAAAAGTCAGAAGTTGGAATGTCGAAGTAAAAGTTGGAATATGGAATTCCAGATTCCTATCTATTCAATGCAAAAGTCAGATGTTGGAATGTGGAAGTAAAAGTTGGAATATTGAATTCCAGATTCCTATCTATTCAATACAAAAGTCAGAAGTTGGAATGTGGAAGTAAAAGTTGGAGTATGGAATTCCAGATTCCTATCTTTTCAATGCAAAGGTCAGAAGTTGGAATGACAAAGTAGAAGTTGGAATATGGAATTCCAGATTCCTATCTATTCAATGCAAAAGTCAGAAGTTGGAATGTGGAATTAAAAGTTGGAATATGGAATTCCAGATTCCTATCTTTTCAATGCAAAAGTCAGAAGTTGGAATGTCGAAGTAGAAGTTGGAATATGGAATTCCAGATTCGTCTCTATTCAATGCAAAAGTCAGAAGTTGGAATGTGCAAGTAAAAGTTGGAATATGGAATTCCAGATTCCTATCTTTTCAATGCAAAAGTCAGAAGTTGGAATGTCGAAGTAGAAGTTGGAATATGGAATTCCAGATTCCTATCTATTCAATGCAAAAGTCAGAAGTTGGAATGTGGAATTAAAAGTTGGAATATGGAATTCCAGATTCCTATCTATTCAATACAAAAGTCAGAAGTTGGAATTTGGAAGTAGAAGTTGGAATATGGAATTCCAGATTCCTATCTCTTCAATGCAAAAGTCAGAAGTTGGAATGTGGAAGTAAAAGTTGGAATATGGAATTCCAGATTCCTATCTATTAAATGCAAAAGTTGGAATATGGAATTCCAGATTCCTATCTATTCAATGCAAAAGTCAGAAGTTGGAATATGGAAGTAAAAGTTGGAATATGGAATTCCAGATTCCTATCTATTCAATACAAAAGTCAGAAGTTGGAATGTGGAAGTAAAAGTTGGAGTATGGAATTCCAGATTCCTATCTTTTCAATGCAAAAGTCAGAAGTTGGAATGTCGAAGTAGAAGTTGGAATATGGAATTCCAGATTCGTCTCTATTCAATGCAAAAGTCAGAAGTTGGAATGTGCAAGTAAAAGTTGGAATATGGAATTCCAGATTCCTATCTATTAAATGCAAAAGTCAGAAGCTGGAATGTGGAATTAAAAGTTGGAATATGGAATTCCAGATTCCTATCTATTCAATACAAAAGTCAGAAGTTGGAATTTGGAAGTAGAAGTTGGAATATGGAATTCCAGATTCCTATCTCTTCAATGCAAAAGTCAGAAGTTGGAATGTGGAAGTAAAAGTTGGAGTATGGAATTCCAGATTCCTATCTTTTCAATGCAAAAGTCAGAAGTTGGAATGTGGAAGTAAAAGTTGGAGTATGGAATTCCAGATTCCTATCTATTAAATGCAAAAGTCAGAAGCTGGAATGTGGAAGTAGAAGTTGGAATATAGAATTCCAGATTCCTATCTATTCAATGCAAAAGTCAGAAGATGGAAGTAAAAGTTGGAATATAGAATTCCAGATTCCATCTCTTCAATGCAAAAGTCAGAAGCTGGAATGTGGAAGTAAAAGTTGGAGTATGGAATTCCAGCTTCCTATCTTTTCAATGCAAAAGTCAGAAGTTGGAATGTCGAAGTAGAAGTTGGAATATGGAATTCCAGATTCCTATCTTTTCAATGCAAAAGTCAGAAGTTGGAATGTCGAAGTAGAAGTTGGAATATGGAATTCCAGATTCCTCTCTATTCAATGCAAAAGTCAGAAGTTGGAATGTGCAAGTAAAAGTTGGAATATGGAATTCCAGATTCCTCTCTATTCAATGCAAAAGTCAGAAGTTGGAATGTGCAAGTAAATGTTGGAATATGGAATTCCAGATTCCTATCTATTCAATGCAAAAGTCAGAAGTTGGAATGTGGAAGTAAAAGTTGGAATATGGAATTCCATATTCCTATCTATTAAATGCAAAAGTCAGAAGCTGGAATGTGGAAGTAGAAGTTGGAATATAGAATTCCAGATTCCTATCTATTAAATGCAAAAGTCAGAAGCTGGAATGTGGAAGTAAAAGCTGGAATATGGAATTCCAGATTCCTATCTATTCAATGCAAAAGTCAGAAGTTGGAATATGGAAGTAAAAGTTGGAGTATGGAATTCCAGATTCCTATCCTTTCAATGCAAAAGTCAGAAGTTGGAATGTGGAAGTAAAAGTTGGAATATGGAATTCCCGATTCGTCTCTATTCAATGCAAAAGTCAGAAGTTGGAATGTGCAAGTAAAAGTTGGAATATGGAATTCCAGATTCCTATCTATTCAATGCAAAAGTCAGAAGCTGGAATGTGGAAGTAGAAGTTGGAATATAGAATTCCAGATTCCTATCTATTAAATGCAAAAGTCAGAAGCTGGAATGTGGAAGTAAAAGTTGGAATATGGAATTCCAGATTCCTATCTATTCAATAGAAAAGTCAGAAGTTGGAATATGGAAGTAAAAGTTGGAATATGGAATTCCAGATTCCTATCTATTAAATGCAAAAGTCAGAAGCTGGAATGTGGAAGTAGAAGTTGGAATATGGAATTCCAGATTCCTATCTTTTCAATGCAAAAGTTGGAATGTCGAAGTAGAAGTTGGAATATGGAATTCCAGATTCCTATCTATTCAATACAAAAGTCAGAAGTTGGAATGTGGAAGTAAAAGTTGGAGTATGGAATTCCAGATTCCTATCTTTTCAATGCAAAAGTCAGAAGTTGGAATGTCCAAGTAGAAGTTGGAATATGGAATTCCAGATTCCTATCTATTCAATGCAAAAGTCAGAAGTTGGAATGTGGAATTAAAAGTTGGAATATGGAATTCCAGATTCCTATCTATTCAATACAAAAGTCAGAAGTTGGAATTTGGAAGTAGAAGTTGGAATATGGAATTCCAGATTCCTATCTATTCAATAAAAAAAGTCAGAAGTTGGAATGTGGAAGTAAAAGTTGGAATATGAAATTCCAGATTCCTATCTATTAAATGCAAAAGTCAGAAGTTGGAATGTGGAAGTAAAAGTTGGAATATTGAATTCCAGATTCCTATCTATTCAATACAAAAGTCAGAAGTTGGAATGTGGAAGTAAAAGTTGGAATATGGAATTCCAGATTCCTATTGTGACGGCCCTCTGACTGTTATAGGTAACCTGCTCTGCTCCTCCCCAGGTCTCTCCTCTCAGGTGGTTCCAGATGGGCGGAGCTGCCCAATCAACACCAATCAGAGGGTGCCAGATAAAAGGCTCACCAGTCTGCCCATGGCTGGCTCCCTCTCCAGACCCATTATGTTTGGTTAAACTTTCTGTCTGTCAATAAATTATGGTTAGTTTTCAGTTTAAACCTTGGTGTGTCTCCGTATTTGTTATGGCCAAGAGCCGGGCCGTGACAAATTGGGGGCTCGTCCGGTTGAATCAGGTAGTGGTAAGCATTTTTTGTTGAACTCAAATCGATTGATTTTGGTTTTTGTTGATTGTGTGGCTCCCAGGTGCCTTGATTGGTAGGGGCACACTTGATTACTTAGGTGTACCTCCTGTGACGTTCCTTTGTTGAAGGAAAGGAGGTGTCACTTGTTGTTCTTGTTGTTAAATGAATTGATTCGGGTGGCCAAGAGGCTATAGGAAAGTGCACCGCTGTGTGTTGTGGTAAAGCCTTGATTGGCATTGGGGAGACACGCTGAGGTTTGTTAAGTTTAAATATTATTGATTAAATTAAACTTGGTCTACTTTGTTTTCTGCTCGGGGTCTGGACGAGAGAGGGGGAGCATTTGTTTTGTGCAACATTCAGGTAGTTTTCATTTATGCTTGATAGGTAGCCTGGAGTAAGACGCAGTACTAGGACTCACCGTTGTGCAATTAAGATTGCGGGGCTTCCCTGTAAGGTTACGGCTTCATCCCTTTGGGTGTTGCTGAGCGCTTCCAGTAGTGTTGTGGTGACCGCGGTTAGCAGCAGTTGTCTCGGGGGCACATCCATGTGCTTGGGGGGAGGCGCCAGCGTGCTGGTCTTCTTTCCCGATCCATGGGCTTCAGTGCGTAAGTACCCGCTGCCAGTAGCCACATGAAGACTAGGGTTGAGCTTAATAAGATTTTTGTGTAGGTAGTTAGAGGGAACGCACCGTCTACGAGGTGGTTAAGTGCCTCTGGTGAGCAGCGGAGAGTCTTGGTCTGCGCTCTTGGGTCCGTAGGCATTCTGCAGTCATGGCTGGCATAGAAACATTTTTTGATGCTCCATCTGAGGAGTTATTGGAACGATTTACAAAGGCTCAATTATTACAAATCTCTGAACATTATGGCGTTGCAATAACTGGAAAGAAAAAACAGGAGGTTAAGGAATGTCTCATAGCAAATCTGGAGAAAGATGACATTTTGCAAAGGTGCGCACAGGTTGTCTCTCCCAGTGTTGCAAAGGGGCTACCTCCGCTTGTGTCGATAGTCCCTGGGTTAACATTTGACCAACAAAAAGAGCTGATGTTGATACAATTGGAACATGAAAGAATGAAAATAGATAAGGAATTGGCACTCGAAAAAATTAAAATGGAAAAGCAACTAGGTGAAATGGAGTTGCAACGACGAAAGCTGGATTTGGTTAGTGCGGGTAAACTCTCTGGTGATTCCGTGTTTGATGGGCATGGTTCACTTGAGTCTGGTGGTGCGTCGTCGCGTCCTTTTGATATTATTCGTAACCTGAGCCTTTTGCCCAAATTTAATGAAAGAGACCCGGACACATTTTTTTCTTTGTTCGAGCGTATTGCGGATACACGGGGTTGGCCCGTCACTGAGCGAACGTTGATGTTGCAGTGTGCTTTCACAGGAAAGGCTCAGGAGGCATACGCAGCACTGAGTAACACTGATAGCCAAAGTTATACCAAAGTTAAGGCTGCTGTGCTGAAGGTATACGAGTTGGTGCCAGAGGCATACCGTCAGCACTTCAGAAATTGGAGAAGAGGGAAGACGCAGTCACATTTAGAATTTGCACGTGATTTGGTGTTGCACTTTAATCGCTGGTGCGCTGCGTCAGAGGTTGACAACTTTGAAAGTTTGTGCGACCTGATATTGCTTGAGCAGTTTAAGACTGCAGTTCCACAACAGATTGCTACTTACGTCGGTGAAAAGGAAGTTAAAACAGTTGCTGAAGCTGCTGCGCTAGCAGACGACTACACCTTGACGCACAAGGGTACGTTTGGAGAGCCTCGCCCTTATGTTGCTGACTCTGGGTTCAGGAGAAATATCCCTTTGTTTGATATGCAGCCTGCTGCTGGTCTAGGTAGAGTCGTCGGGTCAGTATACAGGAGTGATCATAGTGCACGGGAGGTTGACAAAGTTTGTAACTATTGTCGTAAAAAGGGACATTGGAAGTCTGAGTGTTATGCACTCAGGCCAAGAAGTGGATCGAGTGGTGCCCAGAACGGTTCGGAACCGCAAGGGGCCGGTCTGGCTGCCCCTGTGGTGAAACGGGTCGGTTATGTCACCCCAGAATCTGAACCATCACCCAAAACTCAGCCCTCCCCAGGTTTTGATTCTTATCTGCCCTTCGTAACGGAAGGGTTTGTGTCTCTGTTGGAAGGTGACAACAGGGTTCCTGTGAAAATTTTGCGTGATACTGGTGCATTTGACACGTTCATTGTAGCGTCAGTTCTGCCGTTTTCAGAAAACTCTGATACTGGTGACTTCATTCCAGTCCTTGGAATGGGCATGAACGTTTTGAATGTTCCCCTACACAAGATAAGGCTCTTTTCTGATTTGTTCCAGGGTGAAGCGTAGGTGGGAGTTCGGCCAGCGTTACCAATTGAAGGAGTCACAATGATATTGGGTAATGGTTTGGTTGGTGCGCGTGTTTGGGCTGATGTGCCATCCGTTGTGGTAGCGTCAGTACCGCTGGTTAAAAGCAGGCCTGATGATAGCGAAAGGGAGTTTCCTCAGGTGTTCACTGCTTGTGCAGCCACCCGTGCGATGCGCCGTGCAAACGATGTTAAAAAAGTGGATGATGACCCAGAAACTGTCAGGTTATCCTTGTCTGATTTTCCTTTGTCTGTCTCTCACGGTGACCTGGTGAGAGAGCAGCAGGTGGACCCTTCTCTGAAGCCTCTGTTTGAGAGGGCTCTCCCTGCTGCTGGTGCGAGGGACAGTGCACAGGCATACTTCGTTCATGATGAGGTTCTTGTGAGAAAGTGGGTGCCACATGGTCCTGATTTTGTTGGAGATCCTATTTTCCAGATTGTCGTGCCTTCCAAATTTCATAGTGTGGTTTTGCAAGTGTCACATGACGAGTGTGGACACATGGGTGTCCGTAAAACATATGATCGCATTTTGCGTTATTTTTTTTGGCCTCGTCTAAAGAGGGATGTGGCTTCATATATTAAAACTTGCCATACGTGTCAGTTGACCGGAAAACCGAATCAGAGCATAAAGCCTGTTCCTCTCTGCCCAATTATGGCAATTGGTCAACCGTTTGAGCATCTCATTATTGACTGTGTTGGTCCCCTACCGCGTTCGCGTTCGGGTGCAATCTATCTGTTGACAGTGATGTGTCAGAGCACTAGGTATCCGGCAGCATACCCATTACGCACCATCACTACTAAGTCGGTAGTGCGTGCCCTGACTCAGTTCATCTCCATATTTGGAATCCCCAAAGTCATTCAATCAGACCAAGGTTCTAACTTTTCCTCTCATCTGTTTGCACAGGTTTTGAAACAACTCCGGGTGAAACATAACAAGGCGTCAGCCTACCACGCGCAGAGTCAGGGAGCTCTTGAGAGGTTCCACGCCACGTTGAAGTCTTTACTCCGTGCGTACTGTACTCAGTTGGACGGAGACTGGGAAGAGGGGTTACCGTGGTTGATGCTGGGGGCTAGGGAGGTAAGTCAGGAAAGTACAGGCTTTAGCCCAAATGATCTGGTGTTTGGACACACAGTGCGTGGCCCTTTGGCAGTCTTGCAGGACGATTGGAAGAATTCTGAGCCACCTAAAAACTTGCTGCATTATGTAAATGGATTCAGGAATAGGCTATATGCTGCTGGAGAGCTAGCAAAAGAGAAACTTGCAGGCGCCCAACATAAAATGAAGCGTCTTTATGACCGTCGATCTGAGCAACGCACGTTTTCCCCGGGTGATCAAGTTCTCGCTCTGCTGCCTTTGGTCGGTTCCCCCTTTCAGGCTAAATTTACTGGTCCACATACAGTTGTAAAGAAAGTTTCAGACCAAAACTATTTGATTGCCACGCCTTTGCGTAGGAAACCTAACCAACTCTGTCATATTAACCTACTGAAGAATTATTACGATCGTGTGTCCTCTCCAGTATGCCCCCGTCCGGCGTGTTTGGCTAATACAGTCCTTGTGGACTCCATCCCTCATGCGGTGGCAGAGCTTGAGGAGGATGGGTTGTCCACTCCTGACCAATCCCTGTTAAATGGTAGGTTGAAAAATTCGGAATCACTTGTTAACCTTGACAGCTCGTTGCGCCATTTGGGGGAGGTTGAACGCATTCAGCTTATAACCCTCATCCATAATTATCCATCTCTTTTTGGTGATACTCCTTCACGTACAACTTTAATCGAACATGATATTGATGTAGGTGATGCAAGGCCCATTCGTCAACGTTTTTATAGGGTGAATCCTGAAAAACGTAAGCAGATGGATTCGGAAATAAAATATATGCTCGAAAATAACATTGCAGTTCCGTCATCGTCCAGCTGGGCGTCTCCATGTTTGACGGTTCCAAAACCTGATAATACGCCAAGATTTTGCACAGACCTGCGCAAGGTTAATAACGTGACAAAGCCAGATTCATACCCACTTCCACGTATGGATGATTGCATAGACCAAGTTTCCTCTGCAACGTTTATTTCAAAATTTGATTTGTTGAAAGGATATTGGCAGGTGCCATTGTCCGAGAGGGCTAGAGAAATATCAGCTTTCATAACTCCTTCCGGCCTTTATTCCTACACGGTGATGCCGTTTGGTTTGAGAAATGCTCCAGCCACGTTTCAGCGTTTAATGAACATGGTTGTGCGTGACCTGGAGGGCTGTGCAGTGTATTTAGATGATGTTGTCATCTACTCTGACAACTGGGAAACTCACTTGCAGCGTATCGATGCTTTATTCGGCCGATTGGCTGACGCGTGCCTCACAGTCAATCTAGCGAAATGCGAGTTTGCAAAGGCGTTGGTGACCTACCTCGGACGACTGGTCGGACATGGTACAGTGTCGCTGTTGCGTGCCAAAGTAGAGGCTATAGACATGTACCAAAGACCCACAACCAAAAAAGAGCTGCAGCGATTTTTGGGCCTTGTGGGTTATTACCGCAGTTTCTGTAGGAATTTTTCCACTGTCGTTACCCCTCTCACTAATTTGTTGAGAGGTGATGCTAAATACTTTTGGGGTGATGTCTGTCAGCAGGCTTTTGAAAATGTGAAGTCCCTTCTCTGTGCTGCTCCGGTGTTGGCAGCTCCTCATATGGATGAGCTTTTTAAGCTCCAGGTAGACGCTAGTCAGGTGGGCGCAGGGGCTGTCCTCCTCCAGGCCGATGAGCTTGGCATAGACAAACCAGTTAGTTTCTTTTCAAAGAAATTTAATACGCACCAGCTGAACTACTCCGTCATTGAAAAGGAGGCTCTCGCCTTGGTCTGGGCTTTAGTTCATTTTGAGGTGTACATTATGTCTGGCCTTTCTCCTTTGATTGTGTATACAGATCATAACCCCTTGACTTTCCTTAATTCGCTAAAGTGTCCGAATCAAAGACTCGTGCGCTGGTCTTTATTTTTGCAGGGATATACTTTGGACATACGTCACATTAGAGGGAAGGACAATGTAGTGGCAGATTCGTTGTCCCGAGCACCCTGCTAAAATAGCCTAATGTTGAAAGTGCTGTACATGTTATCTTCCTCCTTTCTTACTCTCCACTAAAATCGCTCGCAGGATCCTGCTGCTGAGGTTGGAGGAGTGGCTGGGTGCAGACGCGTAGGAACTGGGCAACAGTTTTTTTATTTTTTAGTTAGTCAATCCATTTTTTATTAGATATATTAAACGTTACTATGATTAGTAGAGTTCCATTGGAACCCTTTTCCTATGGGGGGGGGGTGTGACGGCCCTCTGACTGTTATAGGTAACCTGCTCTGCTCCTCCCCAGGTCTCTCCTCTCAGGTGGTTCCAGATGGGCGGAGCTGCCCAATCAACACCAATCAGAGGGTGCCAGATAAAAGGCTCACCAGTCTGCCCATGGCTGGCTCCCTCTCCAGACCCATTATGTTTGGTTAAACTTTCTGTCTGTCAATAAATTATGGTTAGTTTTCAGTTTAAACCTTGGTGTGTCTCCGTATTTGTTATGGCCAAGAGCCAGGCCGTGACACTATCTATTAAATGCAAAAGTCAGAAGTTGGAATGTGGAAGTAAAAGTTGGAATATTGAATTCCAGATTCCTATCTATTCAATACAAAAGTCAGAAGTTGGAATGTGGAAGTAAAAGTTGGAGTATGGAATTCCAGATTCCTATCTTTTCAATGCAAAAGTCAGAAGTTGGAATGTCGAAGTAGAAGTTGGAATATGGAATTCCAGATTCGTCTCTATTCAATGCAAAAGTCAGAAGTTGGAATGTGCAAGTAAAAGTTGGAATATGGAATTCCAGATTCCTATCTTTTCAATGCAAAAGTCAGAAGTTGGAATGTCGAAGTAGAAGTTGGAATATGGAATTCCAGATTCCTATCTATTCAATACAAAAGTCAGAAGTTGGAATGTGGAAGTAAAAGTTGGAGTATGGAATTCCAGATTCCTATCTTTTCAATGCAAAAGTCAGAAGTTGGAATGTCGAAGTAGAAGTTGGAATATGGAATTCCAGATTCCTATCTATTCAATGCAAAAGTCAGAAGTTGGAATGTGGAATTAAAAGTTGGAATATGGAATTCCAGATTCCTATCTATTCAATACAAAAGTCAGAAGTTGGAATTTGGAAGTAGAAGTTGGAATATGGAATTCCAGATTCCTATCTCTTCAATGCAAAAGTCAGAAGTTGGAATGTGGAAGTAAAAGTTGGAATATTGAATTCCAGATTCCTATCTATTCAATACAAAAGTCAGAAGTTGGAATGTGGAAGTAAAAGTTGGAATATGGAATTCCAGATTCCTATCTATTAAATGCAAAAGTTGGAATATGGAATTCCAGATTCCTATCTATTCAATGCAAAAGTCAGAAGTTGGAATGTCGAAGTAGAAGTTGGAATATGGAATTCCAGATTCCTATCTATTCAATGCAAAAGTCAGAAGTTTGAATTTGGAAGTAGAAGTTGGAATATGGAATTCCAGACTCATATCTCTTCAATGCAAAAGTCAGAAGTTGGAATGTCGAAGTAAAAGTTGGAGTATGGAATTCCAGATTCCTATCTTTTCAATGCAAAAGTCAGAAGTTGGAATGTCGAAGTAGAAGTTGGAATATGGAATTCCAGATTCCTATCTTTTCAATGCAAAAGTCAGAAGTTGGAATGTCGAAGTAGAAGTTGGAATATGGAATTCCAGATTCCTCTCTATTCAATGCAAAAGTCACAAGTTGGAATGTGCAAGTAAAAGTTGGAATATGGATTTCCAGATTCCTATCTATTCAATGCAAAAGTCAGAAGTTGGAATGTGGAAGTAAAAGTTGGAATATGGAATTCCAGATTCCTATCTATTCAATGCAAAAGTCAGAAGTTGGAATGTGAAAGTAAAAGTTGGAATATGGAATTCCAGATTCCTATCTATTCAATGCAAAAGTCAGAAGTTGGAATGTGGAAGTAAAAGTTGGAATATGGAATTCCAGATTCCTATCTCTTCAATGCAATACCAATCGAACGGGGGTGCCCACTTCCAAGTCTCTACCACCTTTAGAAAAAAAGTTATTCAAGAATATCTCCTTTGCCTATGGGCTGCTAACCCTAACCCTAACTCTAACTGCAACACTAACCCTTAGTTAAGTGCCAATTTCATACTTTACTCTTATTGCTTTTGATAACATTTAAGTCTTAAACCGTATCAGAGCTAAACTTGAGCTGTTTTCAGGGCGACGTCGACTTTCTCCTCCAACAGAACAGCTGGCTCCACTTTATGATCCTGTTTTATCACCATCTTAATTAACCATCCAGATGAGTGTCTGGGCTGATGAACCATGGAGCTTCTCTCTTTTTAAATTGGCCGAGCTGCAAAACAATTTCACCCTTGTGGTCGTTTATCTCTTTGCACAAACATAAAATCAATGCCACACTACACGAAACAGGTTGAACTGGCGTTCCGAGAAAGTTACTGCCTCCATTATCTCAAACAAGAAGATAAATCTCCTCGTGTGGAGCTGAATCCTCCCGTTCAGTCTGAAAAATCCAATAATCAGAACATGTGGTAGTTTGAAGGCGATAAGTGAAGTGGAAGTTCAAGTAACAACAAAGAGAAGCTAAACCTTATTATGCAACAGTCCTGCAACACATCCACAACTTTATTCTCCTAATTTTATAATGTTTTCTAATTAAATAACAACTTTATCCCAGTAATTTAACTTTTTCCAAATTAAATAGCAATTTTACTTTCTTAATATGATTTTTTTGTAAGCTTTTTTATAACTTTATTCTCTTATTAAAACTTTGTACTCATTCAATTACAACTCTACAATAAAAAAGCCCCAAAAGGGAAATAATAATAATTAAATTGTTGTAACATTGTCCAATTGAAACAAAATTGCTAATGACACCTACTTGAACAGATCTATTAAACTGTATATAATAATATTGATGAAGTCACCTACTGGCAACAGGAATTAAGCTTTGTTTTACAACTATCATTCAATTTACATACAATTTCCACCATGTGATCTACATATACATTGGTCAGATCGCTACAAATAAAATGCATGTGTGATACAAACATATCTATGTCATTTAGAAAACAATCTTATTTTTATAGCATGTTTTGGTAATTTTCTTCCTTCATTATAAAGAGTGCAGTAAGTCCTGTCACAAACTTTATTTTTTACTTATGGCCACTGGGATTTCCTCTACATTTTTAGTTTGACATAAAATAAGCATATGATGCATTTGTTGGAGACTAGGCCCTCCAACATTGTATGGGAGTCAGGATTAAGTAACTAAAATAAACTGGGACTATGTTTGTGGTAATAAACAGCTCTCCCTGCTGGTTATTGGAATGTTTTCAATCGACTTCGGACAACACTTGAGCTCTGTGGCACAGAGGAATAAATGATATCATTGGATTTGGCCTTTTCATGGATTTTGCTGACATTTAGAGAAATACAGAATATTACTAACCTTATCTTTTAATGCACCCTTAAAAAGGGATTATTTTCACTAAGTTAACTTGTTTCAGTTTAGAAAAGTCAATATCAAAATAGTAAATAATTCAAGATAGGCAGGGGTCATTGAATTGACATGTTAACACAATGCACAAATGCTTAAAAAATCCTTAGGGCCACACTAACAGTCATTTGAAAACACAAGATTCACCCATTTAGGTCTTTGACAGAGACAGATTCACTTCACAGTGTGGTCTATGTGTAACAGAAACAAGCTTAAGCCTTATGTGCTGGAGAAAGAGCTGCAACTCCCACTGCTGTTAAGCAAGGCAGTTTCATTTGTAAAGCACCCTTCACACACAGAGGTAGATTCAAGCTGCTGTACAGAGAGATTAGGACAACGCAGAGGCATAATTAGAAGAAATATATTTAAAATCAGAGAGCAGAGTTTCAAACAATTTACAAGCAATAATAATAGAGATAAAAAATAGCATAATTACAGAGGAAAAAAAAAAAAAAGGATAAATGTGCCTGAAAATTCAAAACATGTTAAAGGAGTAAAATAATACAGAGAAATGTAATAGAAGTGTGTATGATAATAAAATGAAAATATAATAAAACATAATTTCTATATAGCCTTGTAAAACAGATTAGTTAAAGGCCCTTATGATTAAAAGGGTTTAAAAACTGCAATGGAATCAAGCAGTTGGTTCCAGCGCTGTGCTTAATATTGACTAAAACATGGAAAGAGCATCACAAACACACACACACACACACACACACACACACACACACACACTTCTGACAAGATTTATATGATTTACACAGCATATTAAAATCTCATCTACTTCTTAAAAATACAATTATGTATTTCTCCCACACACAACTGCTCCAAAAGCGAATCTCTGATTATTAGGCTGCAACTGAAGACTGACAACATCGTATGAATGAATTTGTTTATTAGAATTGCTGCTATGTGAAAGTACAATATTTCTGCGTTGCGATATATTGTACTTTCCAAACTAAAAGTACTGCTTCTTACCAGCAGGGTTGGAGCTAAAGTAAATCCCAGGGCTGTTGCTGGTGAATGTCTGTTTAAATTCCACAACTCATTATTCTTGTCCCATAATTACAAGAATAAACATGATTTTACAGCCAAAACAATACAATTAAATATAAACAAATCACTACAAAATGATTGAGGATTAATATACATCCTCAACGAGCACAAATGGTGTTGTGTGAACCCTCATTTTATGGAGCACTAAATATCGGCCCACAGAGCAGAAGCACCACCGTATATCTTCAGGGTTGATGGGGTTGGTAATCAATTCCAACAACTGATATCACGCATCCGCAGGTCGTGGTGAAGTTAAGACTTTACCGTCTATTTGAATGTTAGACAGCACAAGGCATTTTCTGTTTGGATCATTAATGGACATCTGCCCATGTTGGTACACATCCTAATGATGTTAGTAATGGGATTCACAAAGAACCGTCTAAATCTTTATTATTGTGTACTGTATATTGTGTAAGTATTTCTCTTTTGAGTCTGTTGAAGTGCTGTCTAATTTCACAGATGCCATATAATATAAAATACTATTTTATTATTGAGATTACCAGTTTATAGTCATTATGTAGTAAAATATACTGTATGTCTCTATCTATCTATCTATCTATCTATCTATCTATGTATTCTAAACCATCCTCGGACATGAGTTATTTCATTGTAATTTTTTGCATCATATAACCCAAGAGTACCTTACCCTAGGAGAAAGCATCTAGAAGCTGTCTTCAATCACCTGAAATATTAAAAAATCACTTAAATTTGAAAATTGTCATGATGACGTAGTTAAGGTGCGCAGATCTGACAGTTTAACTTACTAACTAACCGACTAAACAAATAACTAACTAACTCTGTTCCCCTCCTTTCCTTACCTTGCCTACTAATTCATCCTGTGGCTCCACTTTCAGAAGCTAAACAGGAAGTAAGCTCCCCTGGCTAACTCCTGGCTGAACACATGGTGGAGGCCTCATCTTTTTAAGTTTGGACTGTATACATGATCAATGTGAGTTTGCATTGTTTGATGGTCTCATAGTGAACAGATTTGTATTTTTGACTACTGTCTAGGTAATGGTTTTTAACTTTTTGACTTTATTGGTAGATTTGACAACATTTGAGTTGGTATTTAGGTTGTTTATTTGTTAGCTCATTTCATGGAGGATGGATGTAACTGGAGTAACTAGTTCAGCGCCCATTCTAAACCTGCCTCTTTGGAATGAACTGTTTGCTTGTCCTGTGTTTAGGCTCTGGAGCTACCTTAGAATTATTCGTTGTCATTAGTTCAGTTCTACAATATATAGTCACTTTTCAAAGTGTGCTGGATGTGGTGGGTAGGGCTTTTCAAAAAAAGAAAAAAAAGAAAAAAAAAACTTTGTTCATCTGTTCAAACAAAGTTTTCTGTCTGTTAAGCAACAGAGATGACCTTTAGAGCCAAATTCACAACATTTATCAAATAAAAGCTCTGTAATTCAACGCAGTATAAAACATTGCAGCGACAAAATAAAATTCTACTTTTATTTAGAAATGGGGATTCAAAGTATAAATGTTTGAATCCCCATTTGGGGATTCAAAGTATAAATTCCTGTTAACAGAAATCCCCAGTCTTGCAGCAGTCTTTACCCTAAAACCTACATAACACAAATCAGACTCACAGACACACTGACCCGTCACAGGTACTAATGTCAGTCAGGCAAACAACATTCAAAGTTTCCATATATATGGATGTTTATAGTAAAATTAGGCTGTTGCAATCTCTCATTTAAAAGAGTATAATGGCAAATCGAACCAATCTAATGATGAAACAATATCTTCACTGCAGTGTGAGTTGCTTGATTCTGACTCTAGTAATATCTGTTATTTTTATCATGTGTATTTTATTGCATCGTTCTCTAGCACTACTTCCTTTTCTTAAAATCACACTTGCATCGTTTCTCGTGATTGTGAAACACAGTTCACATGTCAATCATCCACTTGCTGGTGTCTCACACTAGATGGCAGTCAAACACAAATATTCAGCCTCCACCAGGCACCGACAGAATCTGGTGAACAGTGTGTTCGCATCCATGAGAGAAACTTCAGATGGTGGTGGCAGCTCCATCCTGGCGAGTAGATGCACATCTCTTTTGTACTCAACACACTGCTAAAAACGGATCATATATGTACGCTCACTTGCTCAAGTGACCTCTCATTGTGACACCGCCTTCAGCCCAAAAGGCTCTTGAGTTTGGTTTGACAGAAAGAAAAAAAGGCCTGGAGCTGGAAACATTATCAATATTACAGTGACTGTCAGAGCAGATGAGTGTGCTGGCCGTGTTTGCCTTTGTTTGCCTGTGGAGCCAATACTCAGTCAAAAGTGGTGTCAGCTCGTGGATGTTAAGAATTAATATTCAGACTCTAGTTATTCAGAGCAGGAATCCATCCTGTACACTTTCCTCCTATAGATTCTTCAGTTTCTTCTTTATGGAAAGTCTACAGCCTCAAGTCATGATCTGGTGAATGTGCTGCACATGAAGTGGACAGACACTCCACCATCGCTGCCACCCACTCTCACCCTCTCACTGGTTATTGAGTCTGCAGCTGAGATCCAGCACATCATTACTGATTACAGGCGTAAAGCGATACAAATGTGGAGGTTGCCCCTGATGCTTAATTGGTAGGATGTAATAACGGAGCTGTAATATGTGGGCCCCTAATTGTGTGTTTACTGCACTATTTATTGGAGAGCGTCCCTCCCCCGGCTGGTGGCTGATGAGGTGAGCTGCGTTTCCGCTGGCATGCTATCAATCCTGCTTCATTAAGGACACACAGGGTAGGGAGAGAGGAACACAGGAGTTCGCCTCGCAGCTTGGCGTGGGCAGAGGAGTCAGCCGCGTTAATGAATTTCAAATTTCCTCTGACAGAAAGAAAAGCAATCATTGGAAAAGATGGGTGATCAAAACTTCTGGGCTTATTCCTAGTTTTATTTGACATCGGGTGAAGACATGACAAGGGGGATCTCAAATGGCATGAACATCTGTGGTCAGGAAAATCTGATTCGGTCATACGGATATTAATTTTGGTGACGATATGTGTGCATGTGTAAGTGTCAGCAGTAGAACATGGTAAAGTTCATATGATTATAAGGGATGACTCGTAATACAGCTATATTCTGGCAGTAAAGTACATTTGAATCTAATAGGTCCTGTATTTGGATTTTATTCATATTTTTTGATGTTTTATTAATTTCTCAGCGACATAATCTGAGACAAAGGGAAATAAAAACGAAATAATCAGTATAACTTTTGAATGCAGCCCAAAGTTGGAGGTAGCACTCAAACATTTTACTTCAGTGCAAGTTAGTTAAATTGAAGATAAAAAAAATTCTTAAAAGTACTACATTCATTTCTCTACTTGAGTTAAAGAATTTGTTTTTAAATTAACTTGTTGGTTACTTCTAAAAATCCCAAAAACAAAACAAGGTGAATATGTAACCTAGATCATAGTGAAAAGGTAGAGGAGTAGAAAGCACGGATATTTGCTGACATATAGTGGATTAAAACTACCACACTAACTTTTGGATTTATGTAAAAGTCCTTGCTTGTGGATTTATTTAAAGTGTCAAAAGTAAAAAGTACTTGTAGAGTATAGCCCATTACCTAATGCAACGGTTTTCTATACAAATAACTGTGCCTCCTGTATATTCTGATTACAAGAATATTACAGAAAGCAGATGATGCTACTGAAAAGAGTAGAAAGTACAGATATTCCAGACACATGAAATGGGGTGAAAGTGAAAAGTACTTGAAATTAAATCTACTTAAGTAATGTACAGATACGTACATTGACGCAGTACATAGTTAATCCACCAATGGTTAGCAGTTCCAGTAAAAGCATGTATATGTGCTGTGTTCACAACAGCAATGTGGATAATGATTCTCTCTGGTGTGTAATGCAGCTAAGACTCATTAGACAGACTAACGACCTCACTAAATAAATACATTTGTGGTTAATGTTGGGTCTGTTTGCCTTTCAGGACATTTACTCATGTGGGTATGCAGGATTATGATACTTGAATTTGTATATATTCATGTTTTGTGTTCAGCGTGGAAGGAAGGCTGCTTCATTTCAGTCTGTTTATTTTAGAAAGCGTGTGCCCCAAGTCTCTGAAGTCCATTTTAATGAAAAGGTCAGGGCATTAGTAATGGCTGACTTTTCCTGGTGACAAAATGTTTTCTTTAATCATAGGACCAACCTACACATTCACGGTAGGACTTGGGGACTTTCAAAAGTGGCAGCAAAGCGCTGCTCTGTTTATTTGTATATTTTTCCAACGTTCAACATTAATTGCTCATCTGCTGTACAACTGCAATCCGGTATTTGATAAGAGACATTGGCTTGTCATCTACATCTATGCAGTTCATGTACTGATCAGACGCTCTGATCCCATGCAGCGAGCCTGACTGTGGTGCCTGACAGAGACAGCAGGGTGTCAGTGAGGCTGCAGATGAGCTTCACACATAGGTCGTTACACCGCCTCACAATATATGCAGTGAGGGTCTAAGTCAATTATTAATCCAGCTTGATTCATTTGCACCTATGAAAGACTGAATTAGTTTCTGCTGGAGAATATTAGTGATCTTCATTTAAGAGTTCTCACTAGGCTAATACTGTATTCCACCATTTGATAGCTTTAAAAGACAGTCAATCTTTTGTTCACCACTTGATCCTAAAATTAAATATGGGACTTAATCCCAGATCAAAAGTACATTGAATGACCATTAACTGTCCTTTGCAGATGTAATGTACATTTAAATGAATGTATCCTTCATCTTTGTTATTTTTATTGTTGTTAGCCACTTATCTGGAGAAAGCTTGAGAGGGAAAAAAAAGGTATTTATCAAGGCAATTATGGTTATGTAAATTATTGTATTAGGAACTTCCTATTTAAAATCTTGTATATGTAATACTATCAATATTAATATGTATTATATAATATAGATAATACTTAAAGGTGTGTGTGTGTAAATTAAGGAGGCATGTAGAAGGGATATGGCCCAAATGTATTGACATGACTCTTACATTTAAAATAAATATATAAATGACTATTTTATGTTGCAAATGAAGCTGCTGCTGTTATGCATGACACATTTCAGATGTGTCTGTCTATAAAGTACAATCAATCAATCAATGTCCTCAACTTCAGAACAAGCAGCTGATTAAACATATATACTGTATTTTGCTGCATTGAACACAGTATGTGCAGAATGAGATAATTAATACTGTAAACACAACATGTAAGATGATTTAAAACGACTAAAGAATAGAATGGAAAATCTTTAAAGGCCCCTTGCATGTAAATTTGAACACGTGTTTTGATAACATGTGTAAAAAAATGAACATGACAAAGGCAGATCATGCATTTATGAAAAAAAAGAGAAATAAACATGAATAGGTTGTACACATTTGAGAAACAAACATTTGTTTAGTAAAATGACAGGAGATGAAATAAAAGAAAAACCTGCCGTTGCTTGTCTTTTCAAACACACTGTAGCTGAAACCTGATAGTTTTTCTATCATCAGACACAACGTGTCTTTCATATCGAGTTTCTGCTCATTTGGCATCGGACACTCTGATTTTCCTGAATTAACCAGAATGCAAAGCTGCCCGTGGGAAATCTTCCTGAGGCTCGCGTAAAGCAAGGCCAATTAAACTAAATTGGGAAGTCTGCTGTCACTGTCAAGTGCAGCTGCTCCACACTCATGTTTTCATTTCCGACCAAAATATTCAGAGAAGTGGAATGGCTTCCATTGAGCAGCGGATGAAAACTCAATTAAAGGAACAAGAAATTGGCTGCGTTCGGAAAATCTCAATAATCTTCTTTCTTAACCACTATGCCTTGACCACAATGGAATACATCTCAAAGTCAAGGAACGATGTCAAGGAGAAGCCGTAAGGAGTAGGGAAAGTAGAACCATGGTGTTGAGAAAATCTGACTCCACTTACACTCTGTGTTTTAAAAACACAAACAAATTTACTTATAAGATGCACACAAAATGTATGGTTCTCTGTGTTGCAGGCTGTGCAGTGGCAGTTATGAAGTTTTCTGTTCGAAATAGAATGACGCATCCTGAGAAAATATGTTTTCATTTCATACAAAGGAAACA